>NC_046232.1:2401129-2706629 GCF_009819885.2 Catharus ustulatus | reverse complement strand
ACTTTCAAGAACCTCTTTACCTGCAGGAATGAAACACAGCAGGTATTTTGGAAGTGTTCATTTCCATCCAAGAAGTTACTTAAAGCACATGCTGTCCCAGTCCCTTCCTGCAGCACAAACCAGAGTGCTGTGACCTACCAAAATTTGACAAGAAGAATGAGCTGGCATGAAACCCCTAAAGGTGAGACCTCTGAAGTCCAACCCGGACTTAAAAAGAGAGGCCTATGGCCTCTGCTTCATTAAAATAAGATGTTAAAGGTTCTTAAACTTCATTTGCTCATTGAAACTTGTTCTTTTAAGATCTATGAAATAAAAATAAGCTGCAGAAATGAAACTGGCCTTGTGTGTTACAGAGGAAGACAGTTACAAGGTAACTAAAGACAGTCAGGATCCAGCAGGATGGGATTGCTGCACAATGAAACAGCTTGTTCCAACCTAGAGAAGAGTCAAACTCTTCCACTACATTTACCAGAATTGTCACCATGGAGGAACAATATTAAAGCTGTATTTTAGCGAACTTCCTCTCATTTGGTCCAACAGACCCAAACAAAGAGCAGTCAGATCTGGAAGAAATTTTGAGTTACTAGGAATGAAGGTTCAAAGATCCAGCAAGTCTGAGACACATCAAACTACTACTCTTCCAAAACCGACCTAAAGAATTTTATATAAGAGAAGTAAACTTAATGGCTGGGCTCAATGATCTTAAAGGTGATGCCAACCTGAACAAGTCAATGAGTCTATGGTCAGTTTATACACCCCTCCTTGCCAAGTGCAGGACTAGACAGATGCAGACAGATTTCCTGTGTTCGTTTTCCTTTTTGTGAGCTCTCCGTTAATGTGAAGGATGACAACTGAAATGATCTGAATCTATCCTCTGACTCGGAACTCAGAGATAAATGTGCAAAATGAAGGAACACTGAGCTTGGCTTATTTCTACAAACAAGATACTACCTGTGGTAGGGCCTCACCACCCTCACGGAGAAGAATTTCTTCCCAATATCAAATGTAATCCTGCCCTCTGGCAATGGGAAACTATTCCACCTTGTCCTGGCACTCCAGGTTCTTGTCCGAACTCCCTCTTCAGTTCTCTTGGGGCCTCTTTAGGCACTGGAAGGGGCTCTAAGGTCTACCTGCAGCCTTCTCTTCTGAAGGTGAACACCCCCAGTTCTCCCAGCCTGGCTCCAGAGCAGATGGATCCAGCCCTTGGCCTCCTCTGGATTGGCTCCAGCAGCTCCACGTCCTGATGTTTGATCCCAGAGCTGGAGGCAGCTCTGTGGGTGGGGTCTCACTTAGGCAGGGCAAAGGGACAGAATCCCATCCCCACCCCCCCGGCCCACTGCCCATGTTATGGAATCAGCCCACGGCATGGCAGGGGTTAAATCATGAACTGAGCTCTGCAGCAAATCAATAAGATGGAAGAGACCGTCTTTTCTAACATAAAATAAATAGCTCCAGGAAACACGTCAGAGAGGTTAGTTTCAGAGTTCAAATAGGTTTCTCCTACAACTTGATTAAACTACCTTTGGCGGTGACACAGCGATTCCTTGTGGGCTGGGAAAAAGGAGTAGCTCTGTAGGAGGCAGGTATTTCAGCATTTTCTTAACCTCAGCACAAACTGCATGAACTCCCCAGGCTTTATCACTAGACATTAAAACATAGGACAGCAGCTACTCAGGATATTTAATAAATGATGTGGCCTCCTCTAATGCACCACAGACAATATGGCCAACTCATCTAAGAGCTACAGACACACAATGACCTCAGAAAAACGATTTGATTTGGGACTGCAGAGAAACCTCCACATATTTGTAAACAGCCACAATATTCCCAGCCTAAAGGAATGTCATAATATAACCATAAGAAAGGGGGAAAAAATAAAAAAGGCAGGAGAGACAGGAAAACAATTTTCCCATATCCCCAGTGAACATCCCCAATTCCTGCACTAAATGCTCAGAGCAGCAAATCCAAGCTATTCAATTGTCTTCCACAACACATGAACTGTCAGGCTGATCTTGAGGGTGGAATCACTGTCAACTTTTCAGGCTATTAAGCTGTTCTCCAGAAGAGATTTGCTCAAAGCCGAGCAAAGCAAACCAGAAAATTCAGATAGGTAAGACATACCTATCCATTGCAGGAGATGGGCTGCTCCAAATGGATCTGAGAAGAAAGAAGACCATACCAAAAAGCCAGGAGAAAACAATGATTTCAGCCCTATTGAATTTCATTGTTGCTTATGCCAATTTCTAGGAAAAAGGGGTTGTTTAAAAGGTAGGGAGAGTCTGATGAACCAGAAATTAAATGAGTCATTTAACAAAGAGTTCAAATACCTCCTCCCTCCGATAAAAAACAAAGGTCGGGGGTGCAGGGAGTTAATGTGGAACATAGAGATGAAGTAGGTACAACAATTCTGAGATTTTACCACTTCACAGAACCCTAGAATGGGTTGGGTTGGAAGGATCTTAAAGCCTATCCTGTTGCACGCCCCTGTCATGGGCAGGGACATCTTCCACTATCCCAGGCTGCTCCAAGCCCGGTCCAACCTGGCCTTGGACACTTTCTCACGTGGGGCAGCCACAGTTTCTCCGGGAAACGTGTGCCATGGCCCCACCACCCTCACAGGGAGGAATTTCATCCCAGTAACCCATATAACCACGCCCTCTGGCAGTGGGAAGTCATTCCGCCTCGTCCTGGCACTCCAGGCTCTTGTCTGCAAGGGTACAGCCAGCAAAAGAGGAGGGAAGCGTCCAGAGACAAAATTCAGGCTGAAAATAGGAAGGCAGTGAGCAAGAGTTGTGTGACAGCGTCTCAAAGAATGGCTCCCACACTCGGGCTTGGATTCATTAGGATCTGAGAAGGTGTTGAGACAGCTGAAAGCCTGTAGGAGAATAAAGGACTGAATGGATCAAAACAGCACCTCTACAGTGGCCCCTGCAATCAAAATCAAAGGCTCCTCTCACATTGCAGAAGAGGAG
Organism: Catharus ustulatus; assembly: GCF_009819885.2. Lineage (NCBI taxonomy): Eukaryota > Metazoa > Chordata > Aves > Passeriformes > Turdidae > Catharus > Catharus ustulatus. The sequence continues at coordinate 2,703,657 of NC_046232.1, read as the reverse complement.
TAGAGAAAGCCAGTAGATCCAGAGAAGAGTATATTTGAGGAGGATGCATCTTTGGGGGGAAAGAAGGTGATTCATAAGAGCCTCATCTCCTCAAGAACTCCTACAGATGGGACAAGAATTAGCCATGTGAAAATCCACAGCTAGAAAAAAATCAACACAGTGCAAGTCAGATGGAAAGACAAAAACAAGGGTCAGGAGCATTTCTTCACAATGGCTGGAAGTTTAAAAGTATGATGGAAAAACTCAAATGTCTGGCTTGCAAGTGGACATAGCAAGTTAATTCAAAACACAGTAGAGAGTAGAGGAGTCACCAGACATTAAAAAAACACAAGGAGCAAGCAAACATTTAGAGGACCTAAGCTAACATCACCATTTGAGCAACTCAAGCTTTTGTATCAATGAGAAATCCCCTGTAAATCAGAATTACAAGTTCAAACCAGAAAAACAGAGCCTCAGACACCAGAGCAGCAGCAGCAGCTGTCACACTGTCACCAACGGGCTGCACAAGCAGGACACACAATGTCAACCAGGCTCCACATCCCTTCGTGACACCGGAGCAAATGCCAGGTCACTGTGTGACACCGGGACCAAATTCTTAAACAGCAAAAAGTGATTCTCCCCAGGAGTGGATGAGAGAAGCAGCAACCCACAGAACCATGGAATGTTTGGATGGGAAGGGACCTTAAAGCTCATTCCTTTCCACCCCCTGTCAAGGACACGTTCCACAATCCCAGGGTGCCCCAAATCCTGTTCAACCCGGACTAGGACACTTCCAGGGATGGGGCATTCACAGCTTCTCTGGGCAACCTGTGCCAGGCCTTCACCACCCTCACAGAGAAGAATTTAATCTTAACATCTAATATAAACTAATTTCTACCTTCACCTTGGATGGCAGCTGGAATACTGGTGTGAGCCCTACAGTGCATTCTGACCAAATAATCAAAGCCAACCCATCTGTACAGCAAAACTAAATGTCCAAGAAGGAAACAAAATCTAAATTTACAAGTTTTTTGTAAGGTTAGAAGCCACATGATCTGTTATTGTGTTAATGAACCATCAGACAACATCTCTCAAAAATTAAAATTGTGTTTTATACATACTCTGCTGAGCTTGGCCATCTCCTCTCTCCCTGCTTGACCCCAGAAGTAAGGCTTTTGGTGGCAAAAGATGATGAGGTGACAGCAACAGCCTCACTTTACCCCAAAGTCACACAGGAGGAAATGGGGAAATGCCCTTGATTAAAGTTGGTACCTGAAAGTCTCTTGGCCCAGCTTTCACAGAACGATTCAGCAGCATCTGGACCACCCTAGCCCAGGCATCCAGGCTGGGCAAACCAGAGCTGGCCTAAAGACCAGTCCGAATTGCTGCAGGGCTAATTATACTGTACAAAATGAAGCCATATCTCAGGAGTCAGGGGCTGCTGTCGTTTATAACACTTCTTCCTCTTGCAGTGGACAGAGCACATCAAGGGAAAAGCAGCTGATACACTACATTGAAAAAAAGCAAGAATACTACATGGCAGAATCCATCAAAGCTCTCTGGAAAAAAAAACCAAAAACTATGGGATAAAAGGAAAAATCCTTCATGTACATAAATAACTGGTCCATTTTGCAGCAGAAGGGACTCACCAAAGGATTCTGCTTTACACTGAGCTGTGTTACTAAGATGACAACATTTGCTACTCTGAATAATTCAGGATGAGAAGTAAATAAGAGTCATGACTCCAAGGAATTGCAGTAAAATCTCATTATATGAGTGGGTGATATAATTCACAGAGCAGCACATCAGGAACAACACCCTAACATCAACTTCAAGAAACATGACAGACTGAACTGAAGTCAACCCTAGGAAGCAGGACTATAGAAGAGTATTCCACAAAAACCATTGCTCCATGGTTTTAAGATCACTAATGAACAAGCACAACATTTGTAATTATGGTAGTATAAGAGACGGTAATATAGAATAAAATACCTCTAAAGAGGTACCTGCACCATAAATATAACCTAACGCATCTGTCAACAACCCCCGTTGTCCTATGCCCCACCCCTCCTGCCTTACCTGTCTCAAGGAGCAGAGCTGGCAATGACATGAAAAACAAGAGAAGGTCTAAATATATGAGGACAATTCAGCCAAGAAACTATCAGGAATGGGAAAAATATTTTCCTAAAATCATGAATATTGTGAAGAGAAGTGTGAAGGTTCCCAATTTCAACACCTGGGAGGTCATGAACTGCTGGAGAGAGAAAAATAAAGCACTTTTTCCCTGGATTATATCTGCTGTGTTTGTGTTCTCCCCTCCCCAAGCATCTGCTTCTGGTTACCAGTGAGCAGGATACCAGGCCAGATGGATTCCTGGTCTCATCTGGTAGCACTTTTTAAGGCATTACACAGGATTTAATCTGTTAACCTGAAAATACACAGCAGCTGATTGCTTCCTAAGAGCTGGAAAAGGGAGCAGTGTCAGGGCAGGAAAAGCAGCAAGTGTCTGGACTTTAGGATGGACTTAGGATCTTGCCCAGCTCACAGTGCCCCTCACAGTAGAGTTCTGAATCTGCCTGAATATTTTGCATTGGTGACTCTGGCACAGAAAACCAAGTTGCTGCCAATACAGAGAACCGGAACAGTATGAAAATACCTGTGGAGGAGCAAGATAAATGGGCTGGAATGAGGCAAGGTCCCTTATGAACTGGAAAGCTTTTTAATCCAAGAAAAAAGAAAGAGAGACAGGATATTAGTTTGTTGCCATGACCTGTGAGCCACCAACCTTAGACATGAAGGATACCAGCACAAAAGAATTCTCCATGGCACAGCACAGCATCCCAGAGAGCGCTCCCCTGCCATTCTGTGCCCTGCTCCCCTCAGGGATTAGCTTTGAGTAAACATGTGCAGGGAAGAGACAACATGGACAGAGTGACTGTGTGGTTTGAAAATAAGGAGCCAACAGCTGGGACAAGCTTTCTGAAAGCACCAACAGAGAGAAGAGCTGATTTATAGGAAGCAACTCTGGCATAAACACAGGCAGGTATGTACGAGCCACAGATGAACTTATTGTGAGAACCTGGTGTGGGTTTCCAGCCTTCACATCCAGAAAACACAGCAAGGAGCCCCAGTCGGCCCAAACTTGTGAGGACAGTTGAAAACACACAGTTATAGACTTGCAGAGGAAAGCAGAGAGATGAGACTCCACTTGCTTACCACCCAGCAGTTCTTAAAGAATAAAAAAGGCACCAGTCAAGTCCAGAAAAAGTGATTTCAGGGCAGGAACTGTTTAAAGAAATACTTGTATCTGAAAAAAGCTTAGGTGCCTATGCAGGGTAGAAGCATAAAGCCCTGATTTTATCAAGTTAATAGTCTAAAATTTCACTGGAGTCGGCAAGATTTTTGCCAAAAGCCTGGAATATCAGTGGTACCAGGGTGCTGCTACACTGGCAGCCAACACTGAAACTGAGATTTCCCTGGCAGCTCTCACCTGCATCCTCCACTCTTCCTAAGTACATCTGCATTTTTTTTACTAATAATGATTTTTTTTTTATTACACACCATGATATTTAAATTCTTTTCTTATTTGGTCACACCTTGCCAGCAGTGACCTTCCCTGAACAAGAACTCCTGCTGGTATTTATCATTGGCAGAATCCCCAGCTCATCCCTGACTCCCAAGAGCTCCAGCGTGAGCCCAGCTTACGTGGAAATAACCAGTGTGCACATCTCTCCACAACAGCAATGTCATGAAACCCAAATTCTCTCATCAGTAACACTTCACCACCCAGGTGGCACTTTCAAAACTTGAGCCGCTGGCAGGCATTGAGGAATTTTGCAGCCTGAATCTCTGCAAACTCATAACTCAAAGGTACTCTTTGTTGGTTTTTTTTTTTTTTAAATGTGTCTTGGGAAAATGCTGCTAATATTTAATAAGAGCTTCTCAACAGGAACAAAGCTCATGAGTCCCAGTTCACCCATCATCGTCTCCTAACAAAGACTGAGTTACCAACACAGCCCTGAACCAGGGATGTAGAGATGGATTATATGGGTAAGTCACAGCTGGCAGCTGAGGAGCTGAGAAAAGGAAAAGGCAAGTCCTGAAAAACTTGGGGACTATTAGGTCACTAGTAAAAAAAATCAAAAGTCGAGTCTGAGGTCACACCCATGACAGTGGGACTTGAGGCAGGTCATGGTGAGCCCAGAAATGAGAAATACCATACAGTCAGGCACGGAAGGCAGCTCAACAGAGCTTGGACTCTGCTCAGAAGACTTCCCACGAACAGAGAAGTCACTGTCGAGAAAGGCCAAAGGGGACTGCTAGTAGCAGTGAAACATTTGGAAAGGAAGGTGCCACTCTGCTGAGGCAGTTCAGGCTGCCCCATCCCTGGAAGTGTCCAAGGGCGACTTGGACGTGGTTTGGAGCAGGTCTGGTGAAAGGTGTCCCTGCCCATGGCAGGGGGTGGAATGAAATGACCTTTAAGATCATTCCAACCCAAACCATCCCGATTCCATGATTTGGACAAGACAACAAACCCCAACCCGTAGAGTTCCACTCTGTGCCAAACAGTATAAGGAAATACCTTCCACACGTAGAGGGGACATACAACTTCTTCACACAAATAAATTGCTGATACACCTCCAGAGAGCATTTCGCGTCCTTAGACTGGAAACACCACCAGGTTCAGCAGCTCCAAGGCACCTCCAGCTCCTTCCTCAGCAGGTCCCTGCCCCGCACTCCCGGGACAGCCCCTCAGCTCGGGCTGCCGCGTTCCCCCGACTCAAATCCGCCGGGCCGGGCAGCCCCAGCCCCGCAGCCCAAATCCGCCCCGGTTCCCTTCGCCCACACCTCGGGGGAAGCTGCGACCCCCGGCGGCCGCCGCCCCCCGCGGGGTCCCTCGGGCCGCCCCTCGGCGGCTGCTCCGCCCGCCCGGCCGGAGCCGTTCCCGCCGCACCGGCAGCGCTGGAGCGCCGAGCCCGGCGGAGCCTCCGCCGCGGGCGGGCCGCGAGAACCGCCCCCCGCCCAGGCCCCGCCACCCGCGCCCCGCCGCCGTACCTGCTCCGCCGGCGTCGCGCTCCCCGGGCGGGCCGGGCCGGGCTGGGCCGGGCCAGAGCCGCCGCTGCTCTCCCCGCGCCCACCGCAGCTCCTCCCTCACGGCACTCGACGGCCACAGCCCGACCCGGCAGCGCTCAGCGCCGGCACCGCCCCGCGCGGCTCCGCCCTATGGCCGCTCCGCGCCCGCGCCGCTTCCGGGGCATCGCGGGCCCTGGAAACCGCGTGGCGTTGCCAGGAGGAAACAGCGGGCGGGAAGAGCGGTGGGACAGCGGCCACGGAGGCTCCGCTCCCGGCGGGGCTCAGCACCCGCCGAGGCTCAGTATCGGCTCAGCTTGGCACTCCCTTGGGACTCGGCATCTTCCGGGGCTCAGCACCCACTGGAGTGGTCGCTTCCAACCCAACCATTCCTTGATTCTATGGAAGAGGAGCAGAAACCCACTAGCGTTTTCACCTGGATGCTCCCAGGCTGATTCTGGTAAAGAACTTGGCATTTTCCAGATGGATGTTTTAAACTGACGTATTCATAGAATCACAGAATTCCGGCTTGCTTTGGGTTGGAAGGGCCCTTGAAGACCATCTCGTTCCCTCCCTGCCATGGGCAGTGACACCTTCCACTCAACTAGGTTGCTCATTCCTTGAAAATGGTTAAAAATACCATGAGGAAAACCTTCCTCCCTTGTGTGCAGGCCTCCAGCCTGGGGACAATCCCATTATCCAGCCACATACATAACAGCTAGCCAGCATATGGGCCCCACCAAGGATGAACCACTGGTTTATTTGGAAAATGTGCTCAGATCCAGAATTCAGGCATTAAAAATTATTTATTTCCCCTCCTACCTTGTAATCCTGAGGCTGAAGTTGGAGTTTTTTTCCCTGATGTGGTAATTAACCTGAAAACAAAGCCCAGTTCTAATAAAAAAATGAACATTTCACTTTAGGTTTTTCCTTTCTCTTTTTAGAGGTATATGCACTCGGCTGACTCTGTATAGGTTTAATAACAGCTTAATGCTTCTTATTAAACCTTTTAAGTTGTCAGTATCAAAAGTAGAATGTCTCAATTCAGCCACCTGAAAAGCCTATCCTGGCAGCATCCTTTCACACCCTACCCTAAGCCTCTGCTCCACAATGAGTTAATTTTGCTTTTTCTTTGTGCTATTATCTGTGGAAAATAATAATAATGTGGATATCACAATATTGACAATATCTTTGATGAAAGGGAGAGGCACTTTGGCAATGTAGTTCCCATCTGGGCACTCCCAAGGAGCATCTTAATTCTGAAAAATTATTTAGCATCAATTTTAGTTCAAGTAGTTCTTTTACCAAGTCCTATTAAACACGTGGATTCTCATTAATCCTGTGATAATCTCTTGGGAATTTATCTGAACACCAGCCTGTGTGTTGAATGAAGGGGGGGTCAAAGCTGACCCAAAAATGTTTGGGGTGGGTGAGGCGCACCCCTCATCCTCAACCCTGACAGGTGAGATTCCAGCCCAATTCCCAAGCACCTTATTATGAACAGAAAGGAAACATCCTGCTTTTCTTCTTGCATCTCCGGTTGGGATGAAGCGGCTCATGGCCGCAGGGCGACTGGAGCTGGTGGGCAGGACAATTCCCCTTTGTCCAGAGCAGTGGGAAGGACAATGAAGCTCCTGTTGAACATCAGGCACAGGGAGGCACCACCCCACACGCCAGCATGGGCAGGGAGGACCCTGCAGACAGACCTCAGATCCTTCTGAGTAATGTCCGAAGGGGGAAAAAAAATAGTCAAAGGAAATAAAAGCTTAAAAGTGCATGTTTTGGCAGAGAGGTGAGAGCAGACGAGCAACTACTCAGAGCAAGAAAGTACCAAGGTCTCACCCTTCCTTCTTCCAACAGAAACAGCACTGTAACCACTCAGTCTGGAGCAGGAATATACATGAACAGCTTTGGAATGTACCAAAATTAGTAGTGCTGTAGGAGTCAAATGTGTCTCCCTTAAGGAGGCAACACCTGAACTCCGCAGTGGCCACAGCAGGGAGGCTGCACTCCAAAGACTGTGAATGCAGCAATCATGGCTATAAATTGGACATGGTCAGGTAACAGATTATTTTTTTTGAAAAAGCCTTGAAAATCAGAAAAAAATATGAAACTCCCTCATCTGGGGATGAGGCACTGGATTTCCCATGATGGGGTAAGAGGTCAGCAGCCCACCAACTGATGACCCTTTTCCCCTGCCCTCTGTCTGCGTCCTCATGGCCCAGACATCTGCTATCCCCACTGACCAGTTCCCCTCTGTGCAGCCCTGGCTGCAGGACAGCAGCAGGAGAGCCTTCCTTCCATTAAATCCAACAGAAATGTGCCGTCTGTCCTGTTTTGGACATGAGGGGAGAAGGGGTCTGCCAGGAAAAGCAGCAATTTGTAATTATCCCTATGAGAAGAAGGAAAGGCTTTAGGCTATGGGGTGAGATAGGATGGCGTCTGCTGCATCATTCTCTCTTGCCCAAAGAGCATTTTGCCTCATAAGATTTAAAATTCAATATATTAGGCCCTCAGGAATTCTTATTTCTTAAACACTTCCATCTCCTCTCTTAAACACTTTCTTTGCTCACTTTGCAGCTGCTTTTGGAGCATCCAAGAGCTCCTGCCGAAACACATGCCCAGTTGTGCCAGCAGTGAACCCCTGAGGTCTCATTTGTGATGTAGGTACATCCAGCATCCCCTGGGTGTGTGGCTGCCCTAGCCTGGGTCAAAAGGAGCCCTTGGACCTTCAGGCATGAATAGCAGCCTCAGCTGAGAACAGTTTATTGCTCATTAGTGCTGTCAGGGCTGTGGTATTCTCAAGGTCAGGGGTTAGATAAATAATTTGGACTATTGGAAGAAAATTCCACATGTTGGGATAGAAATTAAATCTGCTGGGGGGGAGTGGGTTGCCCTCACTACCCATCCCTGAGTGGGTACCCAGCACTGCTGGGTTTGAGGAAGCCCCGGGGATTCAGTCAGTGAGACAGTGGGTCATTTGCTGAAGCCATTTCCTTTCCTTACAGACTCAGGAAATGAGCAATTCCAGTCTCTCATCCATAGATTTATATATTCTCTTCATGTTTCCTAAATAAACTGGTCCAAAGCAGAAGGTGCCTTGTCTGGTCCCTGGCACAGCCCAGCATTTGTAGCTGAAGATGCTGCTGACATCTATGGTCAGCCTAGGGTACTGGTGTTTAAAAGTGTTGGAATCACAGGCAGGATTCGGTTGGACAACATCTTTAAATTCCTCTCAATCCACCCCCTGCCAAGGGCAGGAACACTTTCCACTCTCCTAGGGGGCTCTAAGCCCCATCAAACTTGGCCTTGGATACTTGCAAGGATGGGGCAGCCACAGCTTCTCTGGGCAACCTGTGCCAGAGCCTCACCACCCTCACAGGAAAGAACTGGGAAGCCATTCCCCCCAACCCCCTGCCTCTCCCTGATCCTGTCTCTCCAGGCTCTTGTCCCAAGTCCCTCTCCAGCTCTCTTGGTGCCCCTTTAGGCACTGAAAGGGGCTGTCAATGAGTTGTAGCGTTCATATGGATTTAACCAAAATATCGTCATTATAGAATAATTCCTTAAAATTACAAGAAATTACCTCAGAAGTGAAAACTACGTACTCTGAAGATATAAAAGTAATAGTGGCTGGATTTCCAGCTGATTGTTCCCCTAAGGAGGTTCTCTGGTCAATACCTCTTGCCCTAAGACTGTAGAAATCCCCTTTCACAGGGAAGACCTGTTAGTTGCTGCAATATTACACCCAGTACAGTGATACAGACAATTTATCTGAAAATTAATTTTCAGCACTGTGCATGACCCCTCTTTACCACATTAAACTTCACTATTAATAATATTGCTGGACTGAAGTACTTCTTGAGATTGATGGAAATCCTTCAGCACAGGTGTCAGCACAGATGCAGCTCTCTCAGCATTCTAAGACCCACACAGTGCCATTTTATGGAGATTTTTATTGGAACAACAATAGCTGGGAAAAAAAAATTCCAAAAAACAACCAGGCAAGATTTTGGACATGGAAACCTCCTACAAGTGTGGTCTTAACTATAAATTTTATTTTGGGTTGTGTGAAGCTCCTGAGCTTTAGCACTCTCCCTTTCTGAATTTTTCCCTCATTTTCAGAAGAGCTGGGTGCTATTTCCTGTTTCCCTGTACACTCAGAGATTAGCAGCAGGGGCACAGCTGGAGCTAAATCAGCTCCAGCCCCAGGGAGCATGGGTTGAAGGTCAACATCCTGTATTCCCATTGGGCCAGGAAAGCAGCCAAGTAAACACCTTCTTCTGCATTTTGTTCCTATTAAAAACTCAGCCTTAAGACTGCAGGTCCTGATATAAACATTTGGATTTTATTTGTGCGGAGGGAGCATATTTATTTATTAGAGGCAAAAGCAGTTTAGTTGTTCCTTAATACCAAGTGTTGCTTTTTCCTGAGGTTCCCAGCAGGGTGAGTGTGTACTATAGAGGCACATATTTGATCCCAAGCTCCTTCTGTGCACCTCACATCCCTCCACAGCCTCGTGTGTTCCAGCTCCATCAGATTTTATCTGTTTAACGATGTGTGAGAGCAACCGGCACAGGAAGGACATGGAGCTGACATGGACTCTGTGGAAGTGAGTCCAGAGGAGGCACCAGTATGTTCAGAGAACAGAACAGCTCTGCTGGGATAAAAAACTGGGAGAATTGGAATTGTTCAGCCTGAGAAGAGAAGCTTCAGGGTCACCCAGCTGTGGCCTTCAGTGCCTGAAGGAGCCAGCAAGAAACATGGAGAGGGACTATTTACAAGGGCCTGGAGTGCCAGGAGGAGGGGGAATAGCTTCCCATTACCAGAAGCGAGGGTTAGATGGGATATTGGGAAAGAATTTTTCCCTGTGAGGGTGGTGAGGCCCTGGCACAGGTTTCCCAGAGAAGCTGTGGCTGCCCCATGCCTGGAAGTGTGCAAGGGCTAGGTTGGAGAGGGCTTGGAGCACCCTCTGGGCTAGTGGAAGGTGTCCCTGCCCATGGCAGGGGATGAAATGAGATGAACTTTGAGGCCCCTTCCAAGCCAAACCATTCTGGTATCTGTGATTCAGGTCTCCATGAGCCATTGCTCCTTGATGAGCAGCTCCTCATCCTTGCCCCCTTCCCACCTGGCAGCTGCACAGCCCTCATGGAGCAGCTGGTCATGGAGAACAGCTGAAGGGATGCAGATGATGAGCAGATCTGATCAGAGCCCAGAGGTTTACTGTCTCCCAAGGCATTTTTAGGGGAGAAACAGAGAACTGAGGATACGCTGGTTTGGCAGGTAAAAGGGACAGGAAACAGTTGCCAATAGTGCCACCATGGGAACTGTCACTGTGATGATGTCTTGTGTGATGTCAGGGCAAAGAAGTCTTTGTTCAGATTTTTCCCCTTAATTTACAAAATCTTTTAAAAATTTCTTTTAAGGAGAAAGCAAATTGTTACTTTTCATTCCAACTTGAACTGCTTTTCTGTAACAACTCTCCTTTTTATCAATACACTTCTTAGGAAGAGGTTTTTACAGCATTCACCACTTTCCCCATCAGGCTGACCTATGACAGCTGCCACTAAACTCTCTTAGTCTCCTCCTAAACTCCCCTTTTCATCTGCTCAACAATACTCTGATATTTCAGGGAGTTTCTGAGGAAGAGCAAAAGCAGAACCCCTGACATCAAGATCTGTCACAAGGCCCCACTTGCTTTTTTCCTACTAATTACCCCAAAAGTTATGTGGCAACATTATAACAGCCACAATAAGAAGTTTTCTGTAGTTTTAGCTACTTATTGCTCTCCCAGCTTTCAGCGTTCTGATTCTTTAGAAAAACCAGTTTGTTTTAAATAAACTTCACCTCTAATCAGAGCAAGTTTCAGCTGCCCACACACCTCTCCAGTCTCTTTCTAAATCCAGTTTCCCATCTTAAAGAAATTTTCATTAACATTTTTTACTACAAGACACAACAAGACACAACACAGGTGTGTGATCAGAAGGCTTCAGTTTATTAAAAAAATGAGGATCTCCTTTTCAGAAACACAACAACCACGATCACGTAAGTCTTGGACAAGCACAGGGCAGTCAGAAGATGAAAGACAAAAGCTGCCCAACATGCTGGAGGAACTCAAGCAAACCAAGATAAAAACTAAACTAGTGGTTTACAATGAACATTAAGTGCCAAACAGTAAAAAATAATTCATTGCTCCAGTGCTATCTCTCAGACTTTTAGTCTTGTACATTAACTGAAAGGAAGCCATAAAAATTGTAAAAAACTATACAAATGCACAAAACCCAGCTCAAGTAGAAGGAGCGTTTTAACATTAAAATCAAGGTCAGATGACATCTACTCTTCCTCCAAGCACTCTCCATCTTCGGCAGGATCCAGTGGTAGGGGCTGAGCTCTGTAAGGAGCATTATTTCAGAAGCATTAGCAGAAACCAGCTCTGGTTTGAAAGGCTAACAAAAACCTTTTCCCAAAGCCCATGTGACCCACATGACTTAGTTAGCCTCAGATAGCACTTGAAGCATCAGGACTGACACAGGCTTACTTTATCCTGAGTGCTCCAAGCTCAGATGCAGCTGCAGAGATATTCCTTCCAAACCAGAAATATAACATTCCACACTGACATCCCTGGATGGTCCCTGCATGTCCTGGACCTCAAGGAACACACGCAGATTCCACACTTTTCTTTGGAAGCTGCATAACTCCCATCTCACACCGGAGTTTCCACCTGACTAACTCATGGAACAAAAAGCTTATGCAGTTGAATGAGTACAGTTCTTGCTTCTTCCAGAACACACTGGGAAGCTGCAAACTCCTTTGGATGGGGAAGCTCTGTGTTTTCTTCTCACCACCTTATTCTCACTCGGCCCAACAAACTCCAGATTAAAGGGATGAAAGTTCTCTTGTGCTACAGCATTTTCTGTTTCACCAACAGGTGGGATGCACTTAAAAGTCTTTGTCTGCTTGTCCTACAGGACAGTTTGGGGCTGATTCTTATGGGCTTCCCCCGGCAGTTTGAGAATACTTATATTTGGTCGAAAAATGGAGATTCAACCCAAAATTCTCTATGGAAAACAGAGTGTTGGTAAGACAGTATTTTACTGCTTCCTTTTAGTCAGTAGTGCAGCCTACAGGTTAAACTCTGAGGTTTCAATTTGGAAAACCCATTCAATTCCTGGCACATGTAAGTTGTTAGTGTTCTCCTCAGCTTTTCTAAATCTTCACTCTGGTGGCAAAGTTATGTCTAAGCAGCGAGAACTTGCCTCAACTACCAGTTTACTCCACCCATTTTCAGAACCTCGATGAGGTCCCTGAAAACTTAGCAGACTTTGCTGAGAAACATCATTTCCATGAGGATACAGAGTCAGGAGACACACTGTCAACTTGTCAGCAGTCACCTTCTCCTTCAAAGACGAACTAGAGTTTCACAGTCATGGAGAAAAAATAACCACAACTTGCTTCCCCTAACTTATGCCTCCCAGTGCCCCAACACCTACTCCATGCTGCTGGTGCCAGGCGTGGCTCCATCGGGTACCCGGTTCTCCTTGGATGGGAGCTTCAGGAAGTCGCTGATGCCCTTCTGCCAGGCGGGCAATGGCCTCACACAGACCCGGTTCAGCCGCACAGGGCCCTTGCCACCTTCGGGGAGTGCAACGTCAGTCCTGGGGCGGGAGGAGGGAAGGAAGGAGGAAAAGAAGAAAGGAAGAAAAAAGAGAGGGATGAAATGAAGGAGAGGAGAGGAGAGGAGAAAGGAAAAGGGAAAAAGGAAAATGGAAAAGGAAAAAGAAAAGGAAAAAGGAAAAGGCCTAGCCCGCCGCGCTCACCTCTCTTGCTGAGCAGCGACGGCCCCGCGTTGATGCTGCTGGAGCCCAGCGCCTTCCGGGGAGCCCTGGCGACTAAAACTGCGGGAAAAGGGGGACAGCGTGGGCTCAGCGGCGGCACTCGGAACCCGGCTCAACCCTGCCTGCCTCGTCTTGTTCCATCCCATTCCATTCCACTCCATTCCCACTGCACACCGCTCCCCCCATCCCCGCGGCCCCTCACCCTTGCGGAAAGCCCCTCCACGCTGGTCCAGCTTGGTCCGCGCCATCACGGCCTGGCCCGGCCCGGCCCCGCCCCGGCAGCGCCGCAGCCGCCAATGGAGCGCAGGGCCGCCCCCGGCCGCTCTGCTTCCCGCTCTGCTTCCCGCTCCTCTCAGCTCAGGGTACGGGGAAGAAACTCGTTGTGACGGGGCTGAGGCATTGACGCAGAACGTCTGTGGTTGCTCTGTGTCTGGAAGTGTTCAAGGCCACGCTGAACGGGGCTTGGAATGGGGTGGGATTTACGGGTCCTTCCAACCCAAACTATTCCCGGACTCTGTTGAGAGGAATGACGGATTTGTCTTTACAAGCAAGCTGTGGGTCTGCTGGTGGATAAAATCAGCACTGAGAGAGAAAAGAAACAATGGGACGGATTCCACTGATTGACGAATGGAAAAAAAGATATTTGCCTTTACAAACAAACTGTAGGTTTACTGATAAATGAAATTGGATATTGAAAGATGAAAGAAACAATGGGGGAAAACCATAAATTCCATCAGAATTAAAAATGGAAAGGGAGGATTGTACATTAGAGTGGAATCTCAGGTATCAGGAGTTCTGGGAAGTCTGTGCCTCTCAAGTACCTCAGCCATGGGGAAAGAGAGAGGGAAATGTGGGCAATTAGGATGAAAAGGAGGCTGCGTCCTCCAAAAATCTGAGCTACCCCAGGGGAATGCCCCATGGCCTCTCCCTTTATTCGAATAAAGTAAAAGGACTCCTCTGCCTCCTTTTTGGACATAAACCTCTGGTGTTTGTGGATTAATTTTCCTGACACTACGAACCGGTCCCGGAACGGTGGCTGCGGGCCGCGTTCCCGGGGGGAAGGGAAGGGGAGGCTCCCGGCCGGTGCGGCGCCGTTTCCCGCCCCCCGCGGAAGATGGCGGCGCCCAGCGAGCTCCTGGCCTGGTGCGTCCAACACCTGCGCGGGGACTTCGGGCTGGACGTGGGCGAGGAGGTGGTAAGGTGAGCGAGGTCGGGGCCGGGCGGGGCCCTCCTGCCTTCTGAGAGGGGCTCCTGGGTCCAGCACGGAGGAAACAGGGTGTGTTAGAGCAGCTGTCGGCAATCTGCCCGGGGTTGTCGCTCCGGTGGAGATTTGGGGAGGGGAAGTGGCGGGACGGGGGACGACGACGAGGGGGGCGGTGTGGGGTTGTAGAATCGTAAATGCTCTTAGTTGGGAGTAGTCTTAAAGATCATATCGTTCCACGTCCTAGCCATGGCCTTACTACGATCTCCACAGAAACCTTTTCTGAAAAGAAAAAACTGTCATACCCCTGCGATGGGATCACTGGATTAGACCTCGGAACATCCACCCTTTCACCCATTTTTATCCACCCCCGCCCCTTGTAGGTACATCTTGTCAATCACAAACGAGGATGAGATCCGGGAGTACGTTGTTGACCTTGTTCAGGGCACCGACGGGAAGAAGAGCTGGTTTGTGGAAGAACTGCTGACCAGGTGGAGGAAATCTGCCCAGCTGGCCTCTGAGCCTTTCCCAGCCTATTGGAAAAAGGATGGTGAGTGGTGCAGAGCAGGAAACTCTCAAACAAGCTTGGTTATTGTGGTTACAAACAATTCCGTGCCATGAATCCCTGTATGGATACTGGTCCCATTCCTGATTGTTGGAACAGCTTAAAGCCCATTTTCAGTCATGAAGTAGAGTCTAGGGTCATCTTTTTCCTGCTGGCCCTTACCCAGCCTCTCCCTGTGCTTGCTCACACTTCCAGAGGCTTCAGAGGTGCCGCGGGCTGGGGACCAAGGGAAGAAGGGGAAACGCAAAGGGCGGAACAAGCAGGAGACGCTGGCATATACCGAGCCCAGTGCTCATGGGGAGGAGGTGAAAACCCCACTGGACCTGGCCAAGGTGAGTGTGGGGGCTATGCCAGGAAGGCTGGGAGTTATTGGAAAGGCTTGGAGCCTGGAATCTGGGGAAAGAGTGTGTCAGACACTGCTAAATGATTGGAAAGTGGATATGAGTGTCTGGGACATGTCAGACTAGGATGCCCAGTGGGCACTGCTGAGGCCACACCTCAAATCCTGGGGTGAGTTTTGGGTCCCTCACAAGAAACACAGTGAAGTGCTGGAGTATTTCCAGAGAAGGGAGCAGAGCTGGGGAAGAGGCTGGAGCACCAGGAGTGGCTGAGGGAGCTGAGGGCCCTCAGCCTTGAGAAAAGGAGGCTCAGAGAGGACATTCTGGCTCTCCACAACTGCTTGACAGGAGAATTGAGCTGGGTGGGGGATTGGAATCTGCTCCCAAGGAAACAAAGAGACAGGATGAGAGGAAATGGCATCAAGCTGTGCCAAGGGAAGTTTAGATTAGATATTAGGGAAAAACTTTTCATGGAAATGATGGTCAGATACTGGAATGCACTGTCTAGGCCAGTGGTGGAGTCATCTTCCTGGAGGAATTAAAAAAACATGTGGATGTGGCACATAGGGAGGGAGGAAGAGGGAAAGAGAGGAAGGAGAGAAGGGAAGGAGGGAGAGGAAAAAGGACGGGAGGGGGAGAGAGAGGAAAGGAGGGAGAGTTAATGATGGGTCTCTGTGATCTTGGAGGGTTTTTCCTACCTAACCATTTCCATGTTTCTATGATATCCAGGCTTGGGAGAAAGGTTGTGTCCGTTTGTGTCTATAACTGGGAGTAAAATAATCATCAGGTAGCATATATACCAGATGGATTTTTCTCCCCCAGAAATCCTGAGAGGAGAGAGCAGGTGAAGGAAGTTGAGGCTGTAATTAGGAATAAAAGGGATTTCTTTAAATCAGATATGAGGGTTGGGAATTTAAGCCACCAAGTGGTTAGAACATGCTTTCCTGCTGTATTTAAACTATCCCAGTCACACTGATTAAAGCTTTAATTAGCAACTGAAATACTTCAGAAAGAAACTGTGGAATAATTGCATAGAAACACTAAAACCCCAGAAATGCTACTCTTCCTGCATAAGGGACTTGAATTAATGTTTTTGAATGGAACTTTTTGGAGCAGGGAGGCTGCAAAGGTTGAAAGTGTTTGCAAAAGTATTTGTAGGATAAAACACAGCGTTTTTGAACTGGTGGGTTGAAAGTGGACAGTGATGTTCTATTTCCATGTGGTTACCTTCTAACTTAATTAAAATTTAAAAAAACAAGTGAGAAAGATCTGCCAAAGTCACTTTATCTTGGTGGCAGTGTTTGAATCTGGCAGTGGCACTAAAACCAGTTGGACTTTACTGAGGGAACTGGGAATGCTGCATCTGCTTGTCAGTAAACCAGATTGAAACTCAGAGGTGAATCATTACATGACTGAGACCAGATCATAGCAGGAGGAGCAGAATTCATTTTACAGCTCAGTACTTGAACCCTCCTGCTGAGGTGGCTGTGCCAGGCGGGATTTGGGGAAGCTGCTGGGAGGTGACATGGCTGTGAATGCAGCGGTCTTGCTGCCACCACTAGCTGTGTCCGGGTACAGGTACAGTCAGGGTGCACAGTTACAAACAAAAAGTCTAAATAATACTTGGAAATGAACTTGGGAGTAGCTGTTACACAGGTGTGAGGCTGTGCAGATCACAGAAAGCAGCTCTTACTGCCCAAACCCCAGCAGCTCCAGCTGGCATGGGTGGCAAACTTCGAGTGCATCCTGGTGTACTTGAGTTGTTTGGATTCCGTGCAGCTTTTCTGGCAGGCCTGAGCTTGTCTTTCCTCTCAGTCTGGGGTGTGGTCCAAGTGTCATTCCAGTGAGGGAGAATAACGCTTCCTGGTCTGCCCATGGGTCAGTGCTCACTCTCTGCTGCCAGTGCTGCACTGGGAGCACAGTTTGTTTGTTCATTTTTTCTTCCCAGGCCCAGGAGAGCAGCAGCGGAGGCAGCAGCATTTCCTCTAAGAAGAAGCCCAAGTATGTCAACCTGTACACAAGGGAGGGGCAGGACAGGCTTGCCGTGCTCATCCCGGGCCGCCATGCCTGCGAGTGCCTAGGCCAGAAGCACAAGCTCATCAACAACTGCCTGGAGTGCGGGCGCATTGTCTGTGAGCAGGAGGGCTCGGGGCCTTGCTTGTTCTGCGGGGCCCTGGTGAGTACCCAGGGAGTTACTGCCCCGTTTGGACCTGGAGAAGTTGGCTGAATTAGCCCTTTAGATAGAAGTTCCTCTTGCAGAGTTCTAAAGCAGGGAAGGAAAGAACCTGTTAGGAGGTTTCTCCCATAATTTACATGGCTTTGGAGCTTGTCTGGTTTCTGACAGTTTCCTATGTGTTGCAACAGTGTCTAAAATCTCTGCAAGACTTTAGCCCCATCCCAGGCACATCCCTGGTCAGGAGTGTCCTGCTTTTCCTTCAACTCTTGCACAATATGGATCCTTTGGGATACCTGTTAACACCCGGATTCATTTCAAAGGGCACCTTTTCGAAAAATGGGATAAGTTACTGATATCAGAGGAAATTCTTCTTCATGTGAGAGGAAAATATTAGTTGGGTAGAGCAAAATGTTTTAAAGCAGATTGGTTGCTGTTTTGAAAGATCAGTTTAACTCCCAGTGTCCAAGGAGAGAAACTCCGAGTTAAGGATTGTGGTTCTGCCTGGGATGGTTCTGAGCTCATGTCTTGTCCTTTGAGCTCATCAGCAGCATGTCCACAGAACAGGGAGAGATCAAACTCTACATTTCTCTTTTAGTAAAGAATAAGCTTCCAGGGTTCTCCCCATGTCAGTGGGGAAAAGGAGGAGGTGTGGATTGTTACTGCCACTTTAAACAGCCTGAACTGTTGTCCAGGACTCTGAAACTGGTCAAGCTGTGGCATTCTTCCCATGTGATGTCCTTCCCAAGGCTTCATTTCCTTCTTTTCCTCAGGTGTGCACTAAAGAAGAGCAGGACATTCTTCAGCGGGACTCCAACAAGAGCCATAAACTGCTGAAGAAGCTCATGGCAGGTCAGTAGCTATTCCATACCTGGAATAGAATGAATTTAAATGGTTTATGTGCTTTATTTCCTTTAGACTTCACTGAGCCACCTGCTCTCATTGCTGCCCTTTGTCTGTGTTGGGCATTAAAGGGATGGATTGGAAGTTGGTTCCTTGGATCCTCTTGCAAGCCCTAGGCAGCATTCCCAGGCTTCAGCAGAGGTGACTGTGGCGAGTGTCAAATGGCAGTGTGTGGTGTCCTTTCCCTGAGGCCCCAAGGCTGCTCATTTGCATTCCAGAATCAATCACATGAACTGGATCATTGTAACAGTCCTTGAAAATTAGGATAAGTCTCCTGTGGAATGCATGCTGTGGAAGATGAAGTGCTGCTGTCTGATTTGCTGGGCTTAGAGAGATGGTGGTTAATATTGTCTAGTGGCTCTTCTTATCTTGGGAGCTAAAAATAGGAACAGAGCCAAGGAAAGCAAGAGGAAATACTACCCAGTGTCCCAGCAAGGCTTGTGCATTGTGGAGATGTTTGAATTTAGCTGAACTACAGCTGAGGTCGTGGTATTCTTGGCTGGAAAATACACTTTGCTGAAGAACTGGGGAAATATTTCCTCCAGATCTGGGCTTCTCCTTAGAGCTGTGGAGATGGCAGGAGGATGGAAATCCTTGAGAGCACCAGCCAGTCTGTTCTATCCTTCCAGTACAGGTGTACTTCAGGTGCTGGTGTACTTTAGGATTCCTTTTCTCACCTCTTTTATCCCTTTTCTCTCCTGCCCCTGCCAGCTCTTGTTTTGTTATCCATGTAGGTAAAACCTGGAATGTGGTTTGCTGTTTGTCTTGGGAGTAAAAATTGTGGATCAGCAACCAAAGGGAAATACAGGCAAATTGTTTCCCTGCAATGAGGGCATTTCCCAGTGTGGTGAAATACACTGGTTTGTTCCATCATGTCTTGGGTTCAAACCTTTTGTGGTTTTTAATTTTTTTTTGGTTGTTCCCTGTTGGTTGGTTGGGTTTGGGCCCCGAGCCAGGAGGGGTAAGAAGGAAGAGCATTTGCTGGGAATAGATTTCTCCGTCCCTGGAAACAGCTGGTTTGGGTAATCTGGTGTGGTGTGTCAGAATAAGATGTTGTTTGTGGGAGGCACAAACAGCAGCAGAAGGCTCTGAGTCTTCCTGGAACCTGTCCTGGGCAAGAGGTTCTTTGTGGGGGTAATGACATGTGGGAAGGGTTTGGCTTTTAGGAGGGGATGTCTAAAAAATCTGGTGTTGTTGCTGAAGAAGAAAAACCTCCAGACCTTAGAGCCCCTCCCAGTGCCTAGAGGGGTTTAGGAAAAGGAGGCAGAGGGACTACTTAAATGGGCAGATAGTGATAGGACAAGAAGGAATGGTTTTAAACTAAAAGATGAAAAATTTCGATTGGATATTGGGAAGAAATCTTCCTCTGTGAGGGTGGTGAGGCTCTGGCACAGGTTTCCCAAAGAAGCTGTTGTTGTCGTATCCCTGGAAGTGTTCCAGGCCAGGTTGGATGGGGCTTGGAGCACCCTGGGATAGTGGAAGATGTCCTTGGTTCCACCATGGCAAGGAGTGGAACAAGATGAGCATTAAGGTCCTTTTCAACCCAAACCATTCCATGATTCTGTGGCCCAAGGCCCATGGTTGGTGATGGGAGGAATTTTGATTGCCTGAATTGTTAGGGAAGGGTGAAGGAGAGCCAAAGACCAAGAGCTTCTCCCTAAACTCTACCCAGGCTTTATCACTGTGATATTTAAGTGATTCCTCCTCTTTGGAGGAAGGAGTCTGTGAAATGGGCTTGAGTGAAAATTGTGGCTTCAACCTTCCCGGAAAGATGCTGATCTGGTTGCAAGGCTGTACTTTTAGTTCCTTGCATGGCATTTAGTTTTGGGGGCATTTTTGCAGCCTGGCCCACCCAAATGGCTTTAACACACTGACTGCTGAGCTGTGGTTTGTTTTGTGTCTCAGGCTATGAAAGTTCAGGGAATTTGGATGACATAAGCAAAGGCTTGCTGCCTCACCAGGAAGCGAGACTCAAATCAGGCCTGGAGATGGCTGTGAAGCACAAAGATAAGCTGTTGGAATTTGATAGGACAAGGTAAGATACTAGGTGGGAGGCTGTCATGAATAGCATAAATGACCTGGCAGGTGAAGTGCCTGTAGCAGAAACATTGGGAATTCCTCCTAAAACCCAGACTACAGCCACAGACACCTTAACTATGGCATTTGGTGGGACACTAGTGAGTCTCTGGAATGGATCCCCTTTGGGTATCCTTGCTTTTTGTCTGTGAGAGATGGGAAAGGAGCAAGTTGGAGGGTGAGTTTGAGGCTCTGTCATGGTCCCACCCTGCTCATTTTCTCTTGTGGGGGTTGCTTTCCCAGCGTGCGACGGACCCAAGTCATTGATGATGAGTCGGATTACTTTGCCACAGACTCCAACCAGTGGCTCTCCAAGCAGGAAAGGGAAGCCCTCCAGAAGAGGGAGCAGGAGCTGCGGGAGCTGCGCCATGCCTCTCGGCTTGCCAAAAAAATCACCATCGACTTCGCTGGCAGGCAGATCTTGGAGGAAGACAACAACATGGCTGAGTACCACAGCAAGTGAGTGAGGGCCAAGAGCAAGGACGTGCAAATCCTTATGGAGAGTGGTCTGACATGCTTGTTAAAGCTGCCTGGGAAGGAGGTGTTGCAGAAGTCTCAACAGAACCAATACAGCTCAAATTCACACCCAACTGAGTTTCTGCACTAGAGAGCAGTGACTGCTCAAATTGGAAATCAGATTGAGCAAGGAAATCTGATGAGGGGAATGGGGCAAAAAATGCTTTGAGTCAGAGTTTGTGCAGAGAAGGGAGATGTTCCCAGGGAAGCAGGGAATGTTCATCCTTCTTGTTTGTGCTTGCAGACTGGATGAGACCATTGAGGCCATGAGCTGTGGTGCACTGAGCAAGCCAGCCAAGAGCCCTGGGGCAGAGATGACACCAAACTCTGGAGTTTTGGTGAATCCCCGTCTCCTCCAGCCTGCTCCTTTGGTCAGTGGGGCTTCAGTGGTTTATTCCAGAGTAGTTACTAATTTTGGGAGAGTTGAGCTTGAAAATTGTCAATTCCAGGATGTCTGTAGAACCCCAAAAGATCACGGGATGGTTTGAGTTGAAAGGGACTTTAAAGACCATCTCATTCCATCCCCTGCCATGGACAGGGGCATCTTTCACTAGACCAGGTTGCCCTGGCCAAGAATGCTGTCAGAGATGGGGTGACTTCTCCAAATAACCTACTTCAGCATCTCACAGTAAAAGACATCTCACAGTAAAGAATTTCTCCCTGATATCTTATCTAACCTTTCCCTCTGCCAGTGGGAAACCATTCCCCCTGTTTCCCCCTGTTTCTCACCCCCTCTTTACTCCCCTGTGCCCCTCACTGACCATCTCAGTTTGGGATAGAGAAGGTTTGACAATGCCCTGCTCCCAGTGGATTGGTTTACTGTAATTTTAGTGTCCTGCATCCTTTTCAGGAATGCAGAGGTGTTTCTGAGAGTCAGCCATGTCACCCTTTCAGCTCTATCTTATGAAGACTTTTCTGCCAGATTCCCATTTTACAAAGGGCATAAGGATAATGAAAGAAAATTTCAAATAGGATTTGCACTTGGTACACATTACTCCTGGAGAGGTACTAACCTTTTCCCTGTTCTTTTTTTGAACGCTCTCAAGTGGGTGGACCAAACTGGTTTGGTCCCACAAAGAAAAACTGTTCGTTCTGTGGAGGCTGGAAGTGAGTCTGGCTTGGAGCGGAACAGGCTGCGGATTCAGGACCGAGAGCTGCAGGAGATCTCGGACGATGGTTGGTGCCTCAGCCTGCACCAGCCTTGGGCTTCCTTGCTCGTGAGAGGATTCAAAAGGTGAAGGTACCCCAGGGCAGCTCTTGCTCCACAGGGGAGGTGGGAAGTTGTGTTTCTCAGAGGATCTCTGTGGACCCACTGGCTCTGTGCAATGACTGATACCTGTGATAGCGCCAAGTTTGGAAGCTGTGCTTCCTCTTCCAGTGGGTTGATGGGTTGAGGAGCTGGAGAATGTTTTTCTTTGGGATAGTACCTAACCTGTAAGGGACAAGTTTCTTCACAGTGGGTGAATGTAGAGAGAGGCGTAGAATTCACTGCTATAGTTGGGGCATTCCTGTGTGGAATTTTAAAAGCAAATAAGGTAATCACTTGAAATACATTCTTCTGGGCTTTTGTTCTGCATAAAGAAGGCAACAGTGGCACCAGGTTTTGTTTAAAAGAAACCCAGCACTTGACACTACCTTCCTCAACTGGGCTGGGAACTGCGTTATAAGAAGAAGCTGCTACTATTAATACTGAACAAAGAATCTTCTTTAGCCTTTTTTTTCCTTTCACCACATTTCTCATTTTGGAGACTGAAGCTTTTTCACTTCCCAAGCCAAAGATGTTGTAAATCCTAATGTGCCTGGATTCTTCATCCAGGTGTTCTGGGGATTCCAGCCACTTTGGTACAGCTGCAGAATTCCAGGATCTTGAGACAACTGTTCCATGCAAAGACCTAGTCTCTTACTGTTCTCTTGATTATTCTGTGTGACTTTGGAAGCTTGTAAAGGGACTTCTGTGAGCAGATTGTCCTACATATGTGTTCTCCTGGCCCTGCTGAGGATTGATGTCCTCTAAAACCCTGAGGACACACTCTACTTTATTTGTGACATTATTTTTTGCCTATCTCAGCTTTTTTGTGGTCCTGACACATTGCTTTAGTTGGGATAATCAGGGCAAAGCTTAGCAGCAGGAATTGTCTATGTTTAAATGAAAAATCTGTCCATGTGGGTGATTTCTGCTGAAGTTTTAGTCCTACATTTCCCTCTGTTCTTTAGGGTGGAGGGCAGATCCTGGTACACGTCTCATCGAGGGAGGTTGTGGATTGCAGCTACTGCTAAAAGACCTTCCCCTCAGGAAATCTCTGAACTGGAGGCCACCTACAGAATGCTACTCCAGAAAGGTGAACTCCTCTCCTTGGTTCTTGGAGGGATTTGGTACATTGAGCCACGTAATGAGCAGTGTCAGAAATCCTTCCTGCTGAGCAGGAAAAGCTATACATAAAATTAAATTCCCGAGCCCTAGTCCTTAATGGGGAAGATCCTGACCTGGAAAAGGCACAAAAAAGGGTCCCTCAAAAGGTAGAGGTGCTTGGAGTAGAGGGAAGGGCACTTGGGGATTGGAAGACCCCTGCTGTGTGTGGGCATATGGGTTCCCTGAAGAGATGTTTCTTTTGCTGCAGATGTGGAATTTCCAAGTGATTATCCCTCAGGATGCCTCCTGGGCTGTGTGGATGTGATTGATTGTTTATCACAAGAGCAATTTCAGGAGCAGGTGAGTACAGAAATGAACCCTTCCATGTTTGCATTAACCAGCGGGTTTTCAAAGTGGTGGAACTTGCTCTGGAGAAGACATTGAGTGGAAATTTTAGATTGTATTGAGAAGACACAAATTATTACTGTGGCAGAGGACACTCATCACAGCATGGAAATGTGCCAGCAGTGCTGTGCCATGTGCTGTGCCATGGGACCTTGTCCCTGTGGTGCCAGCAGCACTGACTGCCACAGTATAGGAGAGTGGCTTGGCCTATGTGGAGGGATCATGGTCCATAGCTGCTGGATCTGCCTGGTGCTTCTTACAGCAGCTGGAGGTCACAGTGGCCTCACTGGTGGTGTCACACTGGCCTAGCTGGTGAGTGTCGAGCCTTGTTTGGGGTTGAGTGACCTGGAGATGGAGCCATGGAAGGAGGTGACCTCTTTCCCACCAGGGAGGATGGACAGGAGAGCCACAGAGCTACCTGTAGTGAAGCAAGGCTGGAATCAGGAATCTTTTGAGAAATCTCAACCCATTAAAGTCCGTGGGTGATGATGACGTGTGTCCAGATCTGCTGAGAGCATTGGCAGGTGGCCTCTTGAGGCCTTTTAGCTTGGGATGGTTATGGAAGGCAGGAGAGGACTCTTTGTAACTGTTGCACCTGTGGTTAGAAAGGGAAGGAAGGATGACCTGGGTACCTCAGCCAGTCAGCTTCACCATGGTCTTTGGGGACCTCTAGAGAGATTGCTCCTGGAAGCCACTTTTGGGCACATGGAGGAAGAGGACATTAGGAATAGCCATGGATAGCCATTAGGATTTGCCTAAGAGTAAACTCATGCTGGACTAACCTGATAACCTTCTTGGATCCAATAGATAGAGTGGAGAGTATCTGTTAACCTGCTGTCCTGGACTAGGCACGAATCCCAGAGGAGTCATAACCAGTAGAAGTATTATTCCTCTTTGCATTGATTAAACCACCTCTGGAATACTTGGGTCACCATAAAATTGTTGATAAACTGGAGCAAATCCCAAGAGACCACAAGGGTGGTTAGGGGCTGGAGCCCTGTGAGGAGAGGCAGGTGACAGATCTTCCACTTCCTGCAAGGAGATCATTGGGAGACAGAGTCGGGCTCTGTGCTGATGTACACAGCAGGAGGGTCATATAAATTACCACAAGGATGGCCCAGCAGTGGGCATTGCCCAAGGGGCTGAAGAGTCTTCATCTGGGAGGATTTTCAAGACCAAATAGGACAAAGCCGTGAGCAGCCTCACCTGAATTCAGTGTTAGCCCTGCTTTGGTTGGGAGGTTGGACTTCTGAGTCCTGAGTCTGATGCTGTGACTGACTCCATGCGCAAAATCTGGACCAGGAGCTTTCCTTGGGGTGCATTTTATGGACTTAAAAAACCTGCACTTAGCACCAAGCACAGCATGGCTGTTCCTGATCCCACTTCATCCCTGTTCACTCCACTGCCCCTTGTGCACATTAGGTTTGGTCCTACATGGACCAAACCTTGTAGGGCTTGATAGTGAACCATAACCATGTTGTGAGGTAGAATAGATGGTTTCCTTGGGAAGCAATCCACCAGGATGATCTTGCTGTGAAGAGCTGGAGAGGCAGCAGGAGTTGGGGCTGTTTTTCAGGAAGTGCTCCTCAGGCTTTTCCAAACCCTGTGAGGTTTTTGCTTGGGGGAGATGCCTGGAAAGACAGGGAGTATATTTCTCATGAGGTTCTGTCTCTTAATCACAGGTGGAAGGCAGAGAAGTTAGAGTATGAGCAGCAGAGGGAGCTTTGGGACTGGAATACCATGAAACCTACAGGAGTATTTGGCTTTGTATGGGAACAAGCCTTGGGAGAGAGAGGAAGGGGCACCGAGGCCAGTGTAGGGATTTTCTTTTGTAGCAGCCACTAATTTGCAGTTTGGGCTTCAGTGGAGATTCCTGTCCATCTCCTGCTGTCTGTGATAGTGGTGGAAAAATAGATCTTGGTCTCTTACAAGTACTTTTTCTGTTTGTCACAATCCCTCTTCATCCTTTGTGGATGTGTTCTTCAGGCATTGGTAGAATGGCTGTGACAGCATCTCTGATCTGGGAATTGTGCTGTAACCACCTTTAATCTTCCCATGGAGGACCTTCACAATTAGCCACATTCTCTGGAAAGCCCTCTCAGTTTGTGGGCCCTGCTTGGCTGCAGAGGTGTGGAGGCAGAGCAGCGTATTCCAGGAGCACCATTATCCAACCTGTTAGTGACAGATTTCCCTTTCTCCTCAATGCTGTGGCATTTCCTGGGTTGCATTTCTCTGGCTTTTTGCTGCTCCCATATTGCAAATGACTTATAATTCTTAATTTCCTGCCTTTTTATGGTGATTTTGTCTGTTTTCCCCAGGATTCCTTTAAGCAGTGGTAATTTCCCTCACTTGTGAGCTAAAATACAGAGATGTGAGCCTTTCTGCAGTTGCTTTCTGAGGAAATGTTTGGTTTATTTGGGCTCTCAGGAACTGCAAGTGCATCTGAAGGAAGCTGAGCTGAATTTAATTGCAAATGTCAGCAAGATGACAAAGTGTACAGCACCAGCTCAGAAATCTGACTTGGGTCTCTCCAGGAGTAAGAAATTCCTGTTGCTCATGTGGGTGTTTCAGCCCAGGTTCATCCAAAGTGTCAGCACTGTGATCCAGCCATTTCCCAGTGTGCAAAGATTCCTTGTAGCTCAGGGAGAAAGGCAAGCAATATTATGCTTTTTCACCACTTTTAGGGCATGCAGAAATACAGGGTATTTTCAAGGAGTGTGTGAGCAGGCAAGGAGCAGTGATGCAGAGCAGAGACCTCTTGGGAATTGAGCTCTCATGGAGCTTTTCCAGGCGCTGTGCTTTGACTCACACCTCTCCTCCTCACCACCTCCCGTTTGAGGCTCCTGCATGTTCCAGAAGAAATCATTTCACAAGTGCAGGGCAGGCCTTGCTTGCAGGTTATACCAACCTTGTGAGAATGAAATAGTTCCTGGCTTGCTCATGGTATTTTGATGGTGATCCAGTATTTTTTGGCAGCCACAGAAGCTTGGTTTGACTCTTGTGACTATTTGTTCCCGTAGGCAAGCAAGATCTTCCTGGTCTTAGGTCTGTGTTTTTTTTTTTTTAATTTTTGACCTGGGGGTGTTCAGTCTGGAGAAGAGAAGGCTCTGAGGAGGCCTTAGAGTCCCCTTCGGTGCCTAAAGGGGCTCCAGGAGAGCTGGAGAGGGACTGGGGACAAGGAGTTCCAGGACATGGGGAAATGGCTTCTCACTGCTGGAGGGCTGGGTTAGATGGGATATTGGGAAGGAATTGTTCCCTGTGAGATGAATCCTTCCCAGCTTAATGCAGTTTGTGATTCCATGGTTTTGTGGCCTGTCCCCACTGTGACTCTCCCATTACCTCTCAGACCTTTCACTGCTGTCACCCACTCCCTGTTTAGCACTGTCTGCAGATTTAATTTCCCTGCTGTTTGCATCTTCTCTCGGGTTACTAATGAAGATGTTGTGGCACCCTGCTGGTATTTTTCTATCATTACCCTCATTTAATTTTTTTTTTTACACTTGTGCTCAAAAAGCCAAAATTAAGCAACGCTGCCCCAGCAGAGTCAGACCCATTCCCTGCCAGAGCTCTTACATTATGAACAGGGAGGGGTTATTTATCCACATTTTTACTGCACATGTAAGCCTGGCCTTTCATCACCACTGAGAGGGGGCGGTCCTACCTTCCTCTGCCCTACCTGCAGCATTTGAGGCCCGACTGACATTTTTGAGATGGTTTGCAGATCCTGAGGATGTGTGGGAAGTGATGATGGAACAGGATCTGGAGTGCTGGAGCTGGCAGGGAGCAGGGGAAGAGTAGAGATGTCCTTGGGACTAGGATCAGTGGTATGTCAGGTACTCTAATCCTAGTTATGCTGCCTATTGCATGGACTAGTTAAATCTGCTTCTCTGGATCTCTTTCCCACGTGGAAAATAAAGTAATTATTCCAGTCAGGGGTTATTTACACCACATCTTACTGCTCAAGCTGTGATCTTTGGCTTGGAGCTGCTCTGGCAGCAGAAGTTGTGTTCAGGTGGGAGGGTCCAGCCCAGGTGTCAGTGTCACTTGCTCTGTTTTCAGAGCAGGAGCTGGTTCCTGAACTCGGCCCTGGTTGCCTGGAGATCCCTCTGAAATCTCAGGATATCCAGTAGAGCTTTGCACATCTCGCCCCTCCTCAGAATACAGTCTGGGCTTATTTCCTTCTCTTCCTGGCAGCAACCCAAAAATCCCTGCTCAAGGCCAGAATGATTCCTTTGTTACACTTTTTAGCTAGAGGTGACCTGGAAACTTTTTTCCCTCTTGGAGCTCCAAGCGTTCACTACAGCTTTTCCTTGCTCCGGAGCTGACGTAACTGACACCTTGAGCAGAGAAAGGAGCTGCCCTTGTTTTCCTGCATGAGGTATCAGTGACTTCAGCAGCGCCCACTTGGGATCTGTGGGATGGGGCACAGGACTAAAGCCAGCAGGGAAGTGTTTACACTGATGCCATTTCCATGTGTTCTGAAGTCCAGGTTCATTTTGCTAATGACTTTGATCTGAGAGACTATTTAACTGGAAAAAGAGTGTTTCCTGCTGCTATTTTGGTGGTTGATAGGTGTGTTTGGCTTATTTTGAGTGCAGATACATGCTGATACCTGGATGGAGCTATTATACCAGGCTGAAATATTTGCTAATTATGTTTGATGGGAGTTAAGTGTTTATTTTTCATTTCTAGGTGATCACTTAGTGTCCTAAATCTGCACAGGGGAACATGTAGAAGCTATTTTTGTTCCGCGAGATTGCAACTGTGATTTAAATAGGCTCCAGCTTTCCCACTCAGGAAATTTGGGTTTAAACTCTTGGCCTCCTCTTCCCTCCCTGGTGAAAAGAGCAACAACAACAACAGCAATAAAAAAATAACAGACTCAGGTGCCCAGTGTGCAGAACTTGGTTTGAATTCTCAAATAGGAGTGAAGAAGAGTAGAGATTTTCTACATTTAGACTGCAGAAGATGCCTTTTCAGATTATCTCCAAATAAAGGAACAATAGTCCTCTGGGAATATTTTCCTAAGGAGTTAATGGGAGGGAGAAACACAAACATAGACATTGATGTGTACTTCTAAGAACAGTATAAATGCATAGAGACTTTTTATGAGGGCCTGGTCCCTGAGGAAAGGTTTCCTAGTGCAGGCTCCGAGTGAGACAAATGCCTGTTTGTGTGGTGCTGTGGCTGTCCTGGCATCTTCCTTGCCTTCACCACTGGGATATTTGCCTTCTCATTCCTGAGGCACCTCTCCCAGTGAAGGACTTTTATCTGGGTCAGATATTCTTCCTTCTGTTCTTCAGTCTAGGTGGCTGTTAATGATTGCAAGGCATTAAAGGCCTTGGAACTTTACAGGCCCCTGCATTCTCCTGAGCTGAATTTGTCTTTTCTGTGTAGCCAGATGCCAGATCCAGTGGTGTCAGGCATTAGGCTGGCTCACAGGGTGATGCATCTCTTTAATTCAGGTTCTCACCCCACAAAATCCCCTGATTTGTGGTTCTGGGAGCAGAGCAGGAATGCAGCTGTTTTGGATTAGAGACAGTAAGAGATGGGGGAGTTTTTCCATATGGGAAGTGCTTTGGTTTTCATCAGAGGCTCTTCTGAGGCTCCAGCTGCCTTGCATAAGCCAGCAGGTTTGCTCAGGCCACTTCTCAGGCTGTTAAGATGAAGGAGAGATTGTCACTTGATGATGATTAATTTAGGAATGCATTAACATGCCAAAGAAATCGAATGATAAGAGGCCTGCTTGCCCTCTCCTCTGGTTTCCTGGACCCAAGGGAGAAAGCAAAGCCAAGAATGAAGCATATGACTTAATTAATGATGACTGTGGACTTTGCCTCTGCTACCATTTCAGCAAAATACTCATGAGCTGGCAGGGCCTTTTGGCGCTCTCAGATGTGGTCACTGATACTTGCTGCCTTCTCAGTATTAGGATTTTATTTAATCCTGAAACTGAGGGTTAGATAAAACTGACCTGGAGCCCCAGGTCAGGTGCCCCTCTGCCTTCCCATCCAGGTTCAGCCACGACCACCCTTTCCTTGGTGACCCCAAATGATGTGTCAGCTGCTACACATAACCCTTATAGCACATGTAGAGTGCCCAAGGACTCTGCTTGCTTAAGCTTTTGTTGATGTGTCACTGATTTCCTAACTCTGAACAGACCGGTCACTCCAACGAGTTTCCTGGTCCTGTGAGAGATCCCATCCAGTTTGAGGGATTGAGTCAATCCTGGGAACAGGTGCTGGCATCATACCTCCTTGGGGAGCAGCAATAGGGGTCAGCATGGGGAGAGGCAGCTGCCCAAGTGAACCAGGGCTATGTTCTCAATGTTTGGGTTTTCCGGCTTGGTTGCGTGTCATACCCCTGTGCTTCCCAGCTCTGATTATGAAAGGACTTTGTGCAGCTGCTTCAGGTTTGACTGTATCAAACCAGGTACCCTGGTTCCCTCATCTCCTCCTCCCCATTGCTTTTCTCTTTGCCTTGCTGGGTCTGTGCAATGGTGTGGGCGATGAGACCATGTTGGAGCTGAGCTTAGCCCTGCCCCTGCTGTCCCTTGGCACAGGAGGATGAAAACAGCCCTTTCAGCCTAGCACCTTCCCAGATAGTATTCCAAGTCCACCCAGTTTCTCCTGAACTGATCATTGGGTGCTCTATAAACATCTCCAGCCTTTCCAGGGTTTCCCATGGGCGGTGTTGTCCTGGGCTGAGATGTGAGCCGCAGGAGGATGTTGGTGGCTGTAGGTTCTGCAATGCCAGTTCAGGCAGAGCTGGGGCTGTGGCTATTGCTGGCACTGCTGGGTCCTCTGGGTCTCCCACAGACTGGAGCCCTGGCAGACTGCTCAGAGTGCACCAGCACAAGTTTGAATTTTAAATCTACATTTCAAAGTCCTATTATTACTAACTATGTTTTAATTGCTTACCCTGCCCTTCAAATCAAAGTACAGCCTGTGGTGTAGAAACACCTCGATGAGAGCCAGGCTCTGGGCTGGAGGCAGAGAACACCCACCGGATGGATCCGCCCGGCCAGGGAAGGATCCTGCAATGATCCCAGCCTGCTGTGCCTGGATCTGGTTGCAGACCAGCCAGGCATGCCAAGGGCTGCCAGGCATTGTGGTGGGAAGAAGGGGAAAGGAAGGCAGGCTCACGAAACTCCTTGTGCATCCTGGTGCAGGGAGCATGTTCCAGCACACGAGCTGCCAGCAGCAGCTGTAAGCGCTCAGGAACAGCAGGGAGGATGTTGACTGCAAAAATGCATCAAGGTTGCGGTTTGTAGCCTCAATAGTCAGGCAGTTAACTTTTTTTTCTCTCTCTCTTTTTTTTTTTTTAACAAAGACATTTTGATTGCCAAATCCATAACCATTAGCAGCTGTGGTTTCGAGCTGTTCCTTCCTCACACATTGCAGTCTAGACCTGACAGGCTTTCAAACAAAAGTTTGGCTGACAGCTTTTGCTTGGATTTCTTTGTGATCCTACTTTTTTTTTCCTTCTTTTCGTGTTCTGTTGATTTGAATTGAACATCCATGCGTATCCCTTTGCTAACACAGCCTCTGTAGAGCAGCTCTGCTGCATCCCTGAGCTCTTCCATGGCCAAGGACAGCTTGTAGTGTTCGTTGGGTGCATGTTCTGGATGTTTCTGCCTCAAGCTAGAAAATTTGGCATTTCTAGAAGCTTGGATCTGCTTTGGGGTTTCTGTTTAGGAAAATGTTACATTTCTCATGGGCCAAATGCTGGTTGGCCTGTGACCTTAAAAGATGGTGCTTGAAAGCGTGCTTAGAGATGGAAGTGTGATGCAAGACTGTGTCATGACAGCGTTCAAAACCCAGTGAAACTCTGGGTGCTTTTCAGGACTTGGAGGGCTGAATAAGGAGGTAAAACAGCGGTGGTAAAACTGGATCTGCTGTTTGTAGTTGGGTGTCACCTTTGGGTGAATGTAACCTGGAGCACTCAGGGTAATGGCTGTGTTGGGAAAATTGGCTGGATAATTCCCCAGAGGGAATGTCCTTGTAAAGAGATGATGGAGACCACTGTTGTTGGAACAGACAGGGAGCTGATGCTGCTAAACCACTCTTCTTGGAAAAGTGACAGGCTAAATGTGGCTTGGGCACAGTGGCACCCGCATCCAGTTAAGCATTATCTCTCATATCTGATGGCTTAATTTCTCCTCGATCCATGTGTCTGTGGTGCAGGGATTGCTGCATGTGCCCTTATTTGGCCACAGCACCCCCATCACTCCCAAAAAGCTGCCTGCATTTTCTTTCTCTATTGCAAACCACTGAAGAAACATTTTCTAGCTGGATAGTGAGCAATTTCCCTCTGGAGAGGAGGGGAAAATGGCTGTTTAGTAGTTAATTACCTGTTACGCGTCTCTGACAGCGATGAAGCTTATGAGGCATGAAAGAAGAGCAAATCCGCTTGTCCCACAAATCACCAAGAAAACAGGGTGAAGGAAGTTGGGCTCCCAGGGAATCCCTTGCATCCCACTCCTCTTTTTGCACAGGGCCAAGGAGTGTCTCCAACACCCAGGAAGAGCCCAGTGTGTGTTTCTGCCTGCTGGGGGGAAATGATTTATTGCACTGCTGGATCCAGCAGCCCCTCTCTTTCAGAGGAGATGCTGCCTTCACCAGGATGATTTTTTCCCCTTTGAATGCATTTTATGGTGAACTCTCTTGCCAACACATGGGGTCTGCTTGCTTTTACTCTTTCCAGACAGCGTTGCTTTCCAGTGCTGCCTCTTTTATTCCAAAGCTCTCGGAGAGCAGCAGGGAAATGAAGGCTGGAGCGGGTGTCCTGGCCCGGCACTGCCTGGCAAAGCGAGCCGTGTTTTCCCTGTTGTTCGCTAAGGAGCCACGCCAGGAAAATGATTCACCCCTTTCCATCATGAACCTTGCAGAGTGTCTCAGACACCTCCTCACTGCTAGTGTCCCTGGCAGCTGTAAGATGGAGAGAGCAGCAGTGACCAGGGGAAGGACGACAGGTTCCAGTGTGCAATTCTTCGCCACAAACCGGCTACTGGGATGTGTGCTCCATGGCAAGGAAAGCAGAGGAGAGCTCAGGTTGCATTGCAGGGCTCCATAGGCTGGTGTGTGTGAAACTGGGACTATTCCCACCCCTTTGTGTCCTGAGGCCTTAATGAGAGTAAGAATCCTCCTGGAGGGTCGCTAAAGAAGCTGCCGGGAGCGCTCGGGCTTTGTGCTGTGCAGAGCTGCTGCTCCGTGCACGTGGTGCCTTTGTTCCTGCCTTGGATGCACCGGAGCAGAGCTCATCTCGTTAGTGATGGTTTGGCTTCCCCCCAGGACGTTTTCCTTCTGCTCTTTCCATTCCCCTGCCTTCAGGTCATGGCAATTGGGTTCAAGCCAGTGCAGTTATTGGGGGATGGTGCAGCAGTCGAGGGGTTTGGGATGTCCCTTCTCCATGTTTTTTTTCTCCTGTGGAGATGGAATCAGGATGAGCAAAGGATCCCAAATACAGCGTTGGTACCAGTGATGCTGAGTGAGTCTGCATGGCCCCAGCATCTTACTGCAGGCTTTACTTAAATTGGGGGGGGGGAATATGTAACAGATTGGTGTGGGGTGAAAAATACAGCAGAAATGTTTTTTCTCAGATGTCAGAGAAGGTGGGTTCGTGTCTGCTGGCTCTGAGCTGGCTCGTCCCCTCCTTTGCTCTTTTGCTGTGGGCTGTGGAGCAGGAGGCTGGCAGCCCTGCTGCTATTCCTGGTGGTGACAAGCTGGTGATGGGAGACGAGGGATGGTGAAAACAAAGTGTAGGGAACATTCATCAGCAATTATCCCTGCTTGCAGCTTGAGCTGGGTGACTGTTGGGGATATCTGATAGCCACTTAATACATGTTCAAAGTGCTGGCTCTGGCGTGGGGGTGTCTGGTGACCGGTTTTTGGAAGAGCCCACCGCTCAGCTCCCTTTTCCAGCTTAATTTAACCTCGAGCTCTTCCTGCGGGCGTTAAGCTGCCTTGAGATCTGCTTTTCTCTTCCCTCCCACCTAATCTCCTCACAGCTGGGATCTTCCAGACCTGTTAGCAGCAAACTGAAGCCCGGCTGGAGAGGTGGGACGAATGGTGGGGGCAGTGGTTGCGTGGAGGCCGTGTGTAGAGTGGGGTGTTAGTGCAGAGCAGTGGGAGGAGCAGCTCTTGGTGAGCTGCATCGGCTGTTTGCAGCCCACGGAGCGCACTGCCCTCCCACCTGCCTTGTTGCCAGCTGACTACAACGTGGCAGAAGGTCTGAAAGGAAGCTAAATCTTTTTTTTCACACTAATTGCATTGCATCACCCCTCTCTTTTGAGCTTCCCATGTTGTCTGCAGGATTGGAGAAGGGTAGGTTTGCTCCTTCTTGAGGGATAATCTGTCTCTGGACTGTGTTTGTTGTAGCCACCTTCTAAATGCCAAGTTGCTTCCAGGTAGAGGAAGTGTAAAGCCTGGAGTACCAGCACCTGTCTTAACACCCCCAATATGAGAAAGATGAATGCTGTTTAATTTAAGAAGGGCCATCCCTCATCAGACTCCTGGTTGGGTTTGATTCTTGGTCTCTGGAAGAGAGGGAAGATGGTTTCCCTCTGAAAAACTGCTGTTGGAGATTTGTCTTTACAGAATCCCAGACTGCTTGGGGTTGGGAGCGACCTTAAAGTTCGTCTCATTTCATCCCCTGCCATGGGGTGAAGCATGCCTTCCACTAGACCAGGTTGCTCCAAGCCCTGTCCAACCTGAACAGTATGACAGGATATGTTCTGTCCTCTCCCTCTGCCACACCAGCTCTTGGTTTTGGGCTTTTATTCCAAGCTAAGGTTTACTGAAGTGATGATGGGTTGCCTGTGGGCTGGACTAGTTGGGAATAAATTCTTTCTCTGTCTCCTAAACTTCCTGCTTTGCAGACAGTACAGTGATTTGACTGCCCTTTCACAGCAGAAACAGTGATAAATTAGGTTTTGATACTTAAATTTGGGCAGCTTTGGACAATGTAATGGAGACAGACCTGTTTGATGTCTTGGTGGCAGTGTCTCTGCTGAGAATGAAGCTTCCTAAATTTTTGTGGGATGAATGAATGGAATGTACTCACGGAAGGGGCTGAGGGAAGAAGGGAGCTGGGCTCAGCCTCATCTTCCTCACCTGGGAGCATCCTGACTCTAGGTAGAGGAAAGATTATGGCTCTTTCTCGGCTCCAGCCCTCAGGAATATTCTGGATTTTTGTTCACCAGGAGGAGATAAGAGGTTTCTGGGGTAGGTAAAATATGAAGCCTTAAATGTAGTGGCTGGATGAGAGGCTCCTTCCCTGCCTCCTGGGTATGAGATGCCAGAGCTTTTTAAAATGAAGGACACAAAGTGATTTGGCTCACAGAAAGAAATGCACCCTGGGAGCAAAGATGAAAGACTGTGGTGTGGAAGCAGGAATTCAAGTCACAGTTGTGGCATCCACCTTGGCCTTGAGATCAGATTGAGCAGGAACTGTTGGAGCTGAAGGCTTGATTCTGGTTTTGAATGAAAGCTGTCAGTGGAGAAACTAACCGGCTATTGCTTTCACTGCTGATGCCTGTGCAGGAGGTGTTCCCAGGATATGGCTGTAAAAGGTGGGAGGGGGACATGGTGCTGTCCAGATGTAGTGGAGCAGGAAAGGATCACCTCTGCAGCCAGGTTTGGGTAGCCGTTGGTCCTCCAGCCTTGGAGGACCTTGGTCCTTTGGCTTGTCCTCAGGTCCTCCAGCCATGGAGGTGCCACCAGTCACCCGGGTGATGCCAAGAGCAAGAAAGCAGTGACAGCATTTCATTCTCTCCAGGCATTAGCCAGGCATATTCACATTGGCTCTTCCTAACCTTCCAAGATCCTCCTTCCTTGCAGATGGGACATGAAAATCCTTGGCATGGGCATGGAGCAGTGGAAGCAAGTCAAGTGAAGTGACTCAGCCAAAAAAGAATAGAGAGAAAGAAACCTTTCCAAGCCTGGGTCAGTGCAGCAGGGCATCAGCGCATGATGTGGATCAGTGAGGCTCCTCCTCCCGGGCATGGAGCTGCATGGAGCAGCTGAGTGCTTGTACCTCTCTCTTACTCAGTGCACAGCTCTTACATGCTATTGTAAAATGAGAGGGCTTGGAAACGCTTCCCCTGATTGATCCAATCCCAGCGTTGGGCTTCTGTAAATCTCCCTGAACTGCTGGCAATGCTGCCAAACCCTGCTGCAATGTGGGGAGAGTGGGTTGCTCCCTGCTTCCCTTGCCGTGCCCAGCTGTTCCAGGGCAAATCCAAACTCATTTTGGCAGGTCGGTGAGAGCTTTTCAAACACTCGGCCTAGGAGTCATTTGTTAGTAACAAATGGGGGATTTGCCAGGACATGCAGCTCCATCTGGTCTGGCATCCTGTCCCCTCAAGCAGCCTTGACGAATCTGCTCAAGGAAGGCAGGGGAGCAGGAAAAAAAAGAAGGCAGTTTTCCCATGGAAGGAAAACCACTTCCGCAGTCTGTTTGAGCAGGGTTTCCTGAGCTGGAGCATCCTTGTGGCATGTGCTAGCCTCAGTGCCTGTCAGCACCAGCTCTGCAGCTCGTGGACGATCTGAGGGGAGAGCTGATATACAATTTTTATGATTGTTTTGCATTTCACCTCTGAATGCCTGGGAGGCTGAGCTGCAGCCAGCCAGGATCTTGGTGTGCTTCCTGCATGGAGTGGGTTTTTTCTCCATTTTCCCCCACATGGTTAATGATAGAAACAATTTTAGAGGTCTTTTTCCAACCTAAATTCTTCTATGATTCTATAATCTTTTTATTCTCTCCCTATAAAATTCTCCCATGTCTTCAGTGTGGTAAATTCCTTCCACTGACTCTATGAATGGAGCCAGCCCTGAGCTGGCCTCTCTGAGCCATCACCTTGGTATGTAGCAGGTGTGTTGCTCACCCTTTATATTCAAGTGAATATCAAGGAATGTGTGTCCCACAGCAGAGCAGTGCACACTCTCCAAATCTCAAATTCTTGTGTTTGGGATTGAGCTTTGTGGGGAACATTTGGGGATGTATTTGTAGCTGGGACAGCTGGTGGTGGTCACTCTTCTGGTGGTCATTTCAGGCTGGGTTTGGCAGGTTGTTTTGGTTGAGGTGCTGGTGTGCTGACCATGACCAGTTAGGGATTAGTGGGAATACTCATTCCTAGTCATCTGAATCTGGGGATGCATCAGGCTGAAGATCTGTCCCTTGCTTGTCCCAGTGAACAGGTGGGCTGGTGATAGTAGGGCCCTGACCACCTCCCTCTCTACATCCCAGGGTGTTTGTGACAAGGTGAGCAGATCCAAAGAGGCAGCAAGCTTCAGCAGAGGTGCAGTGGGAAGAGCCTGAGCAAGGGGCTTGCAGAATGAGACCCAAACCTGGAATTTTTTGGGTTTTTTTTTCATTAAAAGTTCTTGAAGTGGTTTGATCTGAGCTGCTACAGCCTCCATATAACCCATATCTTGGCTAAGATCCCTCTGTTTTTGCACACTGAGCTCTTTTTGCACCCATGCAGCTGTCCTGACTCTGGTCTTTGTGTCTCTCTGTGTTTCGCAGTATCCGGACCTGAGCCAGGAGTCTGGATCTCCATTTGTCTTTATCTGCACTAATCCCCAGGAGATGGTTCTGAAGTTTCCCATCAAAGGCAAACACAAAATCTGTAAGTAGTAAAGATTCCCCAGATGCACCCCCAAGCCCTCAGAGCCGGCTCCCCTCGCCACCCCAGCTTGCTGTTGCCAGATGAGTTCCCAACCTTTGCCGTCTGCTCTTTGATCTGGAGGTGTTTGTTTAATGGCTCAAATACATCTGTAATATTTTTTTTGTCTTTGGTTCCCCTTTCCCCAGATGTTGCTTCCTTCCAAATACATGCTTCTTCCTGCCTCTGCAAACACTTGGGGAGTCAAAGAGCAGTCGTGTCGGTGGCTGATCTGCTGCTGGCATTAGCTTGGGTCAGTACAGGAGTTGGTGCAGCAATGCCCAGGGAGGTCCAGGCAAGCTCCATGTCCTGTAGTTCCAAATCACACTCTTGCCCCTGAGGACAGTGAGGGCTTGAACAGCAAGAGCTGCAAGGCCAGATGGATGTTCCCCATCTGCAGGCCGGTGGGATGGGATGTCCTGGCAGAGTGCATGGGGAAGCTCCGCAGCATCTGTCTGCACTCTGCTTGCCAGCGTCGTTAGTCCCTTTTACGAGCCACCAGCCCCTCCGCAGGCTGCCAGTTATTCCTGCCCGCTGCTATAAAAAGGATGGAGGAGGGATGCGGCAGCTGGGGAGCCTGCAGTCAACTCTGTCCTTATTAGCAGCCTCCCCACCACACAGCCCGGGGAAGGCACCACACGTGCTTGCAGGGGATGTGAAAAATTAATTTGACGGGCTAAAAGCAGCAGAAGCAGGAAGAGTCCTGGCTGTTTATTCAGCAGAACTGACAACTGGGTGATCTCCCTCCTTTCTACGTGGATCCTTGGGCTAGTACCTTGGGCTCAGGAGTGTTGGGATTTCTCAGGACTGGTTAATAAGGGCTCTTTGAAGCATAGCAGAGGGCTATTTTTGTTGGCTTTGAGGTCTTTTTTTTTCCCTTCTCTACTCAGGGAAGCACCTTTTTCCCACAGCTGAGAGATGGGATGTCCTGCAGAACCATTTGGTTTCTTCCTTGCCTTTTTGAGCAGCATCTGGGAGGTGCATTCAGCCAATGGAGACCAGTGCTTGGAGACCTACAAGCACTCGAATCTCGCTTGTGGTCCTCCCCCTAGATGGGTTATTCTGAGTTCGAGTGAACAGCAGGAAGTTATTTAGGATGCAAATCTTGGCTGCGGGGGAACAGTCTTGTGGCCCTTGCATGCTGACGCAGCCACTGCATGCTTTTTTTCCCTTGTTTTAACCTCTCCTTTGCTCATGCCAGGCTCTTGTGCTCCTTCACTCCCACCTCTGCCTCTGTCTGGCCGTGGGTGGGAGAGGGTGAAGCTGCTTTGAGGCTCCTGTGCATCTGCCTTGCCGGGTGCAGGTGCTGCCAGTCACCTCCCCATCTGTCACATCATCTCCTTTGTGTTGTGACACTTTCTGCTTGGAGAAGGATCAGTCTAACAGCCTGGAAGGAAGCCGGCTGTGCTGGCGGCTGTCTGTGCTCCCACTCCCACTGCTGGCCCTGCGTTCCCTGCCCTCCATCCCAACAGGAGCTGTCACAGGAGCAGTGCAGTGGGGCTGTGGAGCTGCATCTTCACCTCCCGGAAGGGACATGCTCCGTCTGGGTGATATTTATGACAGCCTAGGGAAGGAGCAAGGAAGCCTTTGACCTTTCATCGGCGCAAGGCGCTGTTTTAATAGAAGCTGGCATTGCATCCCAGGCAGTCAGAAGCTTAATTCTCCCAGCTGGAAGCAGAGCAGAGGGAAGGTGCCAGCTCACATCCCCACCTGGGCTTGCTGGCTGCCCTGGTCTCCTTGAAACCTGGCTCAAGCCATGACAAAATGCCAGTTTGTCCTGTTGGAAAGCCAAGCCAGAGCAGTTTTCTGTGCCAGATAACAGCATGGACCTCGCTGCATTGACATCCGGATGCTTCTCTGTTGCAAATTACTTGTTCTAGCAGCCTGGGGATGGGAAAAAAAACCCTAACGTGACTCAGTTTTTGCTGCCAGGGTCATTGTTTTTGTGGAAGGGATGGGCACAGTGTTGCATCTGGGAGCACAG
The DNA here is from genome assembly GCF_009819885.2 of Catharus ustulatus. NCBI lineage: Eukaryota > Metazoa > Chordata > Aves > Passeriformes > Turdidae > Catharus > Catharus ustulatus. The sequence goes on along the minus strand of NC_046232.1, from coordinate 2,664,599 downwards.
CTCTCCCCGGATATGTCCCCGTGTAGTTTTAGCGCATCAGGACAAAGCTCATTGGCCTTTCTCATGGGAGATTTCCTTGAATCCAGGCAAAGCTACCCTGAAGCATCACTTAGAAACCGCCCTCCAACAGCCAGTGGCTGGAGGAGTGCAGAGGAGCAGAAGACATGGTGTGAGATGAGAGGCCTTGAATCATTGAGCAGAAAGAGCAAAGCACCCTGGGGCTTTGCCGTATTTTTAGCCTTTTCTTAAAGGCTACTTGTGTGGTGGGTGGTGTTTGCCAGCTGGAAGTGCAGAGGAGCCTCACAGTGTTTTTAGGGTCCAGTAGAAGCAGGCAGGTATATGAAATATAACAGCTCTGGTGACAGTAGGGGTAATGTGAACTTCCTGCCTTTCTCCTGCCAAAACCACCCCTGGTATGGGGACGGGATGGTCTGACACGCTGCTTCTGGATGGGCTGGCTCAGCCTGCTTAGGTGCCAATGACTGCAAAGGGCAAATGCAAGGAGGAGCTGCCTTCTCCATCCTTAGGTGGTGGAGGGAAAGTCTTCTCTGGAATGGCCAAGGGGGTGGAGGATCTCCCAGGACATCTTCCAAGCCATTTTTCAGTTTGTGGATCTGTGGTATGGTGATCTGCGGTATGGTGATCTGCAAGCTGTCTTTGTTGAACTGGAATTGAGACGTTTTCTTGGTTTGAAGAGACTGTGATGGTCACTGGCTGGTTAGGATCCATTTTCTCTGGAGAAGCACCTATTTCTTATGGCACATGGACATTTACCAGCAGATTTTGTAGCAGTGGCTGAAGTAGAACTTTGGAGCCTGGTGTATCTTGCCCTATCTCTGTTCCCAGCTATGCAGACAGGACAAGGATGGCATTTAGAGGATGGGAAGATGCAGGGGAGCAGCAGGAAGGCAAGTCCTGGGGAGACATGGCATTAGAGGAGGTGACCAGTGTTGGCTGCTGGCACAGCCTCTCTGGGAAGCTGGCTCTGGGAGCTGGGAGAGCAGGAGCATCCTTTCATTTTTACAGGCAGGAAGAAGAGGACAAGGACACTCCTGAGGGAGCACATCACTATGCCTGGCTTCTAACTTTATCAGGAGTTGTCCAAAACCCCGTGTTCTTATGTCCTGCTCCTCTCCCACTTGGGAAAGCGGAGTTGGCTGCAAAGGTCAAGGAGAGTCAGTGTTTTCTCCAGGTCCCACTGGAGCTGCTGGCTGAAGTTTTCTCTGGTGGCAAAGGCAGCAAATGGCCTTGGAGACCACCAACCCAGCATGTGGCAACGTGGAGCAGATGTCCCATCACACTGGGTGCCCATCATCCCAAGCTGAGGGTTTGCTGTCCCCAGTCCTGCCTTTCAGTGCACCATGGAGAAGCACGTCCCTAACGCCTTGTTAGACAGTCCCCCATCTCCTCCGAGCGTATTGACACACATCCTGCAGGCAGGCACAGGGATCAGTTTCCCCCCTGGTAGTGGCAGACAAGTGCTGGATGTTAATTCACTCTTCTCCTCGAATTTCCCCCTCTCCGGCGTCTCTTGGCTGCATCGGACACGCTTGCCCCTGGCTCCCCGGTGTCACGCCTGTGAAGGGAGGCTGCGGCAGCTGGAAACGCCTGGCTCCTCAAGCAGGATAATTGGATGTGACAGGAACACACTAACTAGGAGACCTCGGTGCCTCCAGCTCATTTGCATTGCAAATAGCATTTAAAAATAAAGAGTGATGAGGGATTGTTGTGTTTTTCTTTTTTCTTTAATCCCCTCTTTACAGGGAAGCTGGATGCAAAGATCCATCAGGGAGCAAAGAAGGGGTTAATGAAGCAGAAGGCCGTGGGGTGAGTGCCGGGGAGCAGCACTGGTTCCTCTGAAACGCCCAACTGCCTCTGAAGGTGCCAGCATGGTCTTCAGCTCTGGAAAGCAGGTGCAAGATGGATCCCTGATCCCAGATTGTTATTAGGTATTGCTTTATCTCTTGTATTCCAAAAGTATTAAAAGAGATTGTTTTCACCAAGACCTGGTCCAACAGCCCTGTGCTTCCAGGGAGGTCCTGTGCTGCAGACAAGGGTGGGTGGGAGATGGAGCTTGACAGGATGTGGTTCAACAGTTACTGGCACCCCCAGGAGGAGCGGCTCCCAGAGCGGGCATGGGGAGTCTCCTGCAGCAGGCAGCCCAGCTGCATCCTGGCTTTGGTCCTCTCCAAAAAGTGCCTTGAGGTGTTGTTTGCTCTATGGGAGAACGGTGAGAAGCTGAGGGGATGAGGGAGGTGGTTCCCAACAGCCAGAGAGCCTGAGCCCTGACAAGTGGGTATGGGAAGTTTGGGGTTAGAGGTGGGATCTGTGCCTGCTCACAGGTGCTTTTCCAGCCCTTTGGAATTGCTGCTGAGTGCCCAACCATATGTTCTTCTGCTGATTTGTACCTAAACAGCAGCCACCCCCCATGACCTCGCCCCCAGCAGCTCTGTGTAGAACGCCTTTGGAATAATCTGAATTTTACCTTTTTCTCTACTCCCTCACACTTAGCCTCTCTCCACATTACCATGTCCATGCTCATTGTGCACTGGTGTATACTGGGCTTCAATCCCTTCCTGCTGTGGTGCTCCAGGCTCTGCCTTGCCATGGTCTGAGAGCTCCAGGAATGCCAGGAATGCGGTGGGAGCTGCCAGCTCCACTGCTTGGCACAGTCCCTGGGTGTAGGTTGTCCCAGCCCTCTGCCCCATGGGAGGGGAGGAGGAGGAGGGTACAATGCCTTCGTGCTGCAGCACTGGAAATCATCCCATGCCATTTGCCCTGGGAGTTGTCTTCTGGCTCCATTTGCTGCCTGTGGGATCTCTGAGGTGCTGGAAATGATGGAGCTGGATCCAATACCCACCCACGTTAGTCCTCAGTGAGAAAACCCTCACGGGTGTTTCAGCTCTGAGCTGCCTGAAATTGGCACAGAGATTATGGTGTGGGAGCTGCTTTTCAATGCCAAGGGTGATGGCATTCTTCTGCTTCCTTCATCCTCTGGCTGCATTCCCCATCTACTCTGTCCCTTGTGTCCCACCACTATGGTCCAGTCAGCTGTGCTGGGATTCCTAGAGATTTCCCTGCACTTTTCTTACATGGAGATCCTACGGTGTTGGTGGATGTTCCTTGAGAGTGATGGAGAATATGTATGGTGCCAGTAGGAGCAGAGCTGGAAAAGGATGGGGGGCTTGGGGGGTCATCCCAGGGTCTTGGTGCCTTGGGAAGAAGGAGGCAGGAGAGGCCTTCCTTGTGGGCTGTGTGGGAGAGGTGAGACACAGAGGGTTGGAAGTCAGCACCCAGGGAGGAGGTACCAGGCTGGCTCCAGAGGGTGTAGCCCCAGCTCCTGCACCTGTCCCAGGAGTGCAGCACCATCAGACAAGACCACGAGAGAGTGGGATCTTGTACCAACTCCGTGATCCCACAAAATCCCACCTTCCCATCACACCTAGTGCCTGTTAAAATCCCCATCCCAAGATACTGCTTCCCCAGATGGGTCACCCTTCCCCTGCCTGAGCCAGGCTTTAATATGAGCCCATGATTTGGCTCCATATTAAACCAGATCCATCTCCTGCATTCACCCCTGACAGTGGCTTCTGCCTTGTCACCTCCCTGTCCTTTGTCACTCGCAACTCATGTCTACCTGGTGCCTGCAGGTTTCATGCCTATGGATTTCACGTCCACCATCTTCTGTTGGATTCTGTGTGATCTCTGACAGCTGCAGGCAGGCTGGATCACAGGCCCTGCTCATGGTCATGGCAAAACATTTCATGGGAACGATGCTGAGATCATTCCCAATGGAACTGCCTTGCCTGGCAGGAGTTTTATTTTCCTCCTATATTAGTGGCATCACAATTTTGCCAGGAAAGATGCACTGACCCATCCCCTGGTTCATACTGCGTTGCTATCTGACTCTGTTTTTCCACCCTTGGAAGCATCATTCCTGGTCCAAGATTTCATGAACATCAACAGCAAATGCCCGTAAAAGCTTTTACCCAATCCTCGAAAATACTTCAGTAAAAACTGACTTGGTTTTATTAATACAGGTTGTCTTGGAGCCTGCCAGCATTGGCTCTGTGCTGTGCAAGAACAGTTTCTCCTCATCAGGATAAAGAAGGATTTCTCCTCTTTCTCTCTTTTGGGCTGTAAGAATTCTCTTCTCATCCCTCTTTTCCTGTTGCTTTAAACATCTTGTGGCTCCCTCCCACCTGCTCCAGCCCCAAAACCTGTGAGACACCCAAACCTCTGGCCTTCTCAGCATTACTTCCTTTGCCAGGGATTTGGGTCTTGTGTTGTCTTTATTTGAGGCAAAAAGCATCCGAAGAATTTGGCATCTCCTTTGGTGCTCTCCTGAAACCACACTGGATGGTGGCACACTCAAGGAAATGGTGGCACCCCTTTGGCCTGGAATACTTACAGCAGCCCCTGGCTGGGTGGATGGAGTCGGTCCTCCCCTCTCCATCTGCAGGACCTGCAGATTGCTGCATGTTCCTGCTCCAGGCTCATCACTGACAGATGCCAGCTTGGATCCTGCATCCCGTCTGCCATTGGCACAGCTTGCTGTACCGGTTGGGGTGTCATGGAGATAGGGCTGGGACATTCCCACTGAGGTGAACCGAATTTTCCTCCCCGGTCAGCAGGGCTGGTGCTGAGGTTTTGAGTGGGGAGAGTTTAGGGGACATGCCACTTCCAGGGCATGAGAACGGCTGGGGGCTCGGTGCTCTTTCCATCCAGAAGAGTGTTTGGAAAGGAAAAGTGGCAGCGTGGGGCACAGTGTGGTGGGTTTTGAGGTAGGTGTGGATGCCCCGGGGTGATGATTATTCCCGTCCCCTGCCTGTCTGTGCTGGCTCAGGGAGCTAAAGCGTGGCCTTGGCAGAACCGTGCTGGGCAGACGTCTCACAAGACACCGCTCAGAGAGCGTGAAACACCCCCAAAAGATTCCTCCCGCCATTTCCGAGGAGGCACTACGGCGGCTTCGACTCCTAAGGCAGGGAATGCTCCGCTCCGGGCTTTGTCTGTCTCCGGCTCCCGATCCTTCAGGCGGGGTATCCGCTCCATGTTTCCCCGCCGCCCGGGGACGCCGTTCCACGTTCCGCCCTCCGCGTTTTGCGCCGTGTCCGCCCCGCCCCGCCCGGCGGACCCGGCGCGGCCTGCGCGGCGCGGCCTCAGCGCGTGGCGGCCTCGGCCGGCCCGGCCCGGCCCCGGCCCGCAGCGCCGGCTCCGGCGCGACCCACATGGAGCGCACCTAGGGCGGATACCCCAGCGACCGGGTGAGTGCGCGCCCGGCCGGCCCCGCGCCACGCCGCCCCGCCACGGACGGGGGAGGTGTGTGTGGGGGGGGTGGCGGTTGGGGCTCCCCTCGGGCTTCGGGCATCCCCCCGCCCCTTCCGCGTGGGCTGGGCCCGTGCTGTCGTGAGCCATGACCGCCGGGACGGGGATACATGCCCTCCCCCCTTCCTTCCTGTGACCCCTGGGAACGCGGCTGTGGCCCTGCCCCCCCTCCCCCCCCCTCCCATGACCCTTACGGACGGGGCTCTGCGTACCCCTCCCCCTGGACATAGGGAACGGGAGTTTCAGTGCTCCCCGCTCCTCTGTGACCCCTGGGAATGGGGCTGTTCTCCCCCACCCGGATCCTTGGGGAGTCTGTGTGTGCCCACCCCTGCGACCACTGGGGACGAGGATATGTGCCTCCCCCGCCCTCATCTCTCGCCGTGGGGATGGAGCTCCGGGACCACTGGGGACGAGGGTCTGTGTGCCCTTTGTACCCCCCCTCCCCGTGACCACGGGGGCGGTTGCGGGTCCCTCCCGTGGCCGTTGGGAAAGAGCCCCCGCGGGGGTGGTGGCCGTTTAGGGGCCGGGTCCCCCGAGGGGTGCGAGGCCCCGCCTTTGCCGTTGCGAGGGTCGAGCTCGGAGTCTGGGGATCCCACGGCTGGAGGGAGGGGGTGTTCTCCTGCATGGGGTCACCGCCATGCCAGGTTTTGTGGGAAGGATCGAGGTTGCGGGGGTAATGCCGGGTTCTCGAGAGGGTAGCTGTGTTCCTGGGTGGCGGCGGGGGTCACCCCTCTTGACCCCCGTCTCTGTGCAGGGAGGGTTTGGGGCACAGGAGCAGAGGTACAGCGCGAGCGGAGGTTCCCTGCACCCCAGCTCTTTTGTAGTGCCGTTAGGGGGTTCTCGGCACAAATCCCGGAAGATTAAATGTTCCCCAATGCGTTTAGCGAGTCCCTGTGAGTTTGGGGCGGGTCAGACTCCGAGAGCAGAGCCCCTCCGGGCGACACCGCTGGGGCTGGGCCGTGTGCCGGCGGCCGGGTGCCGCAGGACGAGCCGCCCTCCTTCCAGTCCTTCGAGCCCCCGTTGGCCAGCGGGGCCGGTCTGGAGGTGACCCCGCCGGTGACAACGTGGCCGGTTGTCCCGCGAGGGCTGGGGCGGCCGGCGGGGCAAGCACTCCTGCCTTGCGCTCTCCCGCCCGTTGTGTACACGGGGAAGGTCACAGGTTCAGGTCTGGTCTGCGAGACTTGGCTCCCCTCCATCTCCCAGTAGCCTTCCTTTTGCCTTTCCTTTGCTTTTACCTCCCTTTCTGGGAAGGCCCTTTCCCTTGGAGGAGGCGTTAGACACTCATTTTCTAAAGTGTGCACCGAAGAGCCCCATGGGCTCTTTCCCCCGCCGCCGGGGGAATATACAAGGATGCTGGTGTTGGGGCTGGATTTTGGGCTCCATCATGTGCAGGCAGTTCGTCGCCTGGACATCCTCAGGAAAACCTATTTCCACTCTTTGTGCGATGACTCCAGCATCAGATTATGCCGCACATTTCTAGCTCTTTGTTGGCAGTATGCGACCGCACATGCACGGCACTCAGAAAATCCAGGCAGCTGATTTTACTGATTAGCTCTTGACCAAAAATAATTTATATTTTAATATTTTGAAGCTGTTTCAGTCGCAAAACACAAATCCTTGCCCTTTTATGCCCTCATTCATCCAGTGAGGTTTTCTCCTCTCCTGTGAGGAGGAGAAGGGAGATGTGTGCGAACGTGGCGTCTCTGTGGTGGAAAAGACGCGGATTTAATGTTTCACCTGGACTGGCCTGGCATGCAGGGCAAGGGCTGCCTCTGGTTAGAGCTACTGGAGGAAATTAATTATCAAGCAAGTTGGAATGACTTGTAATTGAGTATGGCCAGAGCACGGGCAGGGGATTTTATTCCTTTCTCCAAGCCAGGCACTCAGACTTGGTCTGTGTGTTTGGTGAGTCACCATTTAGGCTGCTCGTTAGCCTCAGGGGGCCAGTGTGTGTGTGCATGGATGTGTCTCTTAAGATACTTGTCATCTCTCTGCGTGCTGAAAGCAGTGTGATTTTTTGGGGATCCATCTGTCTGTCTGGAGCCCTGTGCTGGCTGGTAGCCACAAATAATCTCTCCCTTGCCTCAGCTGCAAAGTCCCCTCACACTTCTTTGCACCTGGCTTGTCTTATGTCAGTGGTGATGGTATCACTTCTTCTGTCTCAAAAGCTTTTTCCTTGTCAATTGAGCTGAAAAAGTGCATTTCTGGGAAGAAAGGGTTCACAAAGGTGGTTGAGGTGCTCTCACATGGTGTTGGATCTACCCAACACCTTGTATGTGTGTCTTTATTTTGAATTAACAAGAAGGACAGACCGGAGTTTGCTCCGTCTAGTTTATTCTCTTAAAGAACAGGGCTACCTTGAATCAAAAATCACTTCTAGGTTATATTTACAGTGTATTCTTAATTGTGATTGCATAAATTAAAGAAAACCAGGAGCTGCCTGGTCTTTCTAGCACTTCCATGTGATCATCATTCCCCAGACAAAGTTGATGTCTGTGTGTTGTGTCTAGGCCACGACAGGTGGGAGACCCACATCTGGGATCCCACTTCTGGGCTCAGCTGATAGTGGTTGAGGACCAAAGTCATGTGTTGTGCCTGATTCAGTTGGCATTTCTGGAGTGTAGGAGTCTTTCTCTGCATGCTTGTGGTGAGAAGAAGGAGAATCTTGAGCTTGACCTTGGCTGGGCTGGGAGTGGGGATGCACCTCGGCACTGTCCCACCTTGCTTGGCGCAGCACGGCTCTGACTGGGATTAGGGCCTGTGGGCGCTGATGCAATACTAGTTCCAGATGTAATGCAATAAGCCTCTTTGTCCCCTTTATCCAGAGCATTATGTAAATAAGATGGTATTTATGGTCCCAGGTATGTTGTTCGGGGCTGTGCGACATCCTGCGTGGCAGCGATGGATGCCCTTTGAGTGTTGGCTCTCTTGCTGGTATTTCTGCCCAGAGACAGGGACCTGCTGGGGCAGGTAGCGAGCAGGCAGATGCTTCTGGGGATGCGTCACATGCTGGTTCCCTGCGGAGAGGAGGTGAGGCTGTGGGTGACCTTGCCAGGAGCTGGTGACAGTTTAACTGTGCTGAGTTGCTTGTGCATGATGAAGGCAGCGAGTGGATCAGTGCTGGAGTCTGTAGGGTGGTTGGCCAATGAGGTCATGAAGAATCCCATGGTTATCATGGCAGGCTTTCTGCAGGATGTGCACTGCTGGTTCCCCAGCCTTGGGGGTGGGAGAGTCAGGTGTCTGTTCCCAAGTTTGTGTTCCATTGCAACTGATAGTAGCTTGTGGAGATATTTTTTGGGAAGCACCAAAGTCTCTGAAGCACCTGGAGATGGCCTGGCCTGTTTGCAGTTCTGCCGTGATGCCTCTTCTAATGCTTCATGGGCTCTCTAGGCATGGGGAGAGTTTGACATTTTCACTTGGGAAGGTACTAGTTTGGGTGCTTGTGACAGTGGGTGGAGGGATGAGGATGCCATTGCATGGGGGTGCTTGACTCCCCCAGGGTTTGGGGTTGGGGTAGTGGTGTGTTGAGGAGCCCATGTGGTTGTGAAGGACCTTTTCTAAGATCAGGGGTAGGTAGATGAGCTGGCTTAGAGCATGCAGCTATCCTGGGAGCTCATTGGTGGCCCTGTGTGGCTCCTGAACCAGAGCTTTGGCCAACCTGGCAGCAACCAGTCTGTTTTATGTCACCATGCTGTGTTGACTTGGATGAGGAAGGGTGTTGCTTTGTTTTGGGAAAGGGCATGAAAAGAGATCCCACTGGGATATGGCTGACTTTGCCATGCAGATGCACTTTCCTGCTACCGAAGGTCGGTACCTTGAGGTACGACATTGTGTCGGAGGAAGCAGTGAGGTTGAGCTTGAACAATCCTACGGTAAGAACATAGGGAATGGCTGTGACCAGGAAACTTACTCTGGGACTCCAGTCGTTTTTGTGGTTGATTTTTTTCCTTTAAAGGAAACGAATTCCCATCTGTCTTTGAGTGAAAAATCAGTTTTTGTGATGAGCCCAAGAGGTTGTTTTGTTTTCGCTGCAGCTGAGTGTCCTTCACATGCACAAAACCCACTGACGTAGCTGCTGAACATCAGCTCAGATGTGGTATGAGGGGTATGAAAAGATGCAAGTGCAGTTTTTTTGTGGATGAATTAGGATAATTTCAGGACAACCTTGATATTTTGTATTGAAACATTAAATGCCCAACTTCTACAATTCATTGCCATGTTCATGGTGTAAGAAAAGGAAAGATGATGTTGCTTTATGCTCCTCTTTCCCCAAGCATAGAAAGATTTTGTGACATTGGGTTTTTCCTCTAACCTGTTCTTGGGCCACTCATTCTTCCAGTGGCTGGAATGATGAAATCTCTACAGTGCTCCATCATATGTGATGAGGCTTTCGTGATTTAATGATAACAAAATTGATTTTAATGATTTTGCTGAGCCCATTTGTGGTTTGGATTAGCGGAGCATTGTTAGTTCAAATGGGTCCAAAGATTTGACTTGGAGTTTTCCTGGTGGTTCTCCAAGGGGATGAAGGGCAGATCAGGAGGAGTGTGCTATGCCACTTTAAAGGAGTGAAAAGGAAATGTGTATTGACTTCACTGACAGTAAACACTATGAATCCAATAGGAAAGGAAGAACCTTGCTCATCTCTGAGAGAATTACTCCCTTCCCAAAGGTTTTGTAGCCTTGTTTAAAATTTCTTCTTGTCCTGAGGATTTCTTGTTTATCTTTGAGGGGGTTTCACATCTAATCTGCACATTCCTTCTGCATCCATTGCCACAAATAATTCCAAGAGCACTGGGACTCCCCGAATAAGCCCAGCCTGCTTTGATGCATGATTTTCATTGGGTTTTATTGTATTCCTGTGCACTGGCTAATTCACAAAATTTGGCAATTCGCAATGGGTCATTAGCACAAATTAGCAACTTTCTGATGGATATCAGAGCTCCACAAATGTGCTGTATTAGTCTGGGAGATACACCTATTTATTATCCCTCCCAGGGAAAGGAAAAGGGATTTCTCGGCATGGTGCTTGCTCTTCTTGCATTTGTCCCTGTCTGCATGTGCCTTCCTTCCTCCTTTACTTCACAGTCTGGTTGTTTTTTTTCTCAAAGTGTTCCCAGGCTGACGATGTGACAGGAAGAGGGATTACAACTGCACGCACTGGCCTTGCTACAAAGGGAGCCTCAGCTTTGGGAGCCAAGGTGCCCTAATTGGTTATTGAATGAAGGGAATTAAAGACAAATTATAGGTGAAGTGGCAGCTCCTTTGGTTTTGGAGTGGTAGAGAGATGTTAGTTGTCTTCTGAAGGCTGGGAAACAGCCAAGGTTGGCTACATGGTCTGCTCCTAAAAGGAAAGATGAAGGAAATAAAGCCCAGAAGCTCCCCCTTCCCTAGGAGCAAGCAATCCAGTGGCTGTCCATGCTCTCTGACCAGCGCTGCTCTGCCCCCCTCCTGTCGAGGCAGGGCTGTGACTGGGAGACACTGCTCAGCTGGGGTTATTCCCATGCCCTTCCTCTGGATGAAGAAGATGGAAAAGAGATGTTGACTTTGATGCTGGGTGGCAGTGCAGCCAATGGTTTGCTGTTCCTGCTGTACCTCTGTGGAGGGTGATCCTTGTTGGATACCTGCATCTCTGAGACCATGAGAGCCCACTTTGTGACCGGGTCCACGATGGGGCTGGGGGACAGCACGGAGACAGACAGCAAGGTGAGGAGCCACGCTGCCTCCGGAGCCCTATAAGGAAAGGGAGCAAATGGCCAGTTCAGTAGTGACCACTCTGCTCCCACCAACACCCTGAGCTCGAGATGCTGCCAACACCTGGGCACCTTCCTGCATCCCTGCTGACAGCGTTGGCTGAACAGGAAAAAAGGGCAAGTTCCCTTTTCTGGCACTTGCTCCAGTTATTTATGCCCATTGGTTGTCTTTGGTCTTTGCCAGGTCTTCTTTCTTCCCATTTCCATGGCTGATGCTTCAAGGATCTTTCCTGGTCACATCTGTCTTGCTGCTTCCTCTCACTGCTGGCAATCTTCCAGTCTGCTTGGAGTGCTGAAGTTTGAGAACCTCTTGGGTTATTTTTTGTGTGCCCTCTACCCTCTTCTAGGCTGTGCTAAAGGACAGGCCACCAGTTCAGATACTTTTAAGCCTCTCATAAATCAGCTCACTTCTGTGTTGGGGTTAGCAAGGATGTAACTGCACTGGTTTTAAATCCACACAGGTCTTCCACTTCCCCAGCTGAAACCAGCTCTGTTCAAGGGACAGTCATTCCACGGGTTTATCACTATGGGAAGCATTGCAGTGCCAAGCAGATTGGCTCAGATGTCTCGTTTTGAGTGTTTAATGTTATTTTTGGCATCAGCCAGCAGGGACACAGCTGGCTGGGCTCAAGAGAATGGCCTTTGTGGTGGTAGAGGAACATCAGGGCCATGTCTAGGGCTGCCGGAACACACTGGCTTGTCTGGGGTAGACTCACCCAAGTCTCCAAACCAAACCAGTGTCTGGTTGTTGCTCATGGTGTTGCTTTGCCTTTGCTGCTGCGTAGCTGCCAGTGGTCTGTGTATCGGCCTCTGACAGCCAAACCCTGTGGCGCCGCTGCTCTACTCCTCTGGCACTGCCAGTGCCTGCTGGGCACCTGCTGGGTGCCAGTGATGCTGTGATACCTACAGGGTGGCACATGAGGACCATGGGGCGAGCAGGGGATGCAGATTTTGGGTGAAGATGGGGCTGTGTTTCTGACTCTTGTTAAACCATCATGCAGGTCTGGGCATGGCAGTTAAACAGGGGTGTCTTCCACATGCAGACACAACAGTGAGTGGTAAATCCTTGTTCGACAGTCCTGATTCAGGGTAGATCTGAGAGCTGAGCTCGCAGGAAGGAAGCTGCTCTGTCATTTTACCTACCAAATACTTTTTCTCCCACACGTGTGGGTTTTTTAATTCCTCTTTCCCTATACAGCAGAAAGTTTAGATACTGGGCACCTGTTTGTGCTTGTGGATTTGGGTAAGATCTGGGATCTCTTAGAAAGGTCTTCTGCTGCCTGAGATTTTAGAGTCTGCAAGGTCATGCTTGCTGGAAGATGTCTATCCTGGCATTTTTGGATGAGCAGGCTGTGATCCAGAGCCTGAGCCTTGCTGCTCCCTGCTCATCTCTGTGGCAAAGGCTTGGGAAGGGATGTGGCTCACACAGGACCATGCTGTCAGAGCTGTAACAAAGTGCTGGCATTACTCTTGCCTGTTTATGTTGTGCTTGATGCTCCTCCAGACCATGCCACTGTGTTACCCTAGCACTGTGACCTTTCCTGCAAACCTGGCTCCTGCCTGGCAGGAAGGAGGTCAGTCAGCTCTTTGCAGGGGTGCTGTGTGTGCAGGAACATTGCTGGACTTAAGGGTACCTTCAAAGAGGAGCTATATGGAGAAATCAAGGGGCAGCAGATAAAAATTGCACTGGGAGAGGTTTCATCTCAACATAAGAAAGAAATTTTTTACAGCCATTCCCTGAAACAACCCCTTCTGGGACACAGTAAGAGTCTATGCCAGTGGAGGTTTTCAAGATGTGACTGGACTGGTGGTAGGTAATCTCACTTGATCTCCGTTTTTCTCAAAAGGTTGAAGCAGGTGACATTTCAAGGTCCCTTCCAACTTGCTCTGCTCTAGGGTTCTGTGACCTGAGTCATGTATATTCAGGCTTGTGTGTAACAATGGTGCTTGCTCAGCTTCCCAGTGGAGAAGTGACTCCAGCAGTGCAATTTGGCAGACAGTGAGCAGATGTTCCAAGAAGGTGCTGTTTGCCAGCCATCCTTCACAGGGACCGAATGGAAGGTTTGGTGCCTTCATGTGGGTCTGTAGGCATCAGTGTGCCTTCTGCTTGACTTGAGGACCATGTGCTGGTTCTCTTGCTGATAGTTTTCTTGAAATATGGAGCTCTTGGACTTCCTTGTGAGTTGGTGGAAGAAATGTGACCTGTGTTTTATTCCGAAGTACATACAGAAGTGGTACATTGCAAAAAGTTGACAGACATCAAAATCAAATAATTGTGAATCTGAAGAATTGTGGAGTCTCAAGGAACAAATAGACAAAAAAAAATGGACTCTGGTGGTGACACTTGCAAAACTGATAGGAGGATTAGAGAGGCACTTGTTCCAGTTTTCCCCATGTCGCAATATAAAGGAAAGCCTGAAACTCTTGATCCTCTTTGTGTTCACCCTTTCTGTGTGCCTCGTGTATCAGGGCTGTATGTAGCCTGTTGGGAGTTGAGGGAGGTGAGGGGTTCTCAAGAAGGATGTCTGCTACTCAGACATGTTCAAGAACCCTGGGTTTTTCAGCCCTAGATCGAGTTGATCCTCATTGTATTGAGGTTATAGAAGTGTCAATAAGAAGCAAACACTAGGTTTTAGCTATTCTGGTATTTTCTTCAAGCACGCTGGCACCGTGTGTCTGTGTTATATTGACAGCTTTGCAGGATGTTGTCATATGCTGCAGTTGTGTGGAGTTTTGCTAGAAATGTCATGTTTTAAGGTCGTGAGTGAATGGAAGTGGAGATGAGATTGAATTTGGATCCCAGGATCACCTTTTGCCTGATGATGAATGTGAAGTTGAGGCCTGAATGTGTATTTGGGAGCAGGTGGGTTTTGTTGCTGGTAAGTCTCTGGAGCTTTGCTTTGGGTAGGGTGATTGCCTGGCTGTCCTGTGCCAAAGTGGTCTCTGCTCACCTCTCCACTTTCCTCCATCTCTAGCCTCTTCCAGTGGTGTCCTGCTTTTGTCATGCCTGGACTGAAGTATTTCAAGCTTTGCTTAAGAATGCCAACAAAATAACTCATTGCTTGGATGCTGCCCTGTCTCAGGTTCATCTCCAGTGTCAAGGCTCAGCCTCAGAAACTTGGGAGTCCTGGCCTAAGTTTATTGTGTCTCTCTCAGCACTCTGGCTGCAGTGCATGCTGGAAGATGTAGTCTTGATGGGGTGCACCTCCATATTAAAAAAAGAAGGGTGGCTCCATTTTATTCAAATTGGGTTCAGCCTTCTCCCTCCTGGCAGCTTGCTGACGCTGTCCCGCTTCAGTGGCCTGAGAGCCACTGAAGTTGTCCGGGTGCCTTGTGGGAACGCAGAGGCAGGAGCACAGCTCCTCCATTCAAAATCTTGCTTAATTCCACATTGAACTGTGCCTGTTTTGAAGCTCTGTGCCTTGGCGTGTTTTGCAACAGCTCGGACTCCTGCAGGGTGCAGGCGGTGGAGGGATCCTGCCCCCATTGGGTGGCAGTTCTGGAGGGTGTCATGGCAAATCTCCTTTGTCTGCTACAGCCTGACTGATGTCTGGGGGAGAGTGAACCCTCCTCCCTTGTGTGATTTCTTGAGCTGAAAGCAGCAAGTGAGTGAGGAAGCTCCTTTGTGCAGATTTCTCCGTCTCCTCTTGTTCGTGCCAGCTGGCTCGCGTTCAACATTTCTCTTTTTTTCTCTCTCTCGTTTTTTTCTCTTCTCTCTCCCCCAGCTCTAGAGAGAGGGGGCGGGGAGAAAGGGAACATCTTAAAAAGAAATCTGCAGAAAAGACATGGGAGTTACTTAACAAAAATCCAACCCAAACAAGCCCAGCTGGGGGATTACAGGCGCGGCAGTAGGAGCTGAGTGGGGAGTGAGCGCAGCAGCGTGGGGAAGGCAGTGTGTCTTCCCCCACCGCCCCGAGTTTCTTTAGTCGTAAAAGGAAACAAAAAGGGATGTCATAAAGAGGCAGTGGATGGGGAGAGCAGCCGGCTGGCTGCCAGCGGCTGTAAAAAGGGCCTTGGCACTGCAGCCCCTAGTGCTGCTTCCTCAGCTGGGGGTTTGTGGGGAGCCCTTTGGGGGTTTGGCAAGCTGGAGGGGCAGCATCCCTTCCATACCACTGCCTTTGGCTCTTTCGGGAGGGGGTGGAGGGCTCTGCTCTCCAGGGTTGCTGCTAGCCAGAGCAACCATCTCACGAAACCTTCTGCTCCTTGCCTTGTGCCTGCTGGAGGAAATGCTGCATCCTGCAGATTTTCTCCCCCCTTCCCTGTCCTCTTTGCCGCTCCTTCTTGTGGGCATTCCTGAAAGTTAATCAGGGTGAAAATTGCAGTCAGTCATGTCTGGAAGCCACCAGAGGCTAATCCTGGAGTGCTGCAGGCTGGAGCACATGGCTATGAGACAGTCTCCCTATGTGTGGGCTGGCTGCTGCCAGGAGAAGAGCTTTCTCCTACGTATTGCTGCCCTTGGGCGGTCAATCCTTCCCAGCTTTGGTCTCCTGGCCTCTGGTAAACAGCAGAGAAAGCCGGAGTGGCGCGGGTTCAGCGGGTTCTGAGCATCCTGCGCTGGTTTTAGCACATAGAGCCAGGGGCTGGCACAGTTTCCTTGCTGCCTTTTGGAAGTGGAGCTGTTCTGGTAGAAGAGCTATCTCTAGGTGTGTGTGCAGCCCTGAAAGTGAACTTTCAGGTTTGTCTCTGAATACAGTTTGGCTCTGTCCCAGCCCGTAGATGTGGATTATAGAGGTCTCAGCACCTAATGGAGCTGAATTATTCATGTCTGGGGCTGTGTGTGTGCAGCATTCCCAAGCAGAAAGCTGTCTCCTTGTAGGATCTGCACTCCAGGACTGCTCTTAAAATGCTTTGTTGGCAGGTCTCCAGGCCAACAAGTGAGCACATGCTTTTCATGTTGTGCGGGGATCAATCCTGTGATGGCAGGAGGTAAGGGGAAGGACACATTTACAGCTGAATCAATCTCCTTGCTCTGTTTTCTGAGATGCTGTGATTTGTGGCAGCGTTACTTCCCCGACAGGAGAGTGGGAAGGATCTGGATACCACCTGGTGCTTCTCCAGCTTAGGCAAAGGAGACAGTGGGAAAGGCATCTCTTTCTCTGGGCCGTGGGGTGCCATAGCCAGGGGCTCCCATGCACCCAAAATAATGATGGTGTGTCAGGCTGGGGTCCCTACGGGTCTGTCTTGGCAGAGGGACTCCTAATGCTCCTCTGGCTGCAGAGGCTGACCCTGAAGTGGTGGAATAGAGAAATGGGGTACTGGAGGGGAGTTTTGGAGAGGGAAAAAGCTGTGGAATATGCTTTAGAGCCACATGCTATGGAGCATATTCAGGAGATCCCCCCAGATCACATTCTAGGATCCCAGCTTCAGCTCTGCTCTGGAAAGGGCTGATCCCTGCCCCAGTCCCTCTTCCTGTAGTGGCATGTCTTGAATTCTCTGCCTCACTCTCGTCACAACGTGTCTTTACCCTGCTCTTGCCAATCCAGAATGTTCCTGTCTGTCCTGTTTGTGGTTCCCTTCTGTTCTGCATTAGCAGAGCCTGGGCTCCCTTGGCACCTCGTCTGCAGGGTGAGAGTTTTTGCTCCTCTTGTTTTCTAACCCTTTGATTGTTCCTGGCTCTCCAATTGCCGGGGTCCCAGCGGACTTCTGGGCTCCTTTGTTTTGTTGTGGTAGGAATTGGCAAAAGCTGTTGCTGTTTGCAGAGTTTGAGACCCAAGTCCTGCTCATCTGCTCTCCTTATTCCACATGTATAAATAATACTTAAGGAGATGTGTGTGTGTATGTGCACGTTTGGAGCAGCAGGGTGAATTCCATGGTTGGAGTGGAGAGCTGGCCAAGCTGGCATCATGCATGTGTTGCATGGAGCAGGTGATGCTACACATGTTGCAGTACAGCCCTGTGGATTGTCTGTCATTTTCCTGTCACTGCAAGGTCAGATTTTTGTCTGTTTTTCCCTCTGACCCGAGCTCACCATGGGTCTTTGCCATGCTCCAACTTTGGGTTGGCAACTCTTGGATTTGGAGACTGAACTTCATCCTCTGCTGTCAGCTCATGTGGGTTGTTCCTGCATGTGAGTGGTCATCAGTGGTCCACCGGTTCATTGGGATTGTTCCTGGATTCCATCCTTCAGCTTAGGGCTGGGAAGGGACTGGTATCAGCCAAAAATCTAGTTCATTCAGCTTATTACTGGCTTTGCCCATCTACACAAAGAAACTGGATCCATGACATGAGGATTGTTATGCAGGGGTGAGGTGGTCGCTGCCAATCGCTGCCAATCTCATCGGTGATTTGGAGAGAGACTCTGGAGAGGCAGGTTAATGGGGTTGGACACACCAGCTTGGAACTGGGGAGCAGGTGCTGGAGCAGGAGTAGGAAGAGGAGGAGCAGGCGGCCATAGAAACACGCAGGTCAGCTTTGGGAAGCTGTTAGCGACTCTGGTGCACAAAGTGATCTCCTGATTCGGCACTTTCCCTGCTGCTGAAATGAGAGGTCAGTGCTTTTCATTTCCAGCTTGCACGCAAGTCCCCCAGCTCCTGGGGTTAAAAATCTCCGTAATGACCTGTCAGAGAGCGGATTATTAGCTGTACAGAGCCGAGGATGCTGTAGGGAGCAGATGGAAAATGGTCTGGCTGCGGCAGCCTAGCTGATGAAAGAATCCCTGGCATTTTTACAGTGTTTGCGTCTCTGGAAACACACTGAAGCTGCTTTCCAGGCTCCTGCCTGCTGGGGTTTGAAGAAATTTGTGTGTGTGTGGTGTGGAGTTTTTTGGCTGATTTTTGGTTTTTTTTTGACTTCTCATTTCTCTTTAAGTCACTTGTTTTTGAAGTGTCACTTGTAAATAGTACCAGGAGCAGGCAGGCCTGGTGCTTGGTGGGGAAGGGGAGGACAATGCTGCTGGAGAGAAGTCTCATCCAAATGGGTGGTCAAAGATTTCTTAAGGATTCTGAAGAACAGGTGGCCTTGCTGGGTGGTGCTAGGAAGAAGCTGTTACATGTGTTAATTATGTCTCATCAGGGTGCTGTGTCAGGTTGTGCGTGGGTGTCTTTTGTTTCCCTCCTTGGGGGGAGAGGCTGGGAAGCAGGGAGGAGATATTTTGGGCTTACCAGGGTAAGCTGTGGTGTGGGCAGGTAGGACTGAGCCCTCTCATCCCGGTTAAGACTTTGTACTTACATAATTACGTCTCTGTTTCCCATTGGAAGCTTTTCGGCTTGGCCAGAGCTGGTGGCGTTAAACACTCCAAATCTGGGTACTGTGTTGCTCTGCCTGGAGGTGTGGGATGGGAACCCTTATGCTTCCCACTGCGATTTGGCCTTTGGTGACTGCTCTGACAGGTCCCAAGTGTCACAGGCACTCTGAAGCCTGGGATTTATTTCCCACCAAGGCACTTGACTTGCCTGGTGAGCAGCTCTTGTCCCTCACAGTGAGGCTGGCGTGGAGAGGAGCCCTCACTCTGGGTGGCATTGGCAGGAGAGGAATCAATCCTCCCTCCCAGGGGCAGCGCTCGATAATTCAGAGGGAAATGGTGAGCGGGGAAATGTGTGAGTAATGTCTTGCTGAAGCCCAGAGCTGTGACCTGCCAGGGCTGGTATTGATTGAGGACCAGTGCCAGATGGCTGCTGCTGGGGCGGGGCAGCTGTGGAGCAGCCCCAGCCCAGGGGGTGGCAGAAGGAATGCTGCGAGGAGGATTTGGGAGGCTGGGGGTTTTGCTCTGTCCAGATCTCTCCTGCCTGCAGGTGTGGCTGTCAATGATCTGTCTGTCCATGGCTCTTTGTGTGTAACCCTGTTCTCTTTGCTCTCCCTTCCAGCAGCGATGCCGTCACCTGGGCAGACCCCAACCACTGGAAGCCCGCCAAGAACGTAGGTGACCCCCAGGGCATAGAGGCAGGGAAGAGCCTTGAACTGTGAGGGGCCGTTAACTCTAAGATGTCCTTGAGCAGTGGAGCTTCCGGAGGGAAAGGAATTGATGCAAACCCGGTTGAGACGTATGACAGTGGGGATGAGTGGGACATTGGTGTAGGGAATCTCATCATTGACCTGGACGCTGATTTGGAGAAGGATCAGCAGAAATTGGAAATGTCGGGCTCCAAGGAGGTGGGGCTCCCGGCACCCAATGCAGTGGCAACACTACCGGATAACATCAAGTTTGTGAGCCCAGTGCCAGGCCCACAAGGCAAGGAGGGCAAATCAAAGTCGAAAAGGAGCAAGACTGGCAAGGACAGTGGGAAGCCGACCCCAGGGTCCTCCCTGTTCACTCCCAGTGAGGGAGCTGGTGGCAAGAAGGAGGTTCAAGGACGCTCTGGGGATGGTGTGAGCTCGGGTGGTTTGGTGCCCGCTGTCACCCCAAAGAGCTCGGAGAAGTCGGCCAAGGCGTCTCGCAGTGTGGCTGGCTCCAAGAAGGAGAAGGAGAGCGGCTCATCCAAAAGCAAGAAGGAAAGGAGTGAGGGTGCGGGGGCTTCGGCAGAGAAGGAGCCCAGTGTGCTGCAGCCCCTGGCCCTGGCAGTAAGGGTGGGACAATATGATGGGGGCCAGGGGCCAGAGCCTGCTGCTGCTGAGCAGCTTGGGAGTATAGCTATTGACACAGGAGCTGCGCTCAATCCCTTGGGAGTTAAGTCGGAGCTGGAGGATGGAGAAAGTGAGTGCCGGCAGCTGAAAAAGGTGAAGTCAGAGAAGGTAAGAAAGGGTTTGGGGCACGGGTGCCATTGCTGCTGCTTACATGGTGTTGCTGTGACATGGCATTGTGGGTGACAAGGGAGTGGGACTGTGTGTCTTGTACTGCTGGGGCCAGCACTCATGTGTGGCTGCTGCCTCCTGGTTTTGGCCTGAGGGTGGTTTGGCCATGTGATGTGCTGGTGTCTGGACATGGCAGTCTGGACACTGGTCAAGCCCAGCTTCTGGGAACCATGTGTGAGCAAATCGCCTGCAGACACTATGCTCTGGGTACCATCCTGCAATAGCTTCTGAGATTTGGTTTTCCTCAGCACTTTGGCTGTGCTGTATGAGTCCAGACCTGTCTGGCTTCTGTCACTCTGAAGTCAAGGTCATGTCGTGGTGCTTTGTCTGCTACATCTCCCAAGGGAACACAAAGCTCTGTGTCCTGCTGGCTTCACATTGTGTGTCAGGGCTCCCTGCAACTCCCGAAGGAATTTATTTCTCTACAGTTGCATCATGTGCAGAGAAGGATCTCTTAACATCTTGGTAGATGTGGGATCTGCACGGGTATGTGGGTGAGCACAAGGAGCAGGGCTCACAGGAGTCACCGCCTTGTTTCTGGGTCTGTTGATGGTACATGGGCTCTGTCCCACTTGGGGTGGCGATCCAGGGCTGGTGGGTAGCTGTGGGTGATGTTTGGTGTGTTACTCCTCTACTAACATGTGGCAGTGATGCTGAGCTGGCCAAGCTGCTGTTCCAGGTCACCAGGGACATGAAAAGCCCTGCCAATGGCAGATGACCAAAGGGGTGAGTGGCCGCCTGTCCATCTTGGTGGCACTGGACTCTGGGTGGCTGCATGGCTGTGTCTGTGCATTTTTCAGGACTTTTTGCTGGTTTTTGAGCAATCACAGTCGCTGGCTGATGTGATTTCTGGTTCAGATGGGGAGGACTTTGAGCATGTGGATGTCTATGCTTTCCTCTGTGCCAGCTGCACACGAGATTTGTGCCTGGTGAAGTCATGCATGTGTCATGTACAGGGTGAGCATCACGAGTATGTGTGTTATGATCAGCTTGGCCCTATTGCCATCAATATGTGCCAGGGTCTCATGAGAGTGGCTGGGGAGTATGAGAAGCAACGTCACCATGTTTGTAGCCAGAGGTTCCCTGGGAGGAGCCAGAAACCCTGGGAGGATTTCTACTTTGAAGTAGGGATCACAATGTGGGCATTGGGATGGGTGGGGAGGGCAGAGTGGCGTTGGGAGAGGTGCCGAGAGCAGAGATTTGTTTGGGAGCATATACGGAAAAAAGTATAGGGTGGAGACGGGCAGCCATGGGATGGCTCTGGGACAAGGGTTGCTAAATAGGTTGGTGCTTCCTCCGCTTAAGAGGAGGACCCCTGGGACAAGTGGTTGAGGCCTGTAAAATTCAGGAGTGGTGTGAAGACATCTTGTTCCTTTGTCTGTTCTGGCAGTGGAACCAAAGTGAATGAAACCAGGAAGAGCAGCAGACGCTCTCTTGCGTGAAGGTCTAGAGGGCTGCTGCTAAAAGCTGTGGATGCTGGAAGTCCATGTATGATTTGGGGCACCTGGATGGATTCATGGAGGAGAAACTCATCAGGAGAGTGTACAGGGCTTGGGAATTGCATGAGGACGACAGAAGCTTGGGAATTGGTTTGGGAATACCTCAACATTCTTGGCTGTTACATTCCCTTGTAGCCATCTGTGCTGGCTGCTGTGACAGCCAGCACTGTAGCCGGCTGGACCTTGGGTCATACCCTGCATCGCTTTGCTGTGTTGTTACTATTAAAGATTTATTTCTTTCACTGATACAGCTGCAGAATCTCTTTGCAGTTGGAGATACCAATGTGATGTGTCGTGGTGGATGAGAAGCTCCACACACCCCAGTTGTGTACTGGCACCTGGAAGCTCCTCTGTGTCCTGGGCTCAGGGCTGTGTGGGCAGCAGAGGAGGTGGGGGGGATTTTGCCCGTCTGCCCCTCCACTCCACTCAGGTGAGACTGCACCTGCAGACCTGCCTCTAGCCATGAGGTCCCAACATGAGAGGGACGTGAAACTGCTGGGGTGAGTCCAGAGAGACTGTGGAGATGCTCTGAGGGCTGGAACCCCTCTGCTCAGGAGCCAGGCTGGCAGAGCTGAGAGTGTTCACCTGGAGAAGAGAAGGCTCCAGGGAAGCTTAGAGGGGTCCAGTGCCTAAAAGGGCTCCAGGGCAGCTGGAGAGGGACTGGGGACAAGGTGTGCCAGGACATGGGGGAATGGCTTCCCACTTGCAGAAGACAGGGTTGGAAGGGATATTGGGAAGAAACACTTTCTTGTGAGGGTGGTGAGGCCCTGGCACAGGTTTCTGTGAGAATCTGTGGCTGCCCCATCCCTGGAAGTGTTCCAGGCCAGGTTGGACAGGGCTTGAAGCAACGTGGTCTAGTGGGAGGTGCCCCTGCCCATGGCAGGAGGTGGAAAAAGATGGGCATTAAGGTTGCTTCTAACCCAAATGATTCTATTTTCTCTAAGCTGACATCTGGTGAGGATGGTTCTGCCATTTTACTTGTCCAGATTCGAGCATAACCCCCTGGGTGAAAGCTCAGGCTGGAGGGCTGATCCCTGTTTGGAGAAGGGATTTGATGTCTGGATCTTCAGGAACATGCGTCACTTAGGAGGAAGCATTGCCTGTGTTTCATCAGCATCCTGGAGGCAGCTGGATGGCTTGCTTTGGGTTGGGAAAGCCGTGGGCGAGGAGAAGAAAGGTATCTGCATGGTAAGGGGTGGGAAAGCAGTTTTGTATCTTGAGGAAGCGACTGAGGCTGGGTGGATGCCTGGAACTGGGTGGAGGACCACTGGGATACAATGGGGGATATGGCACTGAGTTTGTCCTGTCTCCCAAAAGTTGCAGTGATGTCCCAGAAACCGCATGTGGAGTCCAAAGGACAAGCCAAGAGCAGAGGTATGCGCTGCCTGTGAGAGGGAGGGCAGCTCCTCCAGGCAGTGCATCGAGAGATTAAGGTGGCAGGTTCATTCTGCCCTGGGGACAAACCCTGGTTGGGAAGCGAGAAACTTGCTCAGACTGAAACAGGAACAGCCACAGCATGACTCAGCCAACCTTTGGTCTCTGTCAGCTTGTCCTTTGCTTAACCCTGTACTGCTCCCGCTGCCATTTCGGGCAGGGAAGCTGCGGCTGAAGAAAGGGAGACTGTCTGTCCCTCAGCTGCTGAAGCCTGGGGTGGGTGAGCTCCCTGGAGGTCTGACACAAGAGATGTGTGCTGAGCTAGTAGCCACCAGCTAGGAGGCTCTGTTGTATCTCCATAGCTGGAATAACAAGCACTTTAGCAGGTAATATTTTTCCTTGATGAGGTGCTTCAATGCAGCAGCCAGCTCTTGCCCCACCCAGCTCACCCCACTTGCCTCTACTTCTGCTTTTGTGTTCTTCCAATGTCTTGCTGTAGGATTTGGCAGCCATTGAGTCCTTTTTGGGTGTATGAAGGAGCTTTGCTTTGGGTTTTACCAGACACTTTTCTATGTCAGCTGGTGCTCCACTGGCTCTGTCCACAGGCAAATTCACCCTTGCTCCCATGTCTAACACAGCAGTGGGGGAGCCCGTGGACATGGCCCTTGGGCTCCATGGGATGTGTTTTGCCAGTATGACCCCATGGCTCTGGTTGCTGTTTCCTGAGGTGAAGCCTCCAGAGCTGAATATCCCAAATATCCTTTTTCTTGGTGTGGATCTTGGCTGTGTCCTGGCTTGTTACATGCACTCCTCAAACATGATGCCGTCAGTGTGTTGGGTTACGGGTGATAACTTCTCCAGGGATGGGGCTGATCTTGATGAAACCCAGTGGTGATAACCCTGCTGAGACTTTCCAGGGTCTCTGGGGTGGGCTGATCACCTCGAGAAGGTTTGCCTTTGGCTATGCTCAGTGCCTGGGCAGGTCCTTGGAGCCCCAGAAAATATTTGGAGGGACAGCAGTGGGAGCTGAAAATACCTGCAGCAGGGTGGGAAAAGAGCTTGTGTTAGTGGACCCATGAACATGATGACCAGTGGCTAGGTCAGTCCCTGGGTCACTGGGGATGGCTGGAGCTAAGCTGGGGTTTAGTTTGGTTTGATTTGCTTTGCTTGGTGCTGGGAGGGAATGGCAACTCTTGGTGAGCAGCTGAGCTCAGCAAAATGGCTGTGCACGGAGGAGCAGTGCTGGTTTTGCCCCACCAGCCGCTGTCACGTGGCCCAGCTGGCCTTAGGGCTGGTGGCTGAGCTGGTCCCTTCCTCACCAGCCCTGCACCCACCACACTGCCCACACCGGGCCCCTGCGCCCGCTCCTGGCACTCTGGGCTTGCTGGCCCAGCCGGGGGATGTTGAGCATTAAACAAAAGAGCCTCCCAGCTCTTGGCTGCTGCTCCGGCTTTGTTTTGATTGAGAGGTTGTTCAGCAGGAGGAGGGAGGGTTGTTTTTTTTCCTTTCTCTTCTGACTAGCGTCCAGATGTGATGCTGCTGCAGACAAGGGAAAGGCAAACAGAAGCCGCTGGAGACTCGGCTCTTCTGAAAAGCCTCTCTGGGTCACGTGTGCTGCGGTTTTGGGCAGCCATGAGGGTGGATTCATCCGTGTCCCTCTGCGGGAGAGGGGGGTTGAAGCCACTGGTGCATTTTTTTCTCCTGAATTTCTCCCTAGACACAACGTGGTGTTACCCTGTGTGTTCTCAGAGCAGACATCCCTGCTATGGGTGACCTGATAAAGAGGGACTGTTGTAAGATGGGGGATGCTGATGCTGCAGTGTGTTCACACCAAAACTGGTGTGAAAATGCCCTTGCAGTTCTGTGGGAGGACGGTGTGGCAGAGGGAGTGCTTGGGGTCAGGTGGCAATGGAGACGGTGGGGTGGTGATACCACACCAGTGGCAGCTGCCAGAAAATGAAATACACCCCAAAAATAAATCTGTGCCTTGTTTCCGCTGCTGCTGGCTTATCCAGCAGTTTGCAGGGTGGCTATGGTGTCACCTTTGTGGACCTTCTTGCCCTAATGCAGGGATGCAGACCTGTGTGGTGCTTCCAGTGCTGGTCCTACAGCCTCAGTGGCACATGGGATGGACCCCCAGGTGCCAGATGTCCTGCACATTCATCCTTTACCTGGAGTGAAAGCATGGTTGCCTTTTTTTAACCACTGTTTCATTGTTGGGGGAAGGGATGAAGCTTGGTTCTGCATGCAGTGGCAAGGATTGGGGTGAGGGATTCTTGTGTGACTCCAGCTTGAAGAGGTGAGATCTCTCAGTCCCTCTGCTGGGTCCAAGCCCAACAGGAGATGGCCACAGACACTCTTAGGAACATTTCTTGATGTGGTGGAGAGCCAGGATGAGATGTTGGGGGTGGTCCCAGCCTTGTGCTTTGAAAATGTGCTTGGGATTTTGACTGGTGTGGATTTCCTTGGTTTGGGGCAAGAGTTTGGGTGGAGAAACTCCCAGTGGAGCTGTTTTGGTGAAAACAGTTGTTTTTTCAGCCCCTCCAAAGCTGGCTTTGGAGCTGGTGTTCACTCTGTGCTTTGTTTTTCCCAGGGATTTTTAGGGCATGTGGGAAGTCCAGTGGCTGGGTAGGGACCTGTTCATGCCCAAAACCTTGGGGAGAAGGTGTTTCCCAGCCCTTGTTCTGAAGGGCTTGTTATTTTTCCAGGGAATGGCAGCCAGCATGACATGGGCAGCTCAGGGAGGTGGCAAGGGTGGGCAGGCAGCTACTGGCTCTTGCCTGATCCTCTCACCATGGTTCTTTTTCCCCATGATTCCATGCTGGAATCAGCTGCCTCCGGAGCTGCTGACAGAGCTGTCTTGTGAGTCCTTGGGAATGACACCACTAGTTTCCTTATTGTCCCTGGCTCTGCTGCCCAGAGCCTTCTGCTCTAGGAACACGGCAAGAAGGGGGCACACAGCCAACATGTGTCAAGAGCTACAAAGGGGGAAATTAGCCTTGTTCACTTCAAACCTTGGGGTTAGTGCTAGAGTTTTGGCTCCTGCTGAGAGGTTATTTATATGTGGGCTTTCTTTTATAACCACTGGATGTAGCAAACTGAGAGTTCCAGCTGTTCCCACCTCTGAAGGCTTTACAAAAGGAAAAATCACTTCTCTCCCTGGTTGCTTTCCCAGATGGCAGTGTTAGGAAGGACTAAAAGGCTGAGTTGGCTTTGATGCCCGACCCATCAGCATTGCTGTATCCCAGTGAATTGGCTGTCATGCTGAAACATGGCCCAATCTCCACCAGAATGGGCAGAAGGACGTGTGGCTCCCTGTCAAGGACATGGTGGTAGGAAATGGAGCAGCGCTGGGAAAGAAGAGAAAAAACCTCCCCACTCCTGAAGTGTATGACACCATGGTAACGAAGGGGCTGATAGAGGGGGGACAGAGGAGGAACAGCCCCTTCTTGGCTTCCTTGGTGCAAGCAACCTGCAAATCTATCCCCCATGTTTTGGTGAGAGATTTTAATGGGAAGACCAGCGGGTCATTGATTGATCCTGCTGACTCATGGACCTGATTCCTCCCTTGAGAGCAGCGGCAACTGCTGGAGATGGGTCAGATTTTAAGGCTAACGGGCTCTGGTAGACTCTTTGCTGTTTTTTTGCTTTGCTTCCAGGCTGACGGTAGCTGCTCATTAGCCTAATGACCCCAGTTACCCAGCGCCATTTATCTGCCGAGGGAGATTTCTTTAAAGGAAGATTTGCGCCTCTGGAGCGTTGTGCAACCCCGAAGGCTTCAAAACCCTGTGAGCTGCTCCCGCAGCCCTGCCGGGGAGCTGATGCAGGGGGAGTGTGCCAGGAATAACCCGCTAATGAGCAAAGCTGCCTCTCCACCCGGCAGCCAGGGAGGCCATGGGAAAGGGCAGCAGAGCACAGGCTGCCTGTGTTTCCCCTCCTATGCTTTTAAAGGCTGCTTGGTTGGGGATTCACTGCCTTTTCCCTGTTTTCTGCAGGCACGACATCTTCTGTGCCACTGCTTTCACAGTGCTGCATTGCTCTGCTGCTTCTCTCGAGGATGCTTTGGGCTGGAGCTGTGAAATCCATCTTCCCTGTGTGTGCAGGCAACCCTGGAGATGTATTGGGCAAGAGGGCACTTAAATCCCCAGAGCTAAAGGTGGGCAGGAGAAAAGGCAGTGGTGATAGCTGTGGGCTTTCTGGCGTGGTTTTGTGACATTCCTACCTCGTGGTGATGAGTGCCTGGAGCTTGAGTGCTCAATTGGGTGCAAGAGGAGCCACCCTAGCGCTCAGAGCTGTTGAGCAGCAGCTGGGAGAGCAGCCCAGGGCTGGGAAGCAACTGCCGGGCTCGAGAATGATTTAAAGCCACCAGCAGCCTGACAATATGTTGTATTTGGTGACAACATCTACTCGATATATTCCTGTCCCTGTTACTCATTCCTGCCCACGGACCAGATCCGGGAACTGACTGATGTAAATAAATGTGCTCAAGGTTTTCTGGGGTGAGCTCAGGTTGTGGGCTGGCATGAGTGGGTGAGCTGGGATGGATGGGCCATGGGCAGTGGTGATGGCACTGGGACTGGAGATGGGGGCATAGCAGTGATGGTGGCACCTGGGGCTGGAGATGCAAGCATGGGAGTGATCATGGTACCTGGGGCTAGTTATAGTGGCACCCGCAGTGGTGGCACCTGGGGCTGGAGATGAGGGCTTTGCTATGGTGTAAAGGTTTTAGGGGCTCACTGGCCTCTGACAGGGTTCACAGTAGCTTTGGTGAGCTCTGCTCAACCCAGGAAAGCACATGGTACCTATGCTCCCCAGCCTTGCCAGCTGAATGGTCCCAGCTCCTCCATCCCAGTGTTCAGTGGGCAGGATAAATCCCTTTGCAGGAAGATGCTACCACAAATCTTTTGTATGATGTGGTGATGGCATGTACTCACATCTGCTGACTTTTCCCCTGTCCTTGACACTGAAGTGGCTTTAAAACTTGGTATCTAGATTTACTTCAAAATACTGTCTGGCCCTCATTCACTGGGGATGTCTTGGAATGTGTTGTGATGAACAGCGTGGAGAGCATACCTGCTTTGCAGGCCTGAGCTGGGATTCTGGTTGGGATGTGGATGTGGAGGTCACCATATTTTGGTGAGGGGATGTGATAGAAGTGGATTTTGTCTGGTGCTGAGGGAGTAAGAGAACCCCTTGGGCTACCCTCCCTTAGTGCAAATGCTGGAGCCTGTGTGTCTCAGTTTCCCCTGTTCTCTGCATGGATTGGCTGCTCCTCTTAGGCTTGAGCAGGGGTTTTGCTGGGGGGAGCACAAGGGTGCTCTGGGTAGAGAAGGTACCGTTGAAGGAACAAGTCCTGTGGTTGTGGATTCTTTTCAAGCCAGAAAGTAATTTCATTCCGAGAAGCTCACTTGCTCCCCCAATTAGCGATGGAAATGCAGTGTTGTGATATTTTCCCCAGGTACTGTGCAAGCGAATGCTGTTCCCAGACTCCCCCTGCTCGCTCCCCACCCCTCTTTCCACTCATCGTGGTGCAGGTGCGCTGCCTTCCCCTCTGGGAGTGTCTTTGTCATCTGGTTAACAGATAGCCGTGACATGTTCTGGAGTCAGCTGCATGCCATGTGGCTGGTGGTCACCATCCTAGGATCAGTGCTCAGAAGGGTAGTGAGGCACTGGAACAGGCTGTCCAAGGAAGTGATGGAATCACCATCCCTGGAAGCGTTTGAAAAGTGTGTGGATGTGGGACTTGGGGTTTGGTGGTGAACATGGTGGCACTGGATGAATGACTGGACTAGAGGTCCAGCCACTGGAGGTCTTCTTCAGCTTTTATGAGTCTATGAAAGCTGGAGCCAAGTTCTGGGAATCAAATGGCTGAGAGAGGCTTGGAAGAGCACAGGAGAGCACTGAGTCTGGGTTCTATGTGTTCAAAGGCTGGGGGAAATTTGTTTTCCAGGCTGAAAGGAGGGGATGGCTGGGTACCAGGCAGCTCTTTGAGGTGGTGACAAAGTCATCAAGCTAAGCTGTTCCCTGCTGGCAAAGCCTCTCATGCCCGAGCAGGACCAGTGGATCTGTGGGGTGCCTTGTACACAGAGCTAGGTTTTAGGGTTTCCAGGGCTGTCTGCTGTTCTGTGGCTTGGAGGGGAAGAAGATGACTGTGTCTCTGTATCATGGACCTGGTTTGTTGACCAGAAGGTTTCTTTCTTTGCACAACATTAACATTTCAAGGTGCAGGAACTCTTTGGGCATTAGTGTTTTATGGTCTCACAGGCTGGCTATGGAGAGGCTGAGTGGTGAATGGCCCTTTGAAGGAAACCAGCCTTTTGGTCAAACCCCTATGGCCATGAGCAGAGCTGCCCAGACCTGGGGGAAGAGTTGAAGCCCTTTGGTAGTGGGGAAAGCAGTTGATTTAGCTCTCAGGCTTGGTCTGGATCTTGCATACAAAAAGCCAGGGTTGCATATGAAAACGCCCAAATGTGACCAAATATGCCGTGGCTTTGCCAGATCACTGCCTGGCTTGTAGAAGAGCCATGTCCCAGGAAAAGGCCCTGCTTTACAGGGGCTCACAGCCTGTGCTCCTCCCTGCTGCTTCCTCCAGACCAAGAAAACAGGAGCTGTTGGTGTTCCCTGTGATAAGATCCCTCAACGGTAGCTTGGACCAGCGTGTGTCCTGTCCACGTGGTCTCTCAGTAGGATCAGTGTCTTCTGTTCCCCCAGGGACCATGAAGAGGTTCATGGCATTAAAAAAATGGAAGTTTTAGGATTTTCAGGCTGTGTACTCAACAGTAATGTTTTGGCTTTGGCATGAGCAGCTCCCCATGTGGGGCCCTGCAAAGGAGGAAGACACAGCAGAGAGGGCAGCAACACATCTGGATCTGTTTTTTCTTGTATGAACAGAGGCTGTTTTGGGGTTCCCTTGCAGCACCTCTGTACACTTCTCTCAGCGTGCTTGAGCCCTGGGACCATCTGCCTTCCTGCAGGGAAGGGGCTCCCCTCAGCTACTGTTGGCTGGGAGGACAGAAGCCATCTTTGTGGTGACCGATGGCCTCCAGCCTTTGGCCACAGGAACGAGAGCAACTGGACTTGCAGGTGCCTGTTGTTTCTGGGCAAGAAACCAATGGTTTCATCCTCCAGGCCACCAAAGCAGACAGATTTTTCTGGATAAAGAGGGAATCCAGTTTGGTGCAGATCTCAAGCTGGTAGTACAAGGAGCCTGTAATGAGAAGTTGCCTTCTCTTCTGAAGCCACCATCATGAACCAGAGCATGTCAAGTAGGGGTGAGAGACTGGAGTAAATTGGATGTTTTTGGGCGTGGAGATGGGTTACAGTGCAGTGTTTTACTCCTTACCCACTACTCCACTGTTGTGTGTTACCCGAAAGCCTTTGGGAATATTCCTTTCTGGTTGACCTGTTTCACATGTGACACTGAAGCAGCACCCAGTGAGGTGCCTCAGCAACCCCTGTTGGCTGAGCAATCCTAGCCTCCTGCCAGTGAGTGAGGCCATTAAAACCCAGTCTCCTCTGGGAGCTGATGATCTGATATGGGAGATGGAAGGAGTATTGCTTTCAATTTCCCATTGATCCTAATGAGCCAATGTGGGAGACTCGGATGGCTTGGCTGGGTTGGGGGCTGTTAGCTCCACCAGCACTCAGAGCTGCTCTCAGGTCCGCTTTGCTTCTCAGTTCTAGGAAATGGAATAAAGAGAAAACCACTTAGGAGGATTTTAATCAGAACTTGGCAGAAGAACTTAAGGAAACCCAAGAAATCTTCTGACAACCGCACTTCGTGCTGAGATTGCCAGTGAATGGGAAGGGCAAAGACAGGGCCTTGGCTTGGGTGGGTTGGGTTTCTTCTGGCTCACTTAATGGGATGCCATTCCTGCCCTCCCTGGATGGGAGGGGGAGTGGAAAATAAACCTTCTTCAGTATGCTGGAGACTTGTCAGCTGGAAATGAGGCAGAGTCCTCTGGGAATGGATGATGAAAGTCATCCCAGACCTACTGGAGATGGCCAGTATGGTGCAGGAGGAGGAGATGGTGTAATTTTTACTAACAGTGGCCTTGGAGTTTGAGGGTGTCTTGTGGTGTGGTTGGATTTCTTGAAGATTTCTTGGCAGGCTGGGGAGGTGGGTCTGTGTGAACCTTGTGAAGTTCAGCAAGGCCAAGTACAAGGTCCTGCCCCTGGGCTGGGGCCGTCCCTAGTACAAACACAGGCTGGGTGGAGAACAGATTGAGCACAGTCCTGGGGGAAGGGCCTGGGGATACAGGTGGCTGACAAATTGGATGTGACCTGACAATGTCTGCTTGTAGCCCAGAAAGCCAGCTTGGGCTGCATCCAGAGGAGTGGATCTGGCAAGTGGAGGGAGGGGGCTCTGCCCTGCTCAGGTAATACCTCACCTTCAGAGCTGCCTCCAGTCTGGAGGTCCCAACATCAGAAGCTGCTGGAGTGAGTCTAGAGAATGCCATGAGATGATCTGAGAGCTGGAGCTCCTCTGCTCTGAAGCCAGGCTGGGAGGACTGAAGGTATTCACTTGGAGAGGAGAAGGCTCCAGGGAGACTTTACAGCCCCTGCCAGTGCCTAAAGGGGCTCCAAGAGAGCTGGAAAGGGACTTTGGACAAAGGCCTGGAGTGTGAGGACAAGGGGAAATGGCTTCCCACTGCCAGAGGGTAGGGTTAGATGGGATATTGAGAAGAAATGATTTTCCTGTGAGGATGGTGAGGCCCTGCACAGGTTTCCTAGAGAAGATGTCCCTCTGGCTGCATCGTTCCTGGAAGTGTTCCAAGCCAGGTTGGATGGGACTTGGAGCAACCAGGTCTAGTGGGGGATGTCCCTACCTATGGTAGGGGATGGAAAGAGATGAGTTTGAAGATCCTTTCCTACCCAAACTGATCTGTGATTTAGTGGTGCAGAGCTGTTGCTGGTGAATGCTGTTGGGAGTGAGAAATGCTGCTATGAAGTTCAAAGCCCTTGTGGTTGATGTCCAGTTTTAAACTAAGATGTGTGAGGAGTGGACAAACCTGTTGCTGTGATGGGAGGTTTCATCAGCTCTGCAGACCCTTACTTAGCACTGATGGCGAGTTTCCCATAACATCTTCTTAGCCCAAGTTTCTTGGCTCGGCTGTAACTCCTTCTGTAAATTGTTATTTTGGAGTATTTGATTAAAAATCCATGGAGTGGTATGAGTAGCTTGGCCATTTAGGGGCAGGAGAGTTACAAGAGCAGTTTTTGCATGTGTGTCCTGCAGCTGGGTGACCCAAACCAGCTTTTGTTTTCTGATTCCTGGGGAGGGGAGCATGTAGTTCTGTTTTATGAGTGTGGACCTGGCATTGCTGAGCAGAACCCCCCCAAGCTGTGTTTATTTGTAAAGGGCTCTTCAAGACGGCCTTGTACCACAGCTTTTTGTTTTATTGGTATTCCAGCATCTGGACTGTTTTCCTAAACGTGCTTTCATGCAAAGAGAGATTAAGGGAGTGACAACTGTTCTGATAAAGCTGCCAAAAATAATCTTTGCTGGAGACTAAGTACCGCTCATGGGACTTTGTCTTGTAAAACAGTTTGTGGGTGAGCATGAAGAACCATCCTAGGAAGCTCCGAATGCTCCAGATCGTTGTTCCTGCTGAGGGGGGTTGGAGGACTATGAATTTTCCACAAGAGTGTTTGAATTTGTCATGTGCTGCCTGAGGTGATCTAATAGCAGTCAGGGGAGTTTCAGGAGTTTGTGGCTGAGGTGACTGAATCCCTGAGAGGAGAGATCTGCATGCAATGTGGTTGGATTGATGGAAATACTGCTGGTGCACGCATCCATCTTCCTCACACCCCACAATGGATTGCTCATGGATGGGTTGTCATCTCCTGTGACGAGCTGATGTAATGAGGGTGATAGCTGGTGTAGCTTTAGGTGTTGAGGATGTGATGGTGGCAGTGTGATACAGATAATCCGTGAGGTTTTGTATGAAGATCCATCTGAAAGTAGGTTGATGCTGCATTGGAGTAGTTTGGCTCTCAGCACCTGAGAGGTGCTGAGCTCAGCAGAGCACAGCAGTCTTAACGCTGCCCCCTTTGTCATTCTCCTTCTGGCAGTGTTTTCGCTAAAAATCACATGTGCGTATGCTGTGACTTTGTTTGACAACTTGTGCAGTGACAGGGAGCTGAACTTCTTCCTTGATGAGATATGTAGGTATACGTGGCATGTGTTCTCCAAACTTGCGTGGCCCTGAAGCAAAATATTGTTTGGATGCCATCTGTTTCCTGAGGGGCAGAGTTAGAGCTGCTGGAGGAAGTTTAACACGCTTCTGTGGGCTGTATGTTGCTCTGTGCCTCTCCCAAAGGACCTGGGATTGGCTACTCTGGGTCAGTTCAGTTAATTCACAGTTAACAAGGTGGTATTAAAAGCAACTCATAGGAGGACTTTCTCTGAGGCTTTTGGCTAGTGGCTCGTGTGTCCCACCTGAGAATCACACCATGACCTGTGAGCAGATGAGTGAAGTCATGACCCATTGAATATCCTGAGCTGGAAGTAACCCACAAGGATCAAGTCCAGCTCCTGGTAGGCTTGACTCTATAAACAGTTATGATTTTAACTTGGAAGAGATAGTGTTGGTGGGACAGGGTGTTCCTACTCAGGATCTCTCGGGTCTAGAAACAGGAACTCTGGAAAGCACCGTAGAAAGCATAATCAAAAATCATCTTGGTGTCTCTGCCTGCAGAGCTCCTCAGATTCCCAGGATGGGCTGAACGCATCTGTGCTGGCTGGGAGCCGTTCTGGCTGCTGCCTGGGGTCATGGTGCAGGATGGGGAGCCTGGCTATGGAGACTACTGAAGGGCTCCAGCTGGCTTATGACCCAATGAGGCTGAAAGTAGCCACGCTTCCATCTGGGCCAGGAATTTGTCACCCTGTCCTGACACACTCTTCCAGTGTCAGATTTACTGCTCTTGGCCCCTGAATGCCCAGTGCAGCTTGCTTTTATGAAACCCTGCTTGCTTTTATGGGACCAAAATTAACATCTCAGCACGGTTAGACTCTTAGTATCATTTGAATGTCCAACACTGCAGGTCTTCAGCTTGTTTCTTATGGTGAGGTGATTGTACCTTGTGTGCTTTAGATGAAATGTGACCAATTTGGTGAAAATTTTGGTCTTCTCTCTTACTCAGATCTTCTCTGTACAGGGGAAAGGAGTCTTTTATCTGGATGTATTTTTTGTGGCCAGGGCTCCCTGTTCCTTCCTGAGCCATGTGTAGCCTGGTAGTGTTTTAGTGGGAAGAAACAAATGGCTGAAGCAGCTGACCACCCTGCAGAAGAGATGGTTTGGGGGAAGTGGGGATGGAGAGCGGGTACTGCCTTGGGCTAGAGGCTTAATCCAGAGTTTCATCCCTGAATCACTGCAGGATGTGGGATGTTGGCATATGGATGAGAATGCACTACTGGGAGAAGCTGGAAGGTGTCCCTGCCATGGCTCCTGCTTGGAGAAGGGATCAGAATACATGGTGATAGGAGGCAGAACTGGGGGACTGTTCTGCTGTGGCATGTCTCATCTTGCCATTGTCCTGAGCCACTTTCAGCCCAGCCAGGTTTCAGCACCAAGCTCTCTGGACACAGCTGTGTTTGGTGATGATCTCTTGGAAGATGGGAGATCTCACAGGAGAGCTTCCTCGCAGGTTTGTGTTCAGCTAAACGTGGGCACAGGAACCTTCCTGCCTCCTTGTGCAGTCATTGGAACTTTGCTGCTCCCCCAGGAGGTGTCCTGCCTGCTCCTGGCCACCCCTTCCCACATGGATGCTCAGGGGTTTGTGCAGCCATGTGGGGAATTGGGTCAGGGGCATGATCTAATTAAAAACTCTGCTGAGTGACATCGAAAGCAGGCAGTTTCCTGACAGTCCACAAATGCCTGTGTTAGGAAAAAAGGGCTTTGGACCACAGCAGGAATAAACAGCCATGGCTGGATTGTAGTGAGATGGTTTCTTCTGGTGGTGGTGGTGCTGGTCTGTGAAGGCTTGCTGTGTTGGTAGGCAAGCATAGGGACAACAAACCCAGCTCCCACTTGGATTCTGGCTGGTGAGTCTTTGTTTTCTTCCCAGGGAGCCCAGTCTCTCTGCCTTGCATCTGTTTTGTGGTTGCCCTTGCTCATGGAGAGCCTCTTAGGAGATATTTCTCAGGCTCCTTCTCTTCAAGGGTGCAGCCAAGGGCTGTGGATGCAGGGGAAGACTGGAATTGCACCGAACCCATGCCCATCCTCACTGCCTGGGGCGAGGGAGGGTTGCCTTCAGTAATCCTGACTAATCCTTTAATCTGTATCAACACTGATAGGTATTAAAGCAGCAGATAAGGTTCAGACCATGGCTTGGAGCTCAGCGATATCCCCACCCTCTTCCAGCTAAATCTGGGCTGATTGTGCTTTCTCTTAAGGGGACCGTGGTGCTTGTTTGCCGAGCAGCTGCACTGGGTTGAGAGGGTGGATTAGCTGTTCCCAGCTGGAACATGCTCTTGTTGCTGGGCTCCAGCTCGCCAGATAAGTCCTTTGGTCTGTGTGTGTTCCTGGTAACCAGCATCCTGTGCTTTCTGGAGCAAACCCCTCTAGGTTCATGTTCCTAGATCTGCAGCAGATCTGTAGCCTTCTGCTTTTTGTCTGTGTTACTCACCTGTATATAAGCCTCATTCAGTTGTAGACACTTCACGGAGTTCTTAAGCAACAACAGGAAGCTTTCTTGAAGCATCCAGTGCTTTGGATCTGTGGTTCCTTTCTGCCTGCTGCTCACAGCAAGATCTCCCTCCTCCCACACCTCCACAGCAGGACTCCCACCAACACATCCTTCCCCTCCAGGCCTTCCACACTCTGTTCTTTTTGGGCACCTTTCCTCCTGCTTGAGGTCTGCGATGTTCTCGCTTGTATGGCTTCTGGACACCTCCAGTTACCCCAGTGATCCAGTGCTGTGAAGGTGGGACTCCAGAGCTAGCTGTCCTGTGTTTGGTGGGCACCAAACCAAGGTTGTTAATGCTGGGAAGAGCTGTTCCCAGTCGAGTTTCCTGTGCAAAATAAATTGTCCTTATTGTTTTTTGCTGTTGTAGGCTCATCCGCCCTTTTCAATGTCCTCTTCCAGCTTCTGCCCATGCTTGTGGGATTGCTCCAAGTTTGCCACCGGTTCCCTCGTCAGCAAAGCCATGGTTAATCCTTCCCTTAAATCCTTTAAGCTGTCAGCAAACAACCCCTTTCTTAAAATTCTAGCACGCAAGCTCAGCTGGGACGGAGCCTGGCTCACAACCTCAAGGTTTCATTTTTGTTTCCAGATTAACACCTCCAGTCCTTCCTGGTCCCAGTTTTGGCTGGCACTGCAGGCTTCTTGCCATGGCTGTGGAACAATGGATGGCTCATGCATGTTTATGGCCTTCTGTGATATATCTGAGGTGTAAAAATATTCAGGTTCTGGATTATGTAATGGTGAGTTCCAGGTGTGTTAGGTGATCTGAAGTCACAGGTGAGGACTCCATGTGGATGAAGTCTCACTCTCTGAAAAGCCACCTGTCCTATGAGACAGAGTGTGTTGGTCCTGTTTCTTGTCTGCATGAGCTTGACATACAGCCAATGGCACCAAAAAGGGCTTAAAAACAAGAGTAAAGCTTTTTTGTGGTCATGCTCACCTGTCTGCACTCAAACTCTCAGGCCTTTGCTGTTTTGCTCTCAGACATGACTGTTTGTCTCTTTCAAGTTTGTTCATTCCCGTAAAAACACAAGGTTGGGTCATTCTTTTGGGTGATGAGGTTAGGAGCTTCAGATGTTGTACATCTTGTTTTGGAGGATCTCTGAATATCCCTTCCTTTGAAAGTTGACATCCTCCAAGGCATTTGGCAGAATCCAAGAGAACAAAAAATGGGTTTATCAAAGTCTCAACCCACATCTTGAGTTTCTATCGTGTGAAATTTGGTTTCTCCCTTAAAACTCCTGGTGAAATACAGTTTGGAATTTATGGGATTCTCGTTACAGGACTGTCATACAAGAAGCACAAACCTTTTTCCACTCTTGATCCCAGAGGGAGGAAAGCTTTGAGACTCCCTGAGGAATACTGAATGGCATCTTGCTGTCGAGTGGCTGCATCTGGGGATTACTCAATAAAACAGAAGGAAGGGGAAAAAAAGGTTAATGCAGAGTTGGCAGCTGGCAGCTCCATCAGCTTATGTCCTTCAGGTTTCCGTGATTCAGCTTGGTGACTTGAGTGCAGGTGGTTCTCAGCTTATCCCTCAGCTCTACCAGAGGAAAAGGGATTTGAGGAAATACCATATTAAATCTAAATTTCTGAAAAATTGATTTCTTAAAATTGATTTTTTTCAAAAAAAGTGCATTTATCAGCAGGGGCTAATTGTAAAAGGCACATGGCTTCTGCACGTGGCCCTGTGAGCCACCCTCTTTGCACAGGCTGTTTTCCTGCTTTCTTAGCTCTGCCCCAGTGACAGGATTCATGGAGCAACCACCTCTATCCCGATGCCTGTAACACTTAAGCGAAAACCTTAGGGGCTGAGTTTGGGGTGGGTTGAGGTGGGAGAACACCCACGGGCAGATGCCAGGCAGCTGCAGAGTTGCTCACATGAGCACTGTTCCTGCTGCTGACTGCCATTGTGCTTTCCAGGAGCTCCAGCGAAGGTCAGCCTCCAGGCATTACATGCTTTCTTGCAGGCTGGTGTGCTTGATCATTTACTGCTGGCAAGCATGGGCTTGAGCAAAAGCCAGTCACCTGGATCTACAGGGTTTTATTTATTATTATTGTTTTTTTTGCAAACAAGCTGGGTGATCTGCGCTTGCCTGTTGGCACTGCATCCTGCAGCATAGGACAGATAATCGGCCTGGCTGCTGGCCCGCGGTGGAGGTGAGGCTCCTATTGATGTGTGACCTGGGAAGGCACGTCAGCTCCATAAATCACTGCCTGCTGCTGCCTGTGCCTTGCACCTCTCTTCAGCTTCCTGGCAAATTCAATATCTTCATCTCTGGATGGCTCCTCGCCACTGGGTGAGCATGTGATCAGCGTCTGTGAGGGGCAAGGAGGCAGGGCAGGCTTCTGTCCAGTCCCCTCCCCTCCTTTAATGTCATTCCTCAGACAGAGAAAATAACTTGGTTAAACTGCTGTCTTACTGTGTTCCGTGTGTTGGGGAGCACGGCTCCTTATGGACACCAGGACTTCTACCCAGTCCTGCTGATAGTGGCCTGAGTCTTTAAAAGCCAAGGGTTGTTGATAAAGGGTGGGTTTTCGAGGTTTTAATTGCTGGTGCTCAGTCATGGGGTGCATCAGGTTTCTACTTCATGGAGGTTAAACTTACCCAGGTCTCTACTGCTCTGCTATGCTCATTTTCAAACTGTCCTGGGAGCAGCCACATATTGGGAACAGGGTCTGTGCTGCTGAGCCTTTTTCTAGAAGTAATGAAATCACCCTTTGGGGGTGCCAAACGGCCCATTCCTGGGGTTATCCTCAGAGAGACGTTGCTGCTGCCAGAGCCCTGCTCCAGCCAGCAGTTTTCCAGCATGGAGTGCATCATACCTCTCCTCTAAGCACACCTGAATTCACCAGTCCAGCTCCTTGGATTTTTGGAATTTGCTCATGAACAGGAGGAGGACTTAGGATCTGGCCAAGGGCTTTGTTTGACCCTCCCTTGGGATTACTGCTCCTGAGTTTTGGGGTCCTTGAGATTGTAGGTAGCAGAGGGAATGAATCCCCTAATCCTGACACACGTTTGTTAATGATCTGAAAGGTGTTTTCTATTGTGGGTGAAGTGCCCAGGGCATTCTCGGAGGGAGCACAGCCAGGCCCTGAGCCTTTTGAGTGCTGGCAGTCCTGGTACTCACTAAACTGAGCAAAAAATTGCCATAGTGAGTTATTCCAACAGAGGGAGGAGAGGTGAGCTGAGAGGGGAGGCTGCCTCTGCCTGGCTTCACCATCCCGGAGCGGGCTGGGTTGCCAGTGTGACAAAGTGCAGAGTTAGGTGAGACTGCTCCAAACCATTGGTGGAGACTTTTCCCATGGATGCTTGCCTTATTTGTCTGCCTTCCTTTCAGAGCTGAGTTTTCCAGCTAGGGATCAGGCCAGCATCTCCTTGATTTCCCCTTCCTTGAGGGTTTTTTTCCCAGCTTTTGGTGCTTTTGTGTTCAGGCTTTTTCTTAAGCTCTGCTTTCTGTGGCTAAAGATGCAGCAAAGGTGGTCATGGATCCTGGCATTTGGTTTACTGCTGTTTGACAACAATGCTTTCCTGGCACCGCAGCACCTCACCTTTTCCAGGTTGTGTTTGAGGAGCTGTGATCTCTGGGATCAAGCTATGGAGGTTTTGCAGGCTGACATTTCCCAGGGAGTGTCTCTCTCTTGCCTTCGGTCGTTGGGATGGGCAGGGGTAATGATGGGGGCTGGCCTCTGCATCGGGTAGGAGCAACAGTGCCGTTGCTTCTTGGCATGGGCACCTGCCTGGCTTGTGGCTCTTGGGAAAAGTGTGGAAGGGTTTGTGGGTATGGTGGGGTTGGAGATCTCTGTATGGGGCTGAGATAACTGGTTAAGGGACTGTAGGACTCAAAGCACAAAACAAGGCATGATAGTGATCTGGATACAGAACAAAAGATGCTTCAGGAGTGGGATGCAGCCGTGAGGCCACCGCAGCTGCAGCTGTAAAATAGTGCCCCTCTGCTTAGGGAAGGAGTAAATGGTTCCCTTTGCTTACTGTATCCCTTTTTCTCTCCCAGTGCCCTGTTCCTCCTCCTCCTCTTCGCTGCCATTAATTGCTTAGGGTTTGCTGATGCAATTAAAACCAGATGTGTCTGCAGCTGTGGCTCTTGCTTCCCTTCTCCAAGATATTCTTCTGCCTGTGTGCGAGAAGGTGGGAGCTGCTGGCTCAGAAAAGGGCAGGTCTCCACGTTGGCTGGCTCATGCCCATAGCAGTGGTCCCCAGAGAAGGAAAGTGGCTGAGCCAGGGCTGTCTCTCCTGGCCTGAGGAGGTAGCTAGATGACTCCTAGCACTCCCAGGGATGCAAACAGGCTGGAGCAGACTGTCTGGCTTCCTGTAGCTGATGTGTAACGGTGATAGCTGCCAGGCTGAGGTGACGATTAATGGGCAGGATGTCTTGCCAGGCTGGGGGTCATTTGCGCAGCAGTTAAAGCCAGCTGAGCAATGAATTATGGTCTCTGGGCTTTCAGGGGAAGAGAATGACAGTCACAGACCGTGGGAGATGCTCAGGTGAAGGAACAGGACCCCCTGGCTCAGCAACCTCCGAGGATGGCAGCTGTGGAGACTGCCAGCACAGAGGGCAGAGAGGGCACTTGCTCCACTCTGGGTGGGAAGTTGCTGATGTGATGGAAAAAGGCTTTCTCCCTCTGCCAAGCTGCCTCCCCTGTCTCTCCCTGACTGGGTAGCTCTGCCCAAGGCACGGTACTCGGCATGATCCCAGCTGCATTCCACCTCTGTCTTTTCACTTGCTCCTCTGGGTGTCAGTACTTCTCCACCAGCACTGACCCTTGGTTTTGGTGTGTCCCCCTGGCTTTTCCCATGCTTATTTGTTTAGCTTATTTGCCTAACTACTGTTACCATATCCAGGAATGTTTTTGGGTCTCCTTCTTCATCCTGTCCCATGATGATCCTTCTTCCTGAAGGGAGTGATTTCCAGGCTTTTTACCAAGTTTCAACTCTTAAATCCTGTTGAGCCCCCTTCCACTCACAGGTCCTTTCCTAGTGCCTGTGCAGCTTTTCTCAGGCTTTCATCCCTGCAGCCATCAACTTCCTTCTCTGAGACACTACCCTTCTAGTGCTAGTGTTTGGTTTTTAGTCTCCATGGCCACAAAGCATCTCTGGGATCTGCTGTATCAGCTGTGCCCTTCTCCTTTACCAGCAGCCTCTTGGAGGCCCTTGGGAAGCTCTTTGGTTGTCCCCACATGAGCTATGTGATGTTTAGGAGACGTTGCCATGGTCTCTGCTGTAGAGAAGACCTGACTGGTGTTCAGACAGGCACCAGTCATCTGCTTTAGCTTGGTAAAAGCCAGCATCAGGTCAGATGTTGACAGAGATCCCAAATGATAGGAAGGGTGTGCAAGGAGGACTTCTGCTGCCAACACCACTCTGAGCACAGGGGTTACACAAGTATCCATCCATCCATCCATCCATCCATCCATCCATCCATCCATCCATCCATCCATCTATCCATCTCTTGCCTTCATATGCACTTTCCTGCCTGCTCCTGGGTGTGGTAGAGCTG
Source organism: Catharus ustulatus (assembly GCF_009819885.2). Taxonomy (NCBI): domain Eukaryota; kingdom Metazoa; phylum Chordata; class Aves; order Passeriformes; family Turdidae; genus Catharus; species Catharus ustulatus. Next base: position 2,623,718 of record NC_046232.1, on the reverse strand, counting down.
CACAAAGTCCTGATTTCCCCTGACCAGTGCCTGCTAGGCCCAACCAGCAGCTCGTTAGCATGTCCTGCCATCCCAGAGCTGCTGGCTGGCACAATGGGAACCTTCTCCCTCTGTCCAAACGACATCTTGTGTGGTTGTTATCAATAAAAAGCTGTTGCTCTTTTTCCTCAGGTATGAGTGGGAGTAGAGGATGTGTATGGACATGCTACTGCTGTGTTTTCAGGAGAGATGTGTGATTAAAGGTCAGATGGGTTTATTACAGACAGAAATGCTTTTTGGCTGCTTCAGGCTGGAGGTATCAAAAGCTGTTGGACAACCATGACAGGGGTCCTGGAACTTCCAGACTAGGTTGTGGGAGACTGTCCCGCTGGTAATTAGATCATGACATGATCTAGCGGCATTCCTGGGAGGGACTCTGGTATCCTACTTATCCTATTTGCCTTGACTGTATTTTTTCTTATAACTCTCCAAGATCTTGGAGTATAAAAAAGAGATGTATCACTAATTAAGAATTAAAAGCCAAAAACCACTGTGGTACCATCTTCCCAAAGAACCTCGAAACGTGGACCTGTGGGGTGGTGGCTTCCTCTGTGCTGAGGACATTCTTTTTATGGATGTGACCACAAACCCTCACCATTTCTTGGTCAAAATGGCTCTTTCATCGTCTCTCTAAGCCAAACGTTGGGCATGGAAAGCCCTGGAGAGAAGATGTGAAGCTCCCTGATCCTTTCCCACCTCTCACCCAAGCAAGAGGGAAGGTGGAGGAGATGGATACATGTAGCCAGCAGCTTGCTGAGCTCCTTGTTGACTTTTCTTGTCTTGGAAGAGCTCTCTGCAGCTAGGACCCTCTGCCTGCAGGCATGGGGATGCTTAATGACCGATGTGGGCTAATCCATTGCCGAGCTTATGGCTGCTTTCCCTGGCTGGCTGGGATGGTGCAGCATTGGTACTCCCCATTCCTGCCCTCTATTTATGTATGCCTCCCTTACTGGGCATAGAAACCTTCCAGGTGGTGATTTATGACTCAGTTGTGTCTTTCCAAACGGGTCTTGTGTTATCCTCCATGGGCTGTGTGTTTGAGCTGAGAGCACCATGGTTCCTCTGGCCCCACAGGGGAGTGTTTGAATTTTAATGATGTGTGACCAGGTTCGGGTGCGTGGTGGCCAGCAAACCCCAATACTTGAGCATGGTATCCTTGGGGCTAAAACTCTCTTATTATTCCACTCTTCCTCATGCCACTAGGATTTCTCTGCAATAGCTGGCTGGTAATTTAAAAAAATTTTGGCAGGGCAAGAAATGAAATTTTTGAAGATTTATGCTTGCTTATGATGGGTCCAACTCCAGCAGTATCCTTGCCTTATTGTAGGAATGCCAGCTAAAAATCCAGTGTTGATTGAATATAAACTCGGCCCTGCTACTCCCTGATCTGTGTGCCCACCAGCCCCTGGCATCTCATTTTTACATGTCTATGTGCTGTCTAAAGTGCTGCTGGATGGAAGGAAGCATAGTGGCTGCTGGCATTGGATAGTGTTTTTTCAGTGGTGACTGTTTTCTCCCTCATTTTGCTTTGTTTTGTGGCAAAGGGGACCAATTTCTCGTTAGCTGGGATTTGGTGACCCATGGGTATCCCTGCATTTAGCCTGAGAAATGTGAGGTTAGAGGCTAAAAACCTTCCTGGAGCTAACTGGACTAGCAGAAGGCTTCAGCCGTGGCTGGTGTCAGCATCCTTCCTTGTTTGGTGGAGGCTGGTTTGGATTTCAGCTCTTCCCCTTCGTATGGTCTGGAGGAGCTGATGAAGCAGCTACTTAAAGCTATTTTTCCATTTTTACATGGAGTACACTCCAGGAGGAGCATGGCTGTAGGTGCCACAGTCCTGTGATGCGAATCATGAAGCTTCCTCTGCTCCCTGAGATGTGCTGAAAGCCCCACTGTGGCTCTACTGCTCCTTGGCTGTAGGTGGCCTGCAGGTGATGAGTTCCAGTCTGGCTTGGCTCTGGTTCAGCTCCTCTTCTCCCCGGCTGCTCAGCTTCCCTGCAGGGAGCGATCGATCCTCCCAAGCCTTGCTGCTCGACCGCTGGCGGCTGCTGGTCGTCAGCACAAAACCTACCAGGTGAGACCTTCAGGCATCACAGCCCAGCTGTGTCCAGCAGCCAGGCATTGGCTCTGCCTCCTCCTGGCAAATGTCCCTGCCTGCAGTGAGAGCTTGGGTCTAGGTGAGCTCTAAGATCCCTTCCAACCCAAACTGGTCTGTGATTCTGTGATCAGAGCAGAGGCACCAAGAGGCATCTGAGCCAAAGACAGGAAAACTGCTTTTCATCCCCAAGGCTGGAATTAAAGTCCAGAGTGAGAGTAGATGATGGGAGCCTGTGGATTCACGTGGAAAGCTCACTCTTGCTCCTCTTATAGCTCGTCTAGAGATTTCACAGCCGTATGAGCATGTGTTGTGCTGCTTTGGGGTCAGTGCCCAGGCAGTGATCTGCTCAGGAATAGTGAGGCAGCATCTTGATTTCAGTAATTAATAAAATCTTGGTAATTGGCTTGAAAAACTTCCTATGGAATTTGCTGTGTCCTGCAGGCACTGATTCCTCCATGTTCCTGATGGGAGCTGATGGACATGGGTGCAGACTGTTGCTTGAAGGGTTGGGGTGATCCCAGCATTTATCAACCAGAATATAAATATTGACTTGTGCCATTTTAAAAGGAATGTGATTGAAAGAATTTGCTGGAAAACTGGGGTTTGGGGAATGGGGTCTGATACAGACAAGGGATGCAGCACATTTGTCATTCCCGTGTTAGCATGAGGTTTCCATTTTGTGTGCTGGGAGATAGAGGCACATTCCAGATACCAGTTCCCTTTCTGTGGCCACTGGTATGAGACACATGTGGTGACACCGTCTTCTTCACCCACATCCTCATATCATGTGATTTGGCTCATTTCTTGCTCTCTCTTCTAACCTCCCCATCAGGCCATGGAACAGAGCTGGCTTTGTGTCTGGAAAGCACCAGGCTCTCTCTCCTGGCAACTGGAGCAAAATCTACAAAGAAGAGGAGATGAGAGCCAAGTGGGCGGCTTCCTAAACATGCAGCCTGTGGGGGCTGGGATGTGCACATCATACCAAAGCAGGTTTTTAATACTAAATAGATGGAAGGAAGATGTCTCCTTTTGCCTGAGGGATAAATAGGTCTGAAATTCCTCCTAGACTTTGCTGCTTGTTGCATCTGAAATATGTGTGTCTCACCCTGGAATGAGCCTCTCCAGGAGCTACCAGTACCTGGCTACAACCCATGCGTAGAAATGCTCTGTATTCGTGGTGTATGTGGGATGTGATGGAAAGTCTCTGGGAGAAGCATCCAATGAATGGATTTGCCTCTTTGTTCCCCCAGTCCATAGCTATGTGCACCCCATGGTCTGGACATGATGCTTCTCATGGTGCCACTAAAGTGTCGCAGCTTTGGTCCTCTGGTGCCCTCCCCATACTAGACCTCCAGGAGCTGTGTTGGTGCCTCAGGAGGTGCACCCTGCTTTGCAGGGACTGAGTGTTGTCTCCTTCCCTCCTACCCCTTCCCCAAACAATTTTTACAGGCATGAGCATCTGGCTTGGCTTCTCATCCACAATCCACAGAACCTTTGGGACCAAATGCTCTCAGCCGTTGGCAGACAGTTTCTTGTGCAGGAGAACTGCTTAGAAGACTCTTCATCTTGCCACTGCCATTTGTTGAGAGATTGATGGGATAAGAGGACTTTTTTCTTATCTGCTTGGCCATGAACCTCCTGGTCCAGCCATGGAGGTGTGAGCATGAAGGCATGACTGACACTGGTGTCTGTCCTATACTGTCTTAAAAATTCCTCATGCTTTCTCTCTGTGAGTTTCCCACAGGCAGCTCCACACAACACTGACTCCTTCCCTCCTCTCTGCAAGTTTCCTTCTCCCTTCTGCATGACCAGTTGACTCCATCCTGTCCCTCACACAACATCTTACCTTGTCCCTTGCACAACTGCATGACCCTTCTCCCTCACAGTCAAGAAACTCCATCTCCAGCTGACAACTAGCTAACCTGCTCTTTTATAACACCCATCCTTGTGGGTCAGGCAAGGCTGTTTCCACTCCTCAGTAATCAGCACAGCTGTAATTCATTGGAGGATATTGCCTTCAACACTGTCCTTACAAACCGTCCTCCCACAGAGGTGGACCGTAGAGTTGAAGGTGCTCTCTCATCAAAGAGGCTTGTTATCATGGTTGCAGTGTGGAAGAACATCAAGAAAAGATAACTGACAAAATTTAAGTAAAACCCTGCCAATACCTGGCAAATCTAATCTGAACTTGGACAGTTCCAAAGCTACTGGATGTTGGCTCTCTAAAAGGAGAAGGACTGCTACTGTCTCTTGGGAAAACCTTGAGTGTTATTTGTTGGTGATTCTGAGCCTGGCACAGGATGGATCTGGGGTGAGCAGCCCTTAGGGGGTGCTCTGGCAGTGATATATTTTGTGTGATATTAATGGAAGGTTGTGGGAAAGAAGGAGAGAAGGAGCAGAGCAATGGAAGGATGAAGGATTTTCTCACTTGGAAAATACTGGTGTACTTAGGAACAAATTTCCTGCCAGAAAGCTGTGGCCAATGTCTGTCTTAAATATCCCTCTCATTGATTCATCCCATTTCCTCCTTGCTCCTCTGCATCATCCTCTGCGTAATTCCTCTCTCTCCTTTAATGTTTTCATCTCCCATGTATTTGTAGATTATGGCTGTGTCCCCACATAGCTGTCACTGAACCAAGCTATCCATATTTAGCTCTTCTAATCGCCTCTTCCAAACCAATCCCCTCAGCCTTGTTATTTTTGTGTCTCTTCTCTGAACTTCCTTCAGTTTGTCTCTTGTGTCCTTTTCTGTCATGAATGGACTAATGAAAGGAGTCCCTGCCCATGGTAGGGGAATAGAATGAGATAAGCTTTAAGGACCCTTCCAAACCAAACCATTCTGGGATATTAAGATGGCATCATGCAGATGATCCCTTCTATGTCACTGAAAGGATCGTCTTTGGATGGTGCTTGACTGTTTTATTTATGTCTGTAACTCGATATTCCCCTTGTTTCATGCACGGTGATTCTGAATGTGAGTGACACTTGTCACTTTTGGTCTTTTTTGAGGCCTTGGAGGCACAGCCCAATGCCACAGCTTTACCTGCTCTGGAAGGTCCAGCTGTCCCCACACCACATGCACAGCTTGGTTGATCAAAACACTCCCAAAGCCCATCTTTTACCCCACAGTCCATCTCTTCTTTATCAACTCTGCTCTGAAAACACCAGGGCCTTTTACCACATCATCTCTTGTGTTTTAAGTGTTTACCACAACAACTCTTGTGTTTAAAAACTGGTTTCTTACTGGTGTAATAAAACCACCCATGTGGTTGCGTTGTCTGGAATGGGTCCACAGTGACAGAGTGGCTACAGTGGCTTTGTCCATTCTCACCTGGAAGTGAGCACTGGACATTGGGATGGATGTGGACAAAACTGGTCCCTGCACTGTGCACCGAGCAAGCAGAGGAACCCATCCTAGATGAGACAGGTCTGAGGCCAGCTCATTTTTTCTTCAAGTCTTGGTCTACATTTACAAGAATCCAATTTTGTACTGAAATGATTTGTAAATCCCAAGCTGTCTCCCCTCTGATTGACTCCTATGTACTGCAGCTTTTCATAGGTAAGGACTTTGTGCCTGGATAAGCATTAATTAAAAGTGATTGAATTATTAATGCTCTGAGTTTGCATGTAGGATTGTGGGTATGTATATGGGTGTGTGTGCAGGCATAGCCGTGTTCTGGCATTAATTGCTGGAGGCCTAGCAACCACTGTCAGTGTTTTGGGGGTTTAGATTTGTGAGACTGAGGTAGAGGAAAAAATGGATGAAAAAACTGAAGGAAAGGTTGAGGCAGGCAGGTAGAGCCATGCTATTCCTTAACAGAGAGCTGAGCTTCTGTGCCAGCTTCTTGTGCTCAGCCCTGACCTAACAAGTGTCAGCTTTGGCTTGCAGTCCTTGGTTGTTGATCCTGGCCAAAGTTTGTTAGTAGCTTTTGTGTTCTTGCTGTCTCCATGAGCCTGCTTTGTCAGCCTCTTTCAGATTTGTCTCTTGATCTGTTGAAATGGAGATGCCAAGCTCTGCAATATGTTCTTCATCCCTAGAGCTACTTGGGTGGTGGGGCCTGTGCTTGGTGCTCAGGATGCTGGCCAATGTGCTGTGTAGCACAAGGCAGACGCTGTAGGCAGGTTAAAGCCACTTGCCATGAAAATTCTGGTTTTTTTATCTGATTTCTCTTGCCTGCCTTGTGGATTCAGGTTTTAGAGATGTCTGTAGTTTGGCTCTTTCAACCTCTGTGTCATTTGGCCAGGTTTGTGGAGCTGTGGTTATCAGATGGCTCTTAACAGTGGGTGGATCTGCCCGTGGTTTGTGAAAGGTCTCATGGATCTGTATCTTCCTTCTGGGAGATAAATGCGCTGAGCTGCTTGTGAAACCTTTTATGTTCTCCTTTGCCTGCTTAAATGTGCTGGTCAGCAAGTGCTGTTAATGGCAGCTGTTGGGCACTGCTCGGATCCTTGGATGCAGCTGACTTCTTATTTTGGGGGAAAGAAAATAAGCAAAAGCAAGACTTTCCCTCACAGTGCTTCTTCCATGTAGAAACCTGACTTGCAGGAGACATGACTGGTGTCAGCAGTACAGGGAATGCTGGAGCATGCAGATGCAGGAAGCAGCAATATGAGAAGTCAACCATGTATCTGTGATAGCTGTGTTGAAAGAAGGATGGGTGCAGGTTGTGGGGTGTAATGGGAGACCTGTGTTCCCAGTGGGAAGTCACTTGCTGTCACCAGAGCTCTCCTGCTCAGGCAGTGCTGCCAGAGGTCGGAATGGTGACCATGGCAGCAGCAGTGCTGAGGAAGGGGCTGGAGGCTGGGTTGGTCATTGTGAAGGATGCTTGTAGCTGTCCATGGTCAGGCTCTGTGTTTCTAATCATCCCTGCTCTCCCATGACACAGATACATCTCCAGTGCTTTTTCAGATGGAATCTTTCCCTTTTTCCCCACCAAATGAGCTGCTTCACATTTTGATAAATAAGGAGACCCATGACCCATCTGTGGGATATCAGTGGTTGATCATGGCTGAACAGAGACCCAGTGACATGTGGTGGGACCAATGCACAGAAGTCTCAGTTTGGATTTATTTTCCATGTCTCTCACTTATGTCACCTGTCCCCTTTCATCACTGCTCTTCACTTCCTCTCTCCTGCTGGAGACACCGTTTTTTCCCTTCCAGGAGCAGATCTGATAGTCTTGTAAGCGGTTGGAGCAGGTGACTTGGTGCCAGCATGTCTGCCTTAGATACTGTTCCTGGCTTTATTGAAGACACGGTAATATGCAAGACTGTGCCTCTGCAGTGTCTGCCTCCTCTTGATCTCAAAACACTGCAAGCAGTGAGATAAGACTGGCTGTGTTCAAGCAGCGATTTTATTCCTCTCCCCTCCTGCGGAGGGAAAGCAGCTCATCGTAAGTCATGCTGGGTTGTATTTGCATTTCTCCGACAGTGTGGCTGAGGTTGATAGTATCCAGCTGTCTGCATAACCGGGTGTTTGAATCCCCCATCACTGGCATGGTGGGAGCTTGTACCTCCAGCGTCACTGGGTGGGATGTCTCACCCCGATATTCCCATTGACTGGGACCAGTTTTGGTGGTGCTGGTGGTGGGACTGTGGTCTTTATGCAGATATCCTCTTCCAGGCTTTGGTTCCTGTGACCAACTCACCTGTGGGCAGAACAGACTTCCTCAGCCAGGTCAACCCCAAAGTGCCCAGATAAAAATGAGTCTGAGTTGGGAATGTGCTGCCAACCCCAGCATTGTGCTGCATTGTGCCATCCTCTTGGCCACCATCTACTCTGGCTATTTTGCAGGGTCTTGCTGGCCAGGGAAGGGGTTTGCATGGATGGAGGCAAAGCCCCCATCCCAGATCTCAGAGTTGGAGTACAGGTGTTTGGCATGGCCAGGAAAGGACACCTTTTGTAGGTAGAGCATTCCCATTACACCTTGGCATCAACAGCCAAGATGCCCTGAATCCCAAGTTTGACAGGTGGGAGCAGATGGTGAAGAACACTGGGAACAAGTTTTGAAGGAGAGTGGTGGGGAATTGGCCTCTCAGCCTTTTTTTAGAGGGATGCTAAGACCCCTGGAGCTGGGAAATTGGGACCTCTGCTCCTTAAAACTCCTTACTTCCCATCTGAAATGCCTGGCTCTTTGGTGATGGTACTGTCCTGGAGGTCCCATGCTCGCTCGTCTCCTCTGGGCAGTGAACTCAGGGAGTGCAGTGCTGAGCCCACTCCATTCTGCACACGTGGAAGCACATGGAAGCATTAATCCTTCCTTGTGGCATTTAGCCCTTCTTGGTAGGGGGGAGCTGTTGCAAATGTCAATCCTTTTTTTTTTGGAGCAACTGCCTTGTTGCTCTGTGGGCTCAGATTTGCCAGCTAATGAACCAGTATATTCCCCAAGTGTTCCTATGGTCTGTAGAAATAACTGGCTTTGTTTATTTGAATTTGTGTTTATCCAGGGAAGGGAGATTTTTGTCTAGAACAGAATCCTTTTTTCACATCTTGATGTCAGTGACCTCAACTTCCTGCTATAGCAAAAGGGAGGAGCAATGGCCAACAGTACGGGGATCAGTGCCCCAGACCACACTCCTGGCCCCGTCCTTAGACCTGATGCTTGTGCCACCATTATTTCCCTGCATGTGAGTGTTTGTTGGAAGCTCTTGTTGGCTGCTTTCTTGCTGGAGAAATCCAGCCAGCAAACAGTCAGTGTTGAGTGGCAGCTGCACTATTTGGGGAGGGGATCTTCTGGAGCCTGTTGCGCATGGCCTGGGGTTAAGTACCTCCAGTATGTCCCATCTGTTGGGATGACAACAGATGTTGCTAGGGGACATGACTGGGAGCTCTGCTTGCAGGTGGATTTAAAATGGAATTGTAGATGTCGTGGGCACGAGAGACAACAAAGGGGTTTTATCTTCAGGCTCTGCATACCCAGCTTTGGGGGTCAGGTTGGAGAAGACTTGAAATTCCTGCCAAGGTCAGCAGAGGGGAAGAGGCACTGTGGTGCTGTGATTTTGGGGTTTAGAGGTGCCCACAAAAGATGCTTGTCACCTGGATGGATCTGCTCCCTGGGGATCTCTCTCCAAGGAGCTGGAAGCTAAAGGTCCCAGCTCCTACTCTGAAACAGCAAAGCTGTGGGGCATGTAGTGACAGACCAGCACAGGAGTAAGAACATCAAAGCTCCCAAAGGTTGTGCTGAGCTGGTCAGTGACGTGGGATGTGTTGACTGCAAGCCTCGAGCAATGCTTCTGTGATGGAGCACCTTTGGTCCATGTTCTGTCTCCTGACACACACAGTCATGAGTTTGTGACCCGTAACAAGGCTCCCTCTTGGCTTTTCTTGTCTCCGTGTCTGTAGGAATGGAAGGACCTTGTAGGTGAGAAAAATGTGCTGCATAGCTTCTCATGTGGGATATACTGGAGCCTAGAACCATCTCAGATGCTATGATGGTCTCACCCTAAGTCCTGACTGACAGATGGAGTGCAGATCTGGGGATACTTTACACCTTCACACCCTCTCTGCCCTTGGAGATGCATCACAGATATCTCTTCTCTTCTCTTCTCTTCTCTTCTCTTCTCTTCTCTTCTCTTCTCTTCTCTTCTCTTCTCTTCTCTTCTCTTCTCTTCTCTTCTCTTCTCTTCTCTTCTCTTCTCTTCTCTTCTCTTCTCTTCTCTTCTCTTCTCTTCTCTTCTCTTCTCTTCTCTTCTCTTCTCTTCTCGGGTTTTGGCATTGCTTTTGGCTTTTATCTCTCCAGAATGCATTTTTCTTACCTGACTTTGTTTATTGCAGTCTGGATGGTCCAGGGAGTCGCATTAGAATCAGTGGAGTGTTTTTATTTTTGGTTTGCTTTTTTCTAACTCTCTCATTAGTATTTGCTGCTGTGATGTCCCCTCGAGGGCAGCTGATGCTAAGGAACCAGTGTTGCTAAGATGGCAGGAACTGCTCTGTGTGTATCTCCCCATGCCAGCACCCACTGCCATGCTTCCCTTCATATGGGACCCAGTCCCACCTTCCTGGGGGGCTATACTGAGGGGTAGGTTTTAATTATTCCCCCCAGGGGCTGGCATCCCATGGCACCATCAGCATCACCCCGGACTCTCAGTGGATTTGTGTTTTCCCCATTGAGCAGAGTCTGTGCTGATCGCTGCTGCCCAGGCTTGGCTCCATTCCACTTCTGTCCTTGGCGGTGGTGAAAGCACGTTCCTCGTGATGGGAAAGCCTCCACCAGAAACACAAAGGGCTTTCATTAGGGGAGGCAGTGGCAGGCGGACATGGATGGCCAGCACTAGCACACAGAAGCTTCACCCCATGTAACTCCCACAGGAGTGGCTGCAGACACACCAGGTTGCTCCAGCAGTGAGAGTGTAGTGAGTATTTAATTTTAGAGTCTACCCAGAATGGAAAGAGAAATTTTATTTCTGCAAGTGGGATTTAGGGCCCAGAAGTGGTATGAGGCGGTGGCTGGAAGGTACAAGGCTTGTTTTTGGAGCTGGGGAGCTCGACTTGCACAGCCCTGGAGGTGATGTGAAACTCACTGCTGTGGGGTGTGAGTGCTGCCCACCACCCCCAGGCCAGCATCGTCCTGGGCTCTCACTCTCCCTCGAAGGGGAAGAGCAGCCAAAGGAGCTGCCCCATGGAATGTAGGGCTCTCCCAGCCATCCTGCATCTCCTGACCTTGCTCAGAAAGCAGGAGGGTGAAAAGAACATGGCAACGAGAGATAAGACACATGTAGAGGGAGAGGTGAATTTCAGGGATTAATCCGTATGTCTTTTCCTCCAGCATGGCTTTCAGCTTTTTTTGGTTGTGTCCCAGTGGGGAACCTCTGCTCCTGCCCTCACCCTTGAAGAACCATCCTGAACCTTTTTTTTTGCTCTGGAGCTTCGGGCAAGGGAGCAGGAGAGCTGCCTTGTCTCCCCACAGCTGCTGAAAGAGGCTGTTTGTTACAGAGCAGGGTGAGATATGAAATCCCATCAAGCTGCCTTGCTTATAAGAGATCTCAGTGAGCTGCTTATTATGCACCATGGCATAATGCAGATTACGAATGTGACCGGGCGATAATTAGCAGAGCTGGAACTGTAATTAAACGCTCCTGTGCTGCGCTGTGGTTTCTGTTGCAGAGTGGAAGGAAGCTGAATGGTCTCAGCAGGTCCCCAATGTGCACACACAGCCACTGCTCCCCAGGCAATGGGGGCGAGTGAGCCCTGCCACTCCCTGGGCTGTTCTTGCTGCCTGCCCCAGCCAGGTGGCCCTGCCTGGTTCCTCCCTGGCTCTTCCTTTGCTGGAGACTGACTTGTGGTTTGCAGAATGTGGCATTGAGGAGCCCCTTCAAAGAAGCCTCGTGCTTCCTTGGAGCATCTTGCCCTGGATCTACTGATGAGGTTGCTGTGTTTTGGGGGGGTGATTTTCCTGTGGGAGTCTTCTGGAAGCTCCTCTGGCAGCCTTCTGGTAGTTTTATGCCAAAACTACCTTTCTTGAATTCCATGGGGTGCAGTTGGGCCAGTGGCTGTAGGGTGGCCTTGGAGGTGGATGGTCTGGAGATGGGTTCCTGGGGGAGAGCTGGTTCTGTTGGTGGGATATTGGAGGTTGTTGTGGATAACAAGCTGTGCTGCTGGGGAGGGGGCTGTGGGGTTCAACCACTGTTGTTCAGGATCTCCAGGCCATCTTTAGTGCCGAGTGGGCTGCATGTTGCTCTGATGAGCTGTCTAGAGAGAGGATGGATGCAGGACAAGGAGAGGGCTGTAGAGAAAAAGAACTTTGTGTTCTGCTGGAAGAGCAAATCCACTTGCCCTATTCAGAGAGCTGGGATGTGATATCCTTCTCTCTGCTCCTCTGTCTAGAGGTTTGTGTCACCAGGGATGTGAAGAGAATCTGTGGGTCAGGAGTTGGTGGGGTGGTGGGATGCTCCAGGCACTTACTGTGGTTGTGGGCACCCTCTTGGGTGGGGCAGCTAGTTTGGACGTGCAAGGTTCTGCTGGACTTGTTTCCCTTTCTTGAAGGATGGAGGTGTGTGAGCAAGAGAGGGAGCAGGCAAATTTGGCAGCTGGTCAGGACCAGGGTGGGAGTCAGCAGCAAGGCTGGAAGGGATCATGAGCTGGTGCCCATGTCCACACTTGATAGCCACAAACTTGGGCTCTCCAGGTCTGTTGTTTTCCCTCAGCAGAGTTTTAGGGGGTCTGGGAGTAGAACTGCGTGCTCTAGAGGAATCTTGGCCTGCTTGAAACTGGAACCCAGGTCAGCACTTCCTGCTGATGTGATGAGTTTCCTCAGTCTGCTTCTCTTCCGAGGTAATCCAGTGTCTAAAGATCACAAATGGTAAAGAGAGGAGGTCTAAGCTGAAGAGGAGCCACTCGACCCAGAGTTGCTGCAGGTCCTTGCAAGCCAAGGTGCAGGGGTGGTGGCCACGGCTGGCTTGGCTGATGAACCCCAAAGGATGGGAAGGTCTCCACCCTGCCCTTGCCTTGGCCAGCCACAGAATCTGCCCATCAGCCATCCTCCTCCTGACACTGCTGTAATCTGCTTGCGTGGCAAAGCAGCCAAAGACTTTGGCTTCTCAGCAGCAGTATGGCTTGGCCAGGCTTCCACTTGGCATGTTGGCTTGTTGGCTTTCCAAGCCCAGCTCTGGCTGTGGGATCTGGTTTCTATGTGCAAAGAGAGCACAATGGCTGGATCAGGCTCTGAAGCAGATACTTGCATAGAGAAGGATATAATCCAAGCGCTTGTGTCTGCAGGTGGTCACAGGGTAGTTCTGGAAGGAGAAGGATGTTGGTTTTCATAGGAGCCAGAGGGAGTCTGCTACTTGTTTGTCCTGTCCTGCTGGTTGAGCAGAAGCTCTTCTAGTGAGCCATCGGGTCCAAAGTCATTGACTGCATTAACATCTGAGCCATAGCCAAGAGGCATCCTCACCAGGGATGATTACAGAAACTGTCTGTAAGGAACTTGCCACGAGCTCTTTCAAGCAGGAGCACACATAATTCCTGCACAGGACTTGTGGGTGTGATCTCTGTGACTACAGAGCTCCCCAGGGTTACATGGGTATGGGTATGCCAGGGCAGGAGAGCCTTGTGAGATCCTTGTTCTCTGATGGGGTGTGGGACATGAACTGAAGGTAACAGTCCTGAGCTTGAGGTTCTCCAGGAATGTAAATATGTTGATACTTTGTCTCCCTTCTGTGTTCCCAACAGTATTCCTGATGGTGACTGCATGTCTCTTTTTCCCCACAGATGGAATCTCCAGTCTCTACGCCTGCAGTGTTGCCCTTGCACCTCCTTGTCCCAGTCGTCAACAACGACATCTCGTCACCGTGTGAGCAGATCATGGTACGCACCCGCTCGGTGGGGGTGAACACCTGCGATGTGGCCCTGGCCACCGAGCCCGAGTGCCTGGGCCCCTGCGAGCCTGGGACCAGTGTGAACCTGGAGGGTATCGTCTGGCAGGAGACAGAGGACGGTGAGTGTCACAGAGCTTCTTGCTCTCTGACAGCGTCACGGGGGAGTTATGGCAGTCCCTTTCTTCCCATGTCCCTGCTGTGTCGTTCTTTGGCATGTCCTGAGCTTTCCTGTCACCAGTTGGGTGGTCAGGACAGAGGAGCCGTGTGAGAGCAGTCCATAAGCCGTCCAGCAAACACAGTAATGGGCCAATACTTGCGTCAGTCCCATGTGTTGCGTTATCCCTTTGCCCAGAAAGCAGGCGAAAACCTAAGCTGCTATTTCTCTGCCCTTTGACAAGAGCTGACTTGTTCTGGAGATGCCCAGGGAAAGGCCGTGTCAGCCGGCATGGGAATTCGACAGAGTTGACTTCATTTTTGCTTGGCAACCCGCAGGTCTGTCACAAAAACGCTCAGATCCTGGGAGGCGGCAGAAATCTCCTGCTGGATTAAAAAACCTCAACGGAGCTCTCGAAATTGACTCAGTGGGAGATCAGCTTCTCGGCTCTCTTGCCAAACCAAGCCAGTCTTTTTTTTCCACTGAAGCTCATCTCATCCGTGCACAGCTTGGTTTGCTTTCCCAGGTCCTTTGATGGGTTTTTGTTGCTCTTGGGGCTCTGCCAAGAAACACAGGGAATGAATAGGTGGCTCAGTGGCCCATGGCAAGTGCTGGAAGTTGACCTTCCTTCTATCCTCAGTGGGACGCTGGAGGTTTCTGCCTTGGGAGGCAGGGGTGGGCTGCTTGTGTTTGTGTCTGAAAGCAGAAACAGTCCAGAAGCACAAAGGTTCTCGAGAAAGAGCAGTGGTGGTGGAGACTGGTTGATGGGTCATGTCAGTGAGGTATCCATGTGCTGCTCTTTGAAATCTGCTCCCACTCTTCCATTACTGTTCTGTGCGGAGAATGAAGCTGTTTGTCTTCCTCCCAGCCACTCCTCACTGACACTATTATCTGCGATGGAAGCTGAGCTGAAATCTCCATTCCCATGAGCTGCTTCCAGTTAGGTTCTCTTCTTGTCCCATGCTTTGGGGAGGTGGGGGTGGGCCCAGTTTACCTTTTCTCTCTTCCTACTGGGAAACTGGTTTTGAATCCATGGTTGGTGCAGGACTAAGTGCTGCAGTGGTTGCTGATGTGAGCACTGAAGTTGTTCCGCTTGGAAAAAGCATCTTGAAACAGCACCTGAGCTGTTTTGGAAGAGAGCAGTGGATGGAGCGTGCTGGGGAAGACTGGGATATCTAGCTTGGGATGGGGACCTCCACACTCCTCTGCTTTACTGTTCATCCCATATGGGAAAAAAAATTCACCCTGATAGAGGCAGCTGGGAGCTGTGCATTTTTTCTGCTGCTTCAAGGCAGAAGGATGTCATATGTAAGAAACACAAAGCAGGAGAGTTTGGGAGCCCTGCTCTGTGCATGCCAGGGCCAGGGGATCTGCAGGGTGGATCTGCTCCGAAGAAACCTGTGAAAGGTCTGCACTGATCTACCACCTCACCAGCACTGTGTGATCGATGTTTCCAAGAGCCTGGTCCCTCTATAGGATACACCACCTTCAGCTGAGGAAACTGAGGCACGGCTGGGCTGGGTTTTGGGACACACAGTAGCACAGTGAAAAATTGGCACCCTCCACTTGTGGGACTCCCTCATCTCCCCAGTCCCATGAGCCTGGTGTCCTGGTGTGACTTCACTCACCTGGAACTGCAGAGTTCCCTGAAAATCCCAGGGCTGCTTGAGAGCAAAGCTGCAAAGCTGTTGAGCGCTTGGGCCTTGTATGGTGGTTTTGGGTGGAAATCAGGAGAGGGTCACAGTGGCTGTGCCAGGATGGATGAGCTGAGCATCCCTGAGGCAGGGAGCACAAGAGCATCCCTCCCTGCCAATTCCTGATTGAGAGGCCTTGCCGTGGGAGCGATTGCTGTTCTTTTCTCTTGCTCCTCACCCCACCATGCCTGTCTCCCTGTCCATCCGCATTACCCCTCACATCCGCAGCCACCATTTTGGAGCATGCCTTGGAGGTGTCCTGTGATTTCCCATAGCTCAGATATTTTTAGTCTGTGGTAATTCAGTGAACTCACACAGAGATCCTTTTCTGCTGGCTGCTGATGGTTGCTGCTGTTGAGAGCAAGGATTTCACATCCAGTCCTGCACAAAGGCGAGCCCTGATACTGCCTTTGGTCTCTTCGGGCCTGCTGCGTGTCTTGGCTGTGGTCAGACAACATCTCTTGTCCTTGAGTGAAAAGGCATTGGGGAGCTGTCCCTGTTTTTGCCTGGCATCTCTCCCCTACCTTCCCATTGTCAAAGATGGAGTCAAGGGCGATGCTGGATCTGGCTGTTGAATGCTAGAGCTTGTGAAGTGTTCAGGGATGCAGCAAGCATACAGAGGAGAAAGCTACACTACAGGCTTGTCTGCAAAGCCAGATGAGGTGCTCCAACATCTGAATACTCTCCTCAATATCTCCAGAGGGATCCATCCCTCCCCTTGCTCCTTGAGGTGTAGCAGCCTCATTGGACTGCTTGGAAGGACCCAGAGCAGTGGAATAGCTCTTGGCTTGCATCAAGTTTAGAATCACAGAGCTGAGGAATGGTTTGATTTCAAAGGGACTTAAAGCCCAGTTCATTCCACCCCCTGCCATGGGCAGGGACACCTTCCACTAGCCCAGGTTGTTCCAAGTGCCATCCAGCCTAGCCTTGAACACTTTTAGGGATAGGGCAGCCTGAGCTTTCTCTGGGAAACTTGTGCCAGGGCCTCACTACCCTGTCAGGAAGGAGTTTTTATTCTAATATCCAATCTAAATCTCCCCTCTTTCAGCTAAAGCCATTACTCTTTGGCCTGTCACTTCTTGGCCTTACAAAAAGTCCCTCTTCAACCTTCTTTTAGATCCCCTTGAGGCACTGGAAAGGACTCTTAAGGTCTCCTTGAAGCCAGCCTTCTCCTCTCCATGTGGGGCTGCAAAATCATGGAGAAAAGCTTCTGAAACCACAACCTGGCAATGCTTGGAAAGATAAGTTGGACAAGAAGGACAAGTCCATCTGAGATGGGAACATGAAGCTCCAATGATCAGGTCCTTCCTGCCCTGAACCAACTTTGTCCTCATCTCCCACTAGAAAATCTGCCATGAGTCCATGAGCCCTGATAAAAGCGTCCCAGAGGGCTCCCACCACCAACCATGTAGCTCTGGGCTTTTGGTCCTCCTTCTCTATTCTATCCCCATTTATTTCATTTCTCTCCTGATCCAAGCAAGGAAACGTCCACACTGGCATGTGCCAACCTTGGGCAGGCTTGTGCTCCATCATATCCTCACAAGAAGTTTGCCAAAGAGCAATCCAAATGTCTGGAGTGCAGAAATCTGAGCCATGGGTAACCTGCCACTAATGTCCCAGGAAGGAGCTGGAGGAAGGGATGTAGAGCGTGCCGATGTTTTCCAGGTGCGGTCACACCATGATCCTCATAGCTCAGAGGGTTTGCGTTTGTTTTGCTGCAACCAGCACTGGTGTGGCACCGTGGGGAGGTGAGGTGGCATGGTCCAAGCCAGGTCACACCAGCTTCACGGAGGGGGTTGGAGGAGACCTGGCAGCTCCTGAGGCAGCAAAGACAGCAATGCTTCCCGGTGTGATCAGATCAGTTAATAGTTTCTGAGGATCAGAATTATACAACAGCACTAGGGGAGCTCCCAAGACAGCTGCTCCCCACTGAAAACATCCTGATAAAACATCCCTGCACAAGCCAGGCTCAACAAAGGGACGGTGTCACCAACATGGCCGCAGGAGAGCCTGAGTAACAGTGTACACTACCAGCTAGACCTGACCTTGGGTCAACGCCAACCTGGAATGGTGGAGGAGAAGATGGGAGGGTAAGAGCAAAGACTTCTCAAATACAGGTGGCTTAGTGGCCACTATAGTGGCTTAGAGTCTTCCTCTGCCAGTTTCCCTGGGAACCGTGAATGTATCTCATCAGGTCTCATGGACTTAGGCACCTTGAATTTCTCTTACAGATGGTTTTTGCTTCTCCTAGTCCCTTTGCCTCCTCCATCTCAAGTGGTGTGGCTGAAGCACTTGCTGGTGAAGATCAAGGCAAACAAGTGATTGAACCCCTCAGCTGTGGGCTACCCTGACTGCAGGCTTCCTTCATGTGTTTGAGTTTCTCTAAGAGTTCCATGTTAATCCATCAGATCTCCTGGCATTTCCACCTGACTTCTCTTTCTTGGGATGCATTACTCCTGAATTCAGGAATGATCCTTGGATGTCAGCCACCTTCCTTGGGTCCCACTTCCCTCCAGCGCTCTATCCCATGGCGCTCTGTCAAACAGGTCTGTGAAGAGACCAAAGTCGTCTCTCCTGTAAGTCCAGGGCAGTGATCTTTCTGTGTGCTGCAGTCCCTGCAAAGCAGCTGGATGGCCAGGGACAGTCATGTACCATCTGAGCATCCATCCCTGAATGCTCTGATGGGATGATCCTGTCTCCCTCTGGCCCTGCCAGGGAAACAGTGTTCATGTTGCCTGTCGAGGTTTGATAGAGAGGGAACTGTGAGAAGACACAAGAAACTTACCCCATGTTGGACAAGGTCAGCTAAGGGCAAGCCTATCAGCGATGAGGGCAGAGCCTCTAGGATAATGTATTTAGGAAGGGGAGAAAAAGCAGTCCCCATTCCCTATAGCCCTGTGCTGTTTGGGGGCAGAGATGTAGAAATCAGGAGTAAAGTTGAGACTACGAAGAAGCCAGGAGAAAATGTTTTAAGGTCTGGTTTCTCATTACCCTATTCTGATTTGATCTGCAATAAATTAAATTAGTTTCCCCAGGGTGAGTCTCTTTTGCCCATGATGGTAATTGGTGAATGATCTCTCCTCACTGGGTGAGGTGACAATTGTGCTGGACAGCCCTGCGGTGTCTGTCTCCTGGCAGAAGTGTGATGGCCATGAACAGCTTTGGGTGTTGTGTCCCAAAGCTTGGGCACTCTGCACATGGGCAGGGCTTATGGAAAAGCTGGAGCATCCTGAAAGTGATGCAGCTGGAGGGGAATTGACAGAGATATTTTCAAAGATGATGCAGCTGGGGAAGAAATTAATGGAAGAAGGGGCATCCCAAAGCCAGGGTATCCTGGAAGTGATGCAGGTGGAGGAGGAATTAATGGAGATGTTTTTGGTTGAGCTTGGGGGATTCATCTTTGAAAAGGAGGGAAATGTGCCCCATTACAATGGCTCCTGGTACCCACAGCAGCATTGCCCTCCATCCCACATAATCCTAGGATTTTCTCATGCGCTGCCTTCCTGAATGGCATCTTTGCACCATCACCAACCCTTAATTTTTCCAGCCAGGATACAACTCTGATGTGAGCACTTAGTGAGCAGGACGCCGAGTGTTTTACTCCCAGATTTGGGTAGTATCAATTCGTTAAGAGCTTCAAAGATGTCACCTTCCCATAAAACCAGGTGGGATGGGAGTTACCCAAGCGGGATTCCTTCTGTTCAAGAGCATCTGCATTCTTGGGGATGCAAAAGCATTACTTCCTCACTGCTGCCCTTGTCATGCCTGTGCCTGCTCATCATCCTGCCGTGGGAGGGGACACAATGGGTGAATAAAGCCGCTTAGGATCTATCCTGGGGTTTAAATTGTCCTGGGTTATTGTTGGAGGATTAGGAGAGGATTTGGAATGATTGGTTGCAGCGGGTTAAATATAGGCTGGTGTGTGTTGGAGGTCTGGTGTTCCAACAGGGAAGGAGAGACGGTGCCAGCTCGTTTTGCTCCTTCCTCTTTCATCTCTCTCTTATGACTGTGGTGGACAGGAGGAAAAATGCCAGCACCTTCTTTCTAATATCACGCGTTGGCTCCAGGATGCACAAGAGACTCCAGTGGTTTGCCATACAATTAACTTCCAGCGGCTCACATGGTCTTCCCTGCCTTCAGAGGGATTGAACTGGTGGGGAGAGCAGAAGGACCAGATGGGATGGGGCCTGGGTTAGTGCTGCTTGTTTCTCAGGTCCTTGGGCAACTCCTGGGAGGATCCCACAGCAGCTCTCCAGAGGTGTCCTGGGAATGGTAGGACTGGGTTGGGATGCAGGATGTAGCCAAGAGCTTCTTTGGGTTTTAAGAAAAGGGGGACAGACTCCTGCCTGCTAAAAACTGCTGCATTAGGAAGAACAGAAGACCACATTCTGTGTACCCTCTTTGGGATGCCTGAAACCAGCATCCCACTGTTCCCACTGAGCTTTCTGTGCATGAGGCTGTGGATTCCCAGCAGTTGGTTTCTCCCTCAGGTTGTCTCCATCATCACATCCTGGCCATGTCTTTGTTAAGGCAGGTCTCCAGCACCTGCCTCTGAAGGGAGAGCCCAGTGTTTCTTGCTCACTGGGATAAGCTGGTTGTGGCTCTTGGCCGTGTGCTGGCCCCATGTTTTCCCATGATCTGCTGGACCATTTCCCAGGAGAAGGAGAAAGAGAAGGTCCGCATTTCATTTCTCTTTCTGAAGGAGTCCCACGTGTTGGGTCTTGGCTCCATGTATTATCCATGCTGAAGCCTGCAGCTGGCTGCTGGCATAGCACGGCGGGGGATGTGGGCTGAGATTTATAAACATACTTCAGGCGCAGCTGCTCCGGGCTCCCTCAGCTCCATTCATCTCCTGGGGCCGTATATCTTGCTGCACTCATCAACCCTTGCAAATGCATTACTGACTTTTACCTTGCTTGGATAAATGTGCCTGGCACAACAGACTCTGCTCCAGTTGTGTGGAAATCAGAGTGATCCATGGCAAGGAGGAGACCCTGCAACACTGAGGGATGCTGTGGAAGACCTCTCTGCCTCCCAGAAGAGATGCACACCTTGGCCTCAGCATGGGTGTGAGCCAGGCACTTCCTCTTCTGAATTAGTGTGGAAAAGCTGAAGCTCCAATGTTTTCTGAATGCTCGGAGACTTTGCTCCATGGTGAGATGATGGATGGCTCTCCAAATGGAAATAGGGCAGAGGAATGCCCTTGGAGGTGCTGAAGCAAAATGGCCCAGAGCAGCGGCAGGTTATTCTGCCAGGATTGGGTTTTCCTGCCAAGGACGGTCGCCTGAGCAGGAATGCTGGGCTCAGCTTGCCATCTAGTGGCAGTAGCAGCTTTTCCCAGAGGGTCATGAGGTTCATGGCCATGCTGGTTTGTAGCCCTGCTGGGGGGTCTGCAGCTCCACTTTGGGATCCACAGCCTTACTAGGGGCTTTCTGCATTTTTCCTAGTGACTTCTCAACTCTTTCTCCCTGGAGATCACATTCTCTACCCTACCTGAGCACACATGGAGCCAATGTGGATCTTCAGGTCTCCCCTGAAATCCCACAGCCCTTTGGGGGTCACTGTGTTTTAACATCCCATGAAAGTAGGGAACAGGAAGAGGGGTTAGGTGAGACATGCCAAGGGAAGGGATGAGCTGGGAGTCTCCAACTTCCATCTTGGTGCCTCTCCAGCCCTGACCCCAATGTCTTACCTCTTCTATGAGCCCTTGACCCCTTGTCTACCCTCCTTCAACCCTAGAGCTAAGCTCTTCACCCTGCCCATCTCAAGGAGCAGGTTCCTGGCACCATGGAATCACACCTGGCCCTGTATGATCCTTTTCCCTCACCTTGCAGGGATGCTGGTGGTCAATGTCACCTGGAGGAACAAGACGTACGTGGGGACGCTGCTGGACTGCACGCAGCATGACTGGGCACCTCCCCGGTAAGTGGGCAGGGGGCTCTGTTGGGCTCCGAGGGCAAATCTGGCCCTCTGTGGGCCCCCACCACCAGACACTGTACCTTGTGCCCTCAGGGCTGCCACAGGGGTTGGCATCTCCCCCTTGCCCAGCCCAGCTGCTCCCATGACTCTTTGTCCCTACAGTAACACATCCCTTGTCCTGGGGACTGGAGATGGTTTAGCACATCCCAGGGGACCTCTCTGGTTTTTCTTTATCAGTCAGTAGAGGGAGAAGTCTGTGGATTGGTAGTGAGGGGAGTAAGGGGTCCCCACTGTGCCTTGGGGACAGCACAGCCCAGCACAGCCATCTCTCTGTCCTCCTCCCTGCAGGTTCTGTGACTCTCCCACCAGTGACCTGGAGATGCGCAATGGTCGAGGAAGGGGCAAGCGCATGCGCCCCAACAGCAACACACCGGTCAATGAGGCGGCCACTGCCTCAGACAGCAAGGGGACCAGCAGCAGCAGCAAGACCCGGGCAGGAGCCAACAGCAAGGGGCGCCGGGGCAGCCAGAACTCCTCGGACCACCGCACCCCGCCTGGTGGCACCACTGAGGATGTGAAGGCCAGTCCCTCCTCTGTCACCAAGCGGAAGAGCAAACCTCTCTCTGACATGGATCTGAACTCCAGCTCGGAGGATTCCAAGGGCAGCAAGCGCATCCGCACAAACTCAATGGGTTCGGCCACAGTGCCACCTGCCACGGTCAAGGTGGAGCCAGCTGTCCTGGAGCGCAGCTGCCCTTCTCCCATCCTCATCGACTGTCCCCACCCCAACTGTAACAAGAAGTACAAGCATATCAATGGGCTGAAGTACCACCAGGCCCATGCACACACGGATGATGACAGCAAGCTAGAGGCAGATGTGGACAGTGAGTATGGCGAGGAGCCCTCCCTGCATGCAGATGTCGGGAGCTGCAACGGGGCTGCTGGGACACAGAAGGGCTCCCTCTCACCTGCTCGCTCGGCCACCCCCAAGGTGCGTTTGATGGAACCACACAGCCCCTCCCCATCCAGCAAGTTCAGTGCCAAGGTCCCTTGCAAGAAGAAGGTAGGTGGGGAAGGGGACACAGATCTGGGTGCTCTGTCCAATGATGGCTCTGAGGATGGTCCCTTGGTGGCCGATGAGACGAGTAATGATGATTTTGACTCTCTGGAGAAGCGATGCATTGATAAGGACAAGTCAAAAAAGGCCTCTGGTGCTAAACAGGAGAAGATTCCTTCCAAAAGCTTGAAGTCTGCCAGACCCATTGCACCAGCTATCCCCCCACAGCCGATTTACACCTTCCAGACTGCCACGCTCACCACAGCCAGTCCCGGCTCCTCCGCTGGCCTCGCCACAACTGTGGTCCAGACCATGCCCAACAGCCCCCAGCTCAAACCCATCCAGCCCAAGCCTACAGTGATGGGAGAGCCCTTTACTGTCAATCCTGCCCTCACTCCTTCCAAGGAGAAGAAGAAGAAAGACAAGAAGAAGAAAGAGCCCAAAGAGGTGGAAAACCCTTTGACTCCTGGCAAAGCCTGCAGAGTGGAGGAAGGTAAGAGTCCTTTCCGGGGGGAATCCAGTGAGCTGGGGATGAAAGGTGAGGCGCTGCTGAACGGTTCATCTGATCCCCACCAGAGCCGGCTTGCCAGCATCAAGGCTGAGGCAGATAAAATCTACAGCTTCACTGACAATGCACCCAGTCCCTCCATTGGCGGGGCCAGCAGGCTGGAGAACACGAATCCAGCCCAGGCCCTGACCCCACTGCATGTTGTCACCCAGAATGGGGCAGAGGCCAGCTCAGTGAAGACCAACAGCCCTGCCTACTCAGACATCTCCGATGCTGGGGAGGATGGGGAGGGCAAGCTGGAGAGTGTGAAGGCAAAAGATCCGGAGCAGCTGGTCAAGGAAGGCGCCAAAAAAGCTCTTTTCCCACCACAACCGCAGAGCAAGGAGTCTCCCTTCTACCAAGGCTTTGAAACCTACTACTCCCCTGGCTACCCCCAGGCTAGCCCAGGGCCCCTGAACCCTGGTGGGCAGTCTGCAGCCGAGACACAGACCTTGAAGCTGAAGAAGGACGAGGAGCAGGAGAACCCAGAGGTGAAGGTGAAGAATGAAGGCTGTGAAGAGAAGAAGGCAGAACTTGGTAGTGGCTCCAGCCAGCAGCCCTCGGTCATCCAGCAGCGCCCCAACATGTACATGCAGTCCCTCTACTACAACCAGTACGCCTATGTGCCACCCTACGGCTACAGTGAGCAGGGCTACCATACTCACCTGCTGAGCACCAACCCTGCCTACCGCCAGCAGTACGAGGAACAGCAGAAGCAGCGGCAGAGCCTGGAGCAGCAGCAGCAGCGAGGGCTGGAGAAGAAGGCAGAGCTGGGCTTGAAAGAGAGGGAGGTGGCACTCAAAGAGGAGTGGAAGCAGAAACCACCCATGCCCCCAACACTGACCAAAGCCCCGAGCCTCACGGACCTTGTCAAGTCAGGCCTGAGCAAGCCCAAGGAGCAGGGAGGTCCTGATATAGCCAAATCCGTCATCATCCCCAAACTGGAGGATTCATCCAAACTGTCCAGCAGCCAGGTTGCCGAGGGGCTCAAGGTGAAGCTGAGTGAGGCTGGTCACCTAGGGAAGGAGACGGCTGAGACAAAGGCTGGCTCTGAGTGTGGCCGGCAAGCAGAGGTGGACCCTGTTCTCTGGTACAGACAGGTAATGCCTTGCCCTGTCTGCCATCCCAGCTTTGGGTTTGCTCCTAAAGGAAGCCTCTCACCAGGCTTTGCTGGGGCCATCACCTCAGAGAACACATGTTGTCCTCTGCTTGTGGTGGGACTCCATGAGATTGCCTTGGGGCCAGAAAAAGGGTGGGGCTGTGAGGCCATGGACGAGCTAAGGAGAGCACAGGGAAGGGCAGTGGGGTTTGCTGATCTCCAAACCCAGCCTGGATTTGGGAAGGGTGGGGCTGTGGGGAGGCAGCTGCTCTGGTGGTTGGCTGTTCTTGTGGGAAGCAGAGGCCACAGATGGGCCAAGGAGAGCCCAGGGAAGGGGAGTGGGGTTTGCCAGTTTCCTCCAAAGGCAGGCTGGTTTTGGGACAGGCAGGACCAGGGGGAGGCAGCTGTTGTGATGGCTGGTTGTTCTTGCAGGAAGCCGAGCCCCGGATGTGGACCTATGTGTACCCGGCAAAGTATTCGGACATCAAGACAGAGGATGAGCGATGGAAAGAGGAGAGGGACCGAAAGTTGAAGGAAGAAAGAAATCGAAGCAAAGAAGCCTCGTCCAAGGAGGACGGGAAGGAGAGCACCAGCTCTGAGTGCAAACTGACCCCCACCGAGGAGGCTCGCATGGTGGGAAAGGACCCCAGGCCCAGTGTCCACGTTCCCGTGTCCTCACCCCTCACGCAGCATCAGTCCTACATCCCGTACATGCACGGCTACTCCTACAGCCAGTCTTACGACCCCAACCACCCCAGCTACCGTGCCATGCCCACCGTCATGATGCAGAATTACCCAGGTAGGGAGCCCGGGGCTTCAGGGGGTGTCTGTTCCCAGCTGTCCCTGCTCTCAGGGTGGGGGATGGCTGTGGGACATCCTCACACACATACAGAGCCACATGCTCCTGCTATGCTGCCGGAATATTCCTGGTGCCCTGACTGCTGTTCTTCCCCCAGGATCATACCTACCCTCCAGCTATTCCTTCTCTCCGTATGGGAGCAAGGCGTCCGGCAGTGATGACAGTGACAAGTCCCGAGCCAGCCCCAGCGTGAGCTGTAAATCCAGCTCAGAGTCCAAGGCCCTGGACATCCTGCAGCAGCATGCCAGCCACTACAAGAGCAAATCACCCACGGTGAGGGTCAGCAGGGCGCTGGCTTTGCCCAGTTCTGTGGGATAGTCCCTGGATCCTATAATGAGATGGGAGCAGCTCTGCTTGCTGTGTGGTTTTGCTATTTCTGCTGCTGTGGGAGACCTGCAGCCATGGATTCTAACATTACAGATCATCTGAATGGACCAGCCAAACATGCGCCCCAGTGCTGGGGCTTTTCCAGGCCCTGCAGCAACCAGGTGACACTTGTCCTCAGCCCTGGAGCTGGCATGTGGGATGTGGGGGCTGTCTCCATCCCATGGCTCCTGCTGGGTTGAGCTGGGAGACAGAGCTTGGACACAGTGAGGAAAGAGTTGTCCTCAAACAGGCCCTATATCCTCCACATGGCTTTTGGCCATTCCACCTCCCTTCCCATCAGCAGCATGGGAACCTTTTGGGCAAAGAGAGTATCCCGGTATGTGCCCTGGAGTCACTGCTCATGTCCTTCAGCATGTGTCTGCTTTCTCCTCTCCAGATTAGTGAGAAGACAACTCAGGAGCGGGACCGCAGTGGCTGTGGGGTGGTGGGGGGCAGCGGGAGCTGCAGCAGTGTCGGGGGAGCGGGTGCCGGGGAGAGGAGCAGCGACCGGCCCCGCACATCGCCCTCCCAGCGCCTGCTCTCGACACATCACCACCACCACCACCTCGGGTACTCGCTGCTGCCAGCGCAGTACAACCTGCCCTATGCAACAGGTGAGAGTGGGGCGGGGCTGGGCTGGGGGAGAGCTGTACCCACCCTTGGGCTGCGGGACCCTCACACTGTCCCCAAGGTGCCCAGCCCTGTCTACCAGCTCGTGACACCTCTTCTCCCCCCCAGGTCTCTCCTCCACAGCCATCGTTGCCAGCCAGCAAGGCTCTGCTCCCTCCCTGTACCCACCGCCCCGGAGGTGAGAACGGTAAGGCTCTGCTCCTGCCGCACCTCCACTTGGGCGGCCGGGCTGGGCGCTCATGGGATGCCCTCAAGGGTTTAGGGTTTGCCCATGGCGTTGGGGCTCACGAGAGCTGACTTGCCCTTGGGTCGTGGCAGGATGTGACACACCACACTGGGATGCCTGGGCTGTACAAGACATGTGACTGGCTCACATGAAGAAGCGCTGGAGACTCCTTTAGACATCAGTTGAATGGTGTTAATTGTACTGCTTGATATTCCTGCCATGATCCGAGGCAGACTCTGTCTTCTCCCCTGGTCGGACACACACTGACTCCACACTGACTCTTTGGTGAGTGGGTGAGCTGGTACCTGCAGATATATTTATTCTACTGAGCACCAGCACTCAGGGTGGAGGTGACTCACCTGCTATGAAGAGGAAACAGAAGCACTGAGGTTTCTCGATGAATTTGGGACCCTGCCGTGTCTCTGTGAGCTGCTGCTTCAGACAGGACTGGGGGTGGGGAGGGGGGTGGGGCTTGGAACATGGGGCCGAGCCTGCTGTGTGACCACAGTCCAGGAATGGAAGGAAGGACTGGCTCACAGAGCCTTGGTGGTGTCAGGGGGCTGGTGTGAGCCAAGCAGGTGGATAGCAGCCTGGCTGGAGGCAGCTGTGGGGCTCTCCCAGTCCCTCATCTGGTCCTGCACCCCACAGCACCCACAACTACAGAGTGGGCGAGAGCCGCCAGCATGTGGCCAATGTGGCCCCAGAGTGGTGCTGGGGAAGCTCTTAATCTCAGCAAAGCAGCTTCTGCCGTTGGGGGCTGGGGCTCAGTGGGGGCAGCAGGCTACACAGAGCTGGGGGCTGCGTCTGTCACCCCACAGGCTGCCTGGGCCCCCCAGCCTGTGCACAGTGCAGACCTGCCTGAAGCTCCTGCCTGTGGCTTTTGCTTTGGTTTCTGAGCTGCAACTCTGCCAATCCCAGCCTTTCCTCTGCCCCACTACCATGGCAAGTGCCCCCCAAACCCTGGGGCAGCACATTCTGCTGTGAGGGGCTGTGTCTCCCCTTTTCATCCACCTTTTGCTTTTAGGGCGGCTTCCCCAGGCTGCAGGCAGGGCGCAGCAAGAAACAAGCACACTTAGGTTCTGCAAGAGGCACGTGGGGCCATGCTGGTCCCCGCTCCAGCCTCGTGCCAGGGCTGGGGGCTCCAGGTCCTGGAGGAAGATGGTCCCCACTCCTGGCTGCTCCCCAGCTCTGAGGACAGAGGCTTTCTGGTCCTCTGCCCCCAGCCCCAGAGTGGCTCTCTCCAGGCTGACACTCTACCTCGGCCCTGCAGCGGCCGGGCCGTCCCTGCTCTTCCCCTGCCTCTCCCACTGCCTGGCTGGGGGACATGGGGGCCATCAGTCTCAGTTGTGCGTGTCCGTGTTCCACCCGGCCTCGAGGGCCGCTGTACGGGGATGCTCTGCCTGCTGGGCTTTGTACATACTGTAAAAAGCAATTGTTTGAAAGCTGTTGTTTTGGGTTTTGTTTTCTTTCCCCGTTTCTTCCCCATCGCACTCTACCCAGTTGGAAAGGAGGCGTTGGCTGCTCTTGGCCCCGGCTCAGGTGCCAGCAGCACGGTGTCCTCAGCCTGCTCTTGTTGTTTGACTCATTTTTCTTCCACTGTATGTTGTGTTTGGAAGGAGACAGGGCCGCGTGGCCTGGCACACTCTGCAGGGTCAGGGTGGTTTGATGGACCCACCCACCCTCGTCACAGAGCCACATGCAGCCACGGGACTAGGGACTGGCGGGGGCGGGGTGCTTTGGAGAGCCCCACATCCCACCTGTGGAGAAGTATCCCACTGGCTGTTCCTACCTCCAGCCTTGGCCAGCCTGGCACAGCCGGGCTCCCAGCATGGCCAGGGCCCACAGTGGCTCCAGCAGCGCAGAGGAAGTGCCTGGGGGTGTTGGGGGGTGTCACAGGCTTTGCTGGCAGTCAGAGGGGGTCGGGGGGCTGCTCTCCACCTTCCTAGTTGGGTCCCAGTTGAGTCTCCCTTTAGGTGTTAAATGAAAGAACAGTTTATGCAGAATAGGTTTGAGGTTTGACATTTCAACATTTCCCGGGTTCTCTGGGCCAGCTGTTGCCCACAGGGCCATCCCCAGCCCTGGTGTCAGACCGTTGGTGTTTATAGCTTGTTTCCATTGGCGTTGCTGTGTTGGGTTTCATTTCAGTCTTCCTGACTCTGCCCTTCTGTAAAGTGTACATTATTACCGAGTTCCTTGGTTTTTTTTTTAATTTTTTTTTTTGTTTTTGTTTTTATATATATATATAAATATATATATATACAAACTGTACTCTTCTTGCCTTTGTACATTTAGGCAAGGAGGGAGAATAAATCTTTTTAAGAGACAATCACAAACCTGTGAGGGTTGCTTTTTCTTCCTGTTCCCCCAGTCTGGTCCTTTATCCCCAAAACCTGTGGCCAGTTCTTTTTGGGGATGGGAGAGGGGGTTTCCCCATCTTGGGCATCTGACAAGGTTTCTGATGCTCATTCACCCAAGGCTTCTGCCCTGCGCTCTCATGGCTCTGGTGGGTGCTGCAGCTGAACTCAGACCTGCTAATTGGAGGCAGAATCCCCCAGGCTTGAACCCCTGGGCACCAAAGCCCTGTGCTGCACCATGGCCCAAGGGTAGAGGAGGTACTGGATGCACAGGGTGGTCACAAGGCAGGGTTTGGCTCCTCCAGCTTTGCCACAGAGGAGGGAGCACCCAGGGACATCAGAGGCACCTTCCAGGTTTTCCGGAGGGTGTTTTGGAAGGCATTTGGTGATCTGAGAAATCCACATTTGCCCTTCTTTACTTGAGGCAGGGCAGGAGAGGCTTTGAAATTGTCAGAGAAGCACATGCTGTGGCACAGCTTTGTATCTCCAGCACAATAAAGAGCTCAAATCAGCCTCACTCCAGCTCCTACACTGACCAGAATCCTCCACTTTGCCAGTTAATTTTACCAGTAAGAAGGAGCAAAGTGGTTTCCATCCCATCAGCTGGGATGTGCCAGCCTGGGGCACCATGGGAGGGCAGCTTCAGCTACAAGAAGGGATAAAACTGCACCCTTCTCAAGCTAGAAGCAGCAATCAATAGTTTTAGCCAGGGAACACCCATTCTTGAGTGCTCCTCTTTCAGAAGACAGCCCATTTGATTTTAAACTGATAGAGGGTCTAATGTCCTGCTGGAGGGAGCAGAGCTCCTTTGCCTCTTGGTTCTATGGAGGTGAAGGAGGGCAAAAGAGACCCAAATTTATTCACACACACTGATATCCCAGTCCCACCTCTCCCAAACCAAACACTCACCATGGTGGATATGGAATGACTCAGGTCCAGCTTCCAACAGAATCACCTGTTGAAGGGCAAAAGCACAACAGGAACAATCCCACAAGGAGCCAGGCCAGGAAGAGCTGAGGACATGACCCTGAAGCACATCCCCCTTCCATGCGGCTGTCAGACAGAGCCAGCCAGGATACAGTGCCATGGTACAGGGACAGGGCACCTCCTCCAGCATTGGACAGGGCTGGACTAAGCCATGACCTACTGCCAGCACCCATGGCCCCTTCCTGGGAAAGCCTGGGGAGAGCATCCCAGCACCTGCCCCCAAACAAAACCCTTCGGTTTGGATACAGCCATTGGTGGTATCTCAAGCCTTGAGCTCATCCCTGTGGAAAGGTGAGCAAAAACAGACATGAGGGCTTGAGGTTGTTCCAGATCCATCCTGGGACAGAGGATAAAGGCAGGAGCTTTTTTTTCTTGGCTCTTTGGAACATCCCAACCATCACGGTGCAGGTCAGGAAACTGCTCCTCCCAAAAAAACAGCCCCAGGTGTGTGAAGTTCATCTGAATGCCCCTTTTATTGAATGCTGTGATAGTGTAGTGGGAACATGGAACAGGATTAAGACTGCATAAAACACAAGCTGGAAGAGCAAGAAGTTTCGGAAAAAAAGGTTAGGCCAGTTAAACCAGCATTGGAGTGGAGTTGCACAGCGGGGTTTAATGTAGTGTTAAAGGATAGACGAGCGTCTCCTGCATGTGCCCCACACCAAGCCAGGCTGTTTTTAAGGTCTTGAGTGGGAAATGAATGGGTTGTGTCCCAGCTGAGCCCACACTGGGCAGGCAGGAGGCACCAATGGGGGTTCGGAGGAGTCCCGAAGGTGGTACCGACCTCAGGGCTCCCACACCATGCAGCTGCATGGGAAGAGCTCCTATGCCAGTTCATAAACATCTTCCTTTTCCTAGTGATGATTACATGTGTGATAGATAGTTCTCTAGGCAACATGTTTCAATGAGAGTCAACTCTGGGGATATACAGCCCAATCTAACAATGAGAAATGCGCTTGCAGTCCAACAGAAGCTCTGCTTCCCTCTCCTCAGGAAAGGAGGTGGTCCTCTCTCCCCTCCACAGCATGTTAGGGTCCCACTGGAGTTCCCTTCTGCAACTATTCTTCATCAGAGGAAGAGCTCTGATCCAGGGGGTACACCATGAACATCACGTCTGGCCGCGATGGGACAGCGGGGTGGCCAGGCCGCACGATCTCAAAGCCCAAGAAGCTGAATGTCTTCAGGAGAGGAGCTACCAAAGAGAAGGAGATCTGTTACTACCAGGAATAATCCTCTTTACCTCACCCTTGAGCCATCACTATCAAAGTATGTGAGACACCCCGTGTG
This sequence comes from Catharus ustulatus, assembly GCF_009819885.2. Lineage (NCBI taxonomy): Eukaryota > Metazoa > Chordata > Aves > Passeriformes > Turdidae > Catharus > Catharus ustulatus. The sequence goes on along the minus strand of NC_046232.1, from coordinate 2,593,092 downwards.
AGTGCATCCAGAGGTTCCTATGCAGAGAAGCACAGCTCTCTCCAGCAGGGGTTTTGTCTCCAGTGCTCATTGCAGCTGCTCTTAAGTGTGAAGGGATTTTAGCTGTGCAGCTGAGCAGCTTTGTCCGTGTTTTTCCCGCAATGCTGCTTCTATTGCCTGTGAGAAACAGCAGTGGTTGCTTCTCTGCCTGCACCAGCTGCACATCCCTGCTTTGCAGGATGCATATGTTTTTGTCCTGCCCCATCAACCTTGAGCACTGAGAGAGGAGACAGCAGCAAAGACAAATCTGCTTTGGGACAATGCAGACATTTGCTGTCTCCACAAGGAGGTGCTGGAGCTCAGTGGAAACTCCAGACAGCTCTGCACAGGTCGGGGTGGGACCCCAGTAAAGCCACTTTGGGTTACATGTGGGAATTCAGAGTGGGCCCGGCCCAGACAGATACGGTTTTATGGCACCACGCCTGTGTCACTGAAGCAATGGCTGCCCTCTGACCTGTGACACCCTGGTGCAGCATCCCATCCCTATGGTACCCTCAGGCAATCAGCTCCACTTGAGTGACCATGCAGAGGAGCTCCTGAAGGTATTTTCTGGCAGTATTGAATTTCAGCTGCATAGACAAGGACCTGGATCCACCCCAGAACTCCTACCAACAACCCTTGGCACTGGCTGTCCTCTGTCCCCAGCCTCTGCGGGGGCCACCTATGAAACCAGTGCTAGTGGTGACATAACAGGACTTGATTTGGAAATTATTCCAGGCATGGTAATGAGGGATGATGATATTTTCCTGGGCTCAGCTCAGCTTTACTAAGGCCCTTCGTTTCGGAGAAGCTGGGAGAGCTCATGAAGCTGCAGAGTAAAATTAGAATTGGGGCTGGAATTATTCACTAGGATACAGCCTGACTCTGGTGGGATTTAGAGTGACATGTTCCCAGCCTGGTCCATCCCCAGCCCCCTGGGCTGTAATCCCTCACCCAGCTGCTCTATCTTTAGATCCTAATGCAGCCCCCAAAGCCATAAGCATCTTGAGCCATGGCCAGGATTACCTGTAAGCCTGGAAAGGACAGAAGTGCCAGGAGATCTTTAAAAAGCTGATGAATTTCAGGGCAACAGGCTCTAAGTGCTTGTTTTGCATCTAATAATTCCCTGGTTTCACCTTCCATGTCACAGCAGCCTGGTGCCAAACAGAGACTTCACTGCTCACCAAAAGGGGAATATTAACTGATACTAGATGAGAAAATTGCCCCAAATCATTTAGTAGCAGCTTTTTGCACCAGAGTATTTAATGGCAGGGCAGCAAAGCAAATGAATGGAATCCCATGGAATCCCAGACTGGTTTGGACTGGAAGGGACCTTAAAGCTCATTGAGTTGCACCCCACTGCCATGGGCTGGAACAACTTCCACGACACGAGGTTGCTCCAAGCCCTATCCAGCAGATCTGGAGAAACCACAACACCCCTTTACTGTTACCCTCCAAAAAGGGCTTATTTCCTCTACATGAAACTATTCCCATAAGAATCATGCACATAACAATCCTTGCTATGAGGGTCCTGTGAGTTTTGCCCTGGGATTAGTTCTTTACAGCTTCAGCAGCACCGTGTGGGATGTCAGGAGCAATCCCGAGCGTGGGCCAGCCCTCACCTCGATCTTCTCTGCTTTTTCTGAAGCAGATGAAGACATAGTTGACTTTCATTTTTTCTTCAGCAAACTCCAGCAGTGCTGACAACCTGCCAAGGAGGGGTAAGACAAAAGGACATCAGCTCTTGGGAAGTCCTGTCCTGAGGAAGCCTCTGAGCATTATCAAATTATCAACTGTTTGGATGTTTTCAGACACAAAGATTGTTTACAGCCCCCTTCCAGCAAACAATGGGTGCTGAAAACAATGGGCTTCCTGCCCTGCACATTCAAGAGCTGTCCTTGCTCCGAGTCAGGATAAGTTCCTGTCCTCACAGCCACAAACACCCTCCCCACCCGTGGTGCTTTGGGACTGAAGCCTTCGTAGGCAGGAAGCAGAATATCACAGCTGCTCCCAGGCCAGGCTGCATTCCCTGGCAATGCACATGGGGATCTGGGAGTTCTGTACTTTCTGGAAAGGAAAACTGCCCAGAACCAAGCTCATGGTGGGCAGAAAAGGAGAACAAACCATCTCCAGAGAATGTGTGTGCAAGCAAAGCCATTTCCTGAGCACATTGGCTGGATGGCACAGCTGCTACTCCCTGAATCCTTGCTTCCTGCCTTTCCAGCTGGATTATTTCTGCCACCTCTTGATGGAAGTGGTGCTGCAGTAATCCCTCTGCAAGCCTCCAGGGTGGCACACCGATCAACTGCTATCACTTGCAACCACTGGCGCTGACAGAGCAGTGACAAACAGGTCTTCACATCTCAGTAACCAGCTGTCAGCGCAGAGCAGGAGATTAAATTTGCAAGGGTTCTGTTAATATGTTAATGAACTACTTTAATTATGGCTTTGGCCTCTCCTCGGCTGTTTCACCCAGCTAAAAACAGCCTGACAAAATTGCACTTTAAGTCACAATGACACTAGCAAATAAATCCTTTCCCAAAAGGACCCATTCCAGGGAGAGCCCAGAGATTTATGGGCCAACTGGAGAAACTACACAAACATTTATCTGGACTCAGAATCAAATGAGACAAGTGTGAGACAGTAACAACACTGCCACTTCCTGAAGGTGCCCAGCAATGGCTTTTTCCTTAATTAGCTCGTGTCAGTAAGTGATGAAGCCTGCTTAGGGATTCAGGAGGAGCTGATTGCTCTACAGAGGAATCTAGCAAAGCCACATCTACACTGCAGTTGAGACCTCTGGCACAGGACTTGGCAGGAAGGAGCTGCTCTGGAAGCTGCGTTTACACAAACTTCCCATACAGAGCTATCTGGACAAAACATGACTGGATTCTGCCAAGAGAAAAATCAGAGCTCCTGGCAGAGCCTGGTGCCAATGCTCCAAAAGCAGACCCACCTACTGATGAGGAGAGCATCAATAGGATGGAGGGGTTTATAGTTCCCTGAAAGAGAGGAAAATCTGCCAAGATAGGCTTAATAAAATAGCACAGAAAATCTCATTGGCTTTCTATAACATAAGTATGCAAAGATTCCCTTTGCTCATTGATTGTTTTTCATTAGTGTTGGGACTCAAATAATGGTAACTCATCTGGAATATAACTGAGGAAAAATATTCCTATGGGGGACTCTGCAGACCAGGGAGCAGAACATGCACAAACCACAAACAGAGCTGCCACTGCACAGCCCATTTCCCCCACACACAGAATCCCAGGATGGTTTGGTTTGGAAAGGACCTTACAACTCATCTCATTCCAACTCCTGCCATGGGTAGGAACACTTGCCACTAGATCATGTTGCTCCAAGCCCCATTCAACCTGGCTGGAACACTTCCAGGGATGGGATGTCCATCCACAGTCACCTATGTAAGCAAAGTCCTGCCCCCCAGGAGCCATGGCTGCCCCTCTGGGATCCAGAACTTACCCTTCTTTGCTTCCATCAGCTAATAATCCATCAGGGATTTCCACAAAGAGGCTCTGGTTTGAGAGCACTGCATCCCAGGAGGAGGTCTTCACCTCTGTGACCTTGTACTGGAAATGGACAATGTGAGGCTTTCCTTCATGCACTGGGACATCTTGGCTAACAGTGATCTTCTCATCCTGAGAAAATGAAAAATGTAAAGTCCTGAACAGCTGGAGGACAACTGAAGAGAGCAAATGCAAATAAATTGTCTTTGGGTTTTACTGAGGATTATGTTTTTCCCTTCCCCTTTTGCTGGCTCAGTGACACATCACACAGTTCTCAGCCCTCAGAGTGATTTCTGGCCATGTTTTCCTGTTAAGGGAATGCAGTTTTATATATTAATATAATATTAAATTTATGAGTAGAAGATTCCATTCCCTCACTGCAGGCTCCAAGCCACATCTGATGGTGCTTCATGAACTGCCCTTCCAAGAAAACAACTGGACCCAACACAGAGCTTCTGCTGCCACAGCCCAACCAGTTTCGGTGCTTCCCCCATCCCCAACACAACCTTTCTGTTCCAGGAGTGACCACAAATTGCTTTCCCAGACTTTATAACCAATGGTTTGCCTCCTGGTGCAAGGGAAGAAAACAGAGTGCAGGGAAATTCTGGAGCAGATCTGAAGCTTGTGAGAAGGTCTTCTCTGGAGACCACAAACACACACATCCTTCCCCAGTCCTGCCCTTGGCATGAGGATACCAAGCATGCAGATTACTTGGGATCAGCTCAGCAGTTCCTAGAAAACAATTCAGTGGTTAAAGCTCCACTCCTTCAGACAATTCCTGCAGGCACTTGGCTTGCCCAGTAACGATTTCTATGTTTCAGTGACATGAGCTGCAGCAGAAGAAGCAGAGCCCTGAGTTAACGCTGTTACTGCAGTGAAGCTGAACGGGCCCCTGTGCTTGGTGACAGCGCGTATATCCCTGTCCCTCACATTCACAGGCACCTGCACAGCTTTGAAGGGCTAAGTAAAGCAGATAGCCAAAGTCATGAGAGCACCTGGAGAGCCATGTGTCCCTCCCTCCCTCCAAAGCAGGGGGGTGGGCAGTAGTTTACTCCACTGGATCATTGGGTGAACAGATGTCCAGCCTCCAGATATTTTATTTAAAATTAATTCAGGGCAATTAATTCAGCAATTCCTTTCAAGCTTCTTAAGCCACTGTCCCAATGCTTTAATTCCTATTACCTCCTGTCTTAAAATAGATGCCCCTTGGTTGGACTACTGTATGACAGAGAAGCCTCTGAGGACATTCACACTGGTGACAAAGTAATACCATGTGCAAATTGGGAGTGGCTTGGCCTCTGAAAGCGGAGCAGAGGAAGCTGCCTTTCATTGAAAGCCCACAAAGCTGAGCTGAAAAACAAGTTTACACTTCACCAGAATAAATATCCTGTAGGAAACAAGTTTATTCATCAAGTTTGAAGGAAGTCTGAGTGACTGAGTGCACCAAGAAATGCACTGAGCTGCTCCAGTGAGGTCAAGCTGTGGTTGTGATGGAGCCAGGAGAGAGGCAGGGCTGAATACAGAGGTTCTTAAAAGAAACACATCCAAGGGTCTTATGTGCTTATCATTCAGCAGTGACTTTACAGAACCCTTCACAGCTGTTGTTTGAGTGCAGAAAGTGTTTCTGTTCCAGAAAACATCCTTCTCTCCAGAAAAGCTCACAGATCATGCTTTTCCCACACTCACAAAACTAAAACTGGGTGAGGAAGGTAAGGAAAGCAGGCTGGGATTTACACATGGGAGGTGTGCCTTGGAGTGGGAGGACCAGCACTGCCATAGGAAGGAAAATCCTTCTAAGACATTTGGTTCAGAACTTCCTTGTCACCAAAAGTTATGTCCAGTGCTGTTAACCCAGTGAGGCTGTTCCACTGAAACCCCTCCAGTGACAGCCCAGGAGCCAAAGGCAGCATGACCACAGGAATTAGCAGAACCAGCTCCCCCGGTTCAGTGAGAATTACATTTACACTGTCTGGCTGGGGCAGCTGACACTATATTTCTAAGCATCCAAACAGAGATGCCAGGGAAGAGAAAGGCTCTGTGGACTGCTCCTGTGAAGCAGTAACAGCAGCCCAAAATTCTGTGAGAGCTACTCAAAGCAAAATCCTGTTCACACAAGTTCGCCCTGGAAAAATCCCCACACAAAATCCCCCTGCCATGTTCCTGTGGGCAAAACTCCCTGCCACCAGACTGAATTTCACACAGCTGCCCAAATCCTGGCTCCCCAGCCCTCCAGCTCCATTTCAGCAATGCAAAGCCACAAGGACCAACTTCCACTTGGTTCCACTTCACTGAGCACAAGATTTTCCAGCCCTGCTCTGCTCCTCAGATGTCCCAGGAAGGATGTGGGGAGGCCATGGTGTGTTGGCAGGGGCAGAAGGAAGGATGCCATGATCCACCCCGGCCAAGTGGATGAAGAAAGCTGTGGAAGCACCTGCTGCTGGCATGTGCTACACCTGCAGCCTCCTGCCAAGTCTGCTAGCCAGGGCACATCTCTGCTGCACAGCACCCACACCAGTCACTGTGGGATTCCCAGCTCCAGCAAAGCTCCCTGGATGGAGGGCTAAGCTTTAAGTCTCTTAACACAAAAATGCAAACACTTACAGGGAGCCCAAATTTATAGCAGTGCTGCATGTGCTAGCAGAGGCAGGTGTGTTCAGAAAGGTCATCCCTTGGACTGGAACAGCTGATACAGTTGGAAAAAGGACTTAAGCTTTCAGATCCAGATGCCTTTCGAGGTCATGTTGGTGGTTGCTGGCTGAAAAATTCAGCTGCTGTAACTACAGCACTGAGCTGGCGACTGAGGGGGCAGACACAGCCCTGTAACCACTCCAAAGTCTGACACACCTCAAATCCTGGGGTCAGTTCTGGACCCCTCATTCCAAGACAGACACTGAAGGGCTGGAGCATGTCCAGAGAAGGGAACAGAGTTGGGGAAGGGTCTGGAGCACAAGTCTGATGAGGAGCAGCTGGGGGGGCTCAGCCTGGAGAAAAGAAGGTTCATGGAGGACCTTCTTGCTTTCTACAACTCCTTAACAGGAGGGTGCAGCTAGGTGGGAGTCGTGCTCTGCTCCCAGGGAACAAGGGATGGGATGAGAGTAAATTACCTCAACTGTTTCCAGGCCAGAGGAGGTTTGATATTAGGGAAAGTGTTTTCACCAAAAGAACTGTCCAGCCCTGGCAGAGGCTGCCCAGAGAAATGGAGAATGGAGGGGTTTAAAAGCCCTGTGGATTTGGCACTTGGGGACATGGGTTAGTGGTGAACATGGGCAGTGCTGGCAGAATAGCTGAACTCTATGTCCTTAGAGGGTTTTTCCAATCTAAACTATTCCATGATTTTTTTGTTACAGAAGGGGCTGATTTTCTGACAGATTCTGCTCGTTTTGTCAAACAAACTAGGAGAAAATTCCAGGAGGAATTTCATCCATATTTCTGGGATGCAGCTATCTGGATGACATCCCCTCTGCCCATACACCACTGCCAAAATCTGTGCAAGTTCAGGGCTGTACTGGAATCAAACACTCCAAAGTCTACAAATCATGATTCCTTCCACCTTCCGCCTTCATGCTGAGCCCATTTTCTGCCTCTGGGCCTTACCTGGTGCACACACAAGGCTTGGCAAACCTGGCTGGCAGGAGTTCCAGCTGCAGGGTCCCATTCCCCACCCAGAGGGGATTCATTACTTGTCCAGAGCCCTCCTGAAGCTATTTTTGTATCTTTCTGTGACAGGAAGCACACCGTGCTGCTTCTCTGCAGTTTGTACACCTCAAATAGCTGTGACAATTCACCTCAAGCATTAAACTGATGGGACCTTGTCACTGGACACTCAAGAGGTTGATATTTTGCAAGGGAAGCAAGTGAGTGAAGTGCTGAAAACTCACCAAAGGAAACTCTGAAAGCAACCATGAGGTCTGTGATTCTCTCAGGAACTCCAGGAGGAGACTCTGGGAGCTGTGGCCCAAAAGGGTCTGTATCTTTTCATCAGGTAATGTCTGTGTGCCATGCACAGGTTAACTAAAAATCAGGTCTTGCACCTATGACAACACCCCTGGCTCAACAGACAAATTTGCAAGGTGAGCATAAATTCAGTCTGCCTCATCTAAATGGAAGAGTAGCCCTCGTCCCAGAAAGGAGACAGATGTGAGCCATGTCACACAAATGCCAATTACTCTACAGGAAGGAGCAGCCAGGTCTCCTCATTTGAAAGGAAAGGTCCCGTGGAATGAAGAAGAACATAAAACGAGACAGGTGCAAGTGTGCAGACAGAAACCCTTCCAGATCTTGCCCTGCCTGTGCTCATGTTCTAGAAACAGCCCTGTCTGGGAGCTGGATGGCTGCCTCTCCCATCTGCACCTTGGTTCAGGCAGCTCCTAGGCCCTGACAGCTACACCTTCCAGACCAGGGCACAGGAAGGAGCTTTTCAACCCCTCCCTTGCTGCACTTCACCTTTCTGCTTCTCGCTTCCTCTCTCTGCAAGACATTTCAGAAGCCCTTTCACATTTTGATAATGCAGGCTCTGTGTAAAATAGCAGCAGCAGGCCTCTGCAGACAGGCTATTGAATGATGTGCTGCACAATGGTCTTTCATTTCTTAATAAACAGGTGATATTTAAGCAGGAGAGACCTATCTGCAGCTCAGTCCCTGAACAATTACCTGTTCTCCCACTTATTATCTTGGAGTTCATTGCATTAATTCCCATCAGACTGTGAAAGGAACTGAACACAGCTGTAACATAGGTAGAGGTCAATGTTTAGAAGTTAAATCTTTCTCACCTTATATATCAGAGCTGAAAGAGAAGGATCCCTGCCACCCCCTCGCCCACCGGGGATCTTCGACAGTGGGTGAGGGGCATCAGGAGCACCACAGAGGCCCTGGAACAATGTGCCTGCAGCACTGCAACTGGGGACAGTTACTCAAAGGTAAAATACTACTGTAAGAAAAAGAGAGAGAACACCATGTTAAATTAGCAGGGATCACGTTTCGGAGGTTCCAGCTTCTCAAACCCCAAATCATTCATATCCTTGCTCCTCCACAGCACCCAGATGTCAACACTGAAACTACCCACTGCCCCAGTGGCACCAGAACCCAGAGTGTTTTGTTAGGAATGGAGGAGGGGCTGGAGCCAGGAACCCAGAGAGAGTGCTGAGCAACCTCATGCTAATAAGAGAGGCCTGGAAGACTGCCAGGAACAGATGGCTGGGAACACATGACCAGATCAGTGCACATTTTCTAGAGACAAATACCTACAAATAGATCAACAGGGCCCAGGAGGAGAAGGTTTAAGTTTCACATTTTCAAACCCAGGAAAAGTGAAAGGGTTGGTTCTTCAATATGCTCTGCAATGTCCATGGCAACATTTTCACAAACACATGAAGTGCCACGCAAGCATCCTCCATGCCAACCCTAAAAATTACAAATTCACCCCTCAGAGCAACTTTGAACAGCAAGAAAACACATTTCCCTTGCAGTTTCCAAGTTTGTTTGGAAGTCCTTCACACGGTCTTCCACAATTGCTTTGGACACAGGCTTTAATACCTGCTCTGGCTTTTAGAAAGCTCATCAAAGCAAAGTATTTCACTTCTGGAGCCTTGGTTCCTCTCTTAGCACTACAAAAGCTCTGTGCTGAGGCCCAGCAATGTTCCTCTAGCACAGCCTGCAAAAGCCATGCAGGGAAGAGTCCTCTCCAGTGCTCCCATTACAAAACACACCAGCACAAAGCTATGGAAGCACCACCAAAACAATGCGGTGAGGGAGGGTTCTCATCAGCACAGAGCGAGGAACGAGGCTGAAGTGGATAAATTCTGCAGCTGTTCTGACAACCATCGTCTGTCCTGAAACATCTTGAAGCTGTTCCCAATGCAGTGTTTTTCCACTCTAATCCCTCTCCACAAGGCAGAAAGGCTTAAGTATCCAAACACCAAATACAGAGCTGCACTGTCAGAACCACCTGAGATACCTGGAAACATGGAATCAGACTGGTTTGGGCTGGGAGGGGCCTTACAACCCATCCAGTTCCATCCCATGCCATAGGCAAGAACACCTTCCACTACACCAGGCTCCTCCAAGCCCCATCCAACCTGGCCTTGTAACTTGCCCGTACCAGATGCAAACAAACTACTAAAATTTGGCATTTCTGAGTGCCAAAAGCATAACTCACAAATGCACAGTGCAGAATTCACCACGGATCTCTGCTTACCACCTACCACCAAAAACATCTTTCTACAGGAATCACTAATATTCTTCCTCCACATAATTATTCCCTCCCCCAGGTTTGCTACATGGGGCTCTGGGGCAGCATTCCCATGTGCTAGAGCAGGCACCTCTTGGAGAAAAGGCAGTTTAAATACACTAGGAGATGTCTGGTGGCAAAGCAGTGTGTTCTGTACTCCCTGGTGTGCCTGGGCTATCAATGGGCCAGTGTGTGTTCAGTAGTAGTGGATGTCGAGAGGATGACAAAGCACTTTGTGCTGTCTCCACCCCCGAAAGCTGTTGGCAGCTTTGTTATTCCCTTCCCTCCTCCCTCTACCCTCCAGCCAACAATGTACTATTGATAGCACTTTCCAACTTGTGGCCAAGGAATCGAGAAACTGGATAATGAAGTGGAGTTGTGGGGAAAAAAAATTGAAACAGAGAGGCAGTTTTCACAAAAAACAGCCAAAGACAGTTCCCAGTTTCACTTCCTCTGGCACATGCAGAAGTCAAAACATCACCCCCTTCAGCGGCTGCCTGCACGTCTCTGGCCCAAATCTGCACACCTCCACTACCCCTCCTCCCCCACCAAAACCAGGGTCCCTGCACACCACCACTATCCCCTCCAAGGATTAGAGTTCTGAGAGCAGCACCCTCAGAGAAGAGAGTGTGTGTGGGGCACAGATTAAAAGGGCTTTTGCTTTCTCCAGCTGTGCTTCAGCTCCCTGGGAAGAAATTAATGCAAACACCCAACAACGCCTGATCCCTTCATCCATCCTTGCGCAAACGGCGACTCCCCCTGAGGCCTGTTTATAGCTTAAAAGTTAGGCCTGTGTTGCCTTCTGACGTCTGCCCTCCTTGGAGAAGTTGCTCTCCTGCAGCTTGATTGAAATTAAGATGCATTTAGATCACCAGGGCCTTTCCGTGGAGAAACGACTCAGTAGAAGTTGCTCATCTGTACCTGCCTGAAAGGGGAGCTGGCAATCGATGTTAGGCCTTCACCCCGCAGGTGTGATTTTAACTCACTAAGCTCCCAGCGATCCCAACCCCGTGCCCTGTCCCTGCTAAATGCAAAGGGCAGCTCAGCAGCTTCAGAACCCCATCATCACTGCTGCTTGCACAGAGCCAGGCTGAGACTACCAAGAGCACATCAGGGGCCGAAATCAACACATTTCCTTGTGTTTTGGGGCTTTTCTTCGTTTTGAACACTTAGACCAGATGGAAGGATCCACAGAGCACCCTGACTTTGAAGAAATGACTGTTTTGTTCGTTTTCCTTTCTGCCCTTTCCAGAACAGGCTCTGGAGATGCAGCTGCACTAGAATAATAACAACTACAATTATTATTACTATTGCTATATCCAGGAGCCCGATTTGAGGAGTAAACTGTAGATAACCATGTGATGAACACAGCACAGCTCAAGCATCTCCCACAGCGGCAACGGACTAGAACCGAAGCTGCTTGGTACGCATCCTCTGGGCTCTTATCGGCGACAGAGGAGCAGAAAACGACACTCTGGGGACTCTTAAACAAGGAAGAGACACACAGAATAAATCGGTCAGCTGAGAAAAATACACAGATCCTGCAAGTTGGTGCCTGCTGACACCCAACCTGCCGGGAAAAGCCACCTTCCTGCAGGCAGAGAGAGGCGCGGGGAGGGAGCGCTCGGACCCCGCGGGGCGAGGGCTGCTCAGCGAGAGGGCTCAGGCCCCGCCGAGCCCAGATCCGCTCCCGGGGGTTCCTCCAGGGGGAAGCAGCGCCTCGATGGGGATTTTAAGCGGGGAAAGGCGGAGCGACCTCCCCACGTCCCGCGGCCTCCTCGCCGCCTCAGCGCCCGCCCGCGCCCCGGGCCCGCGCCCCGGGCCCGCCCGCCGCCGCCGCCGCCGCGCTGAGGAGCGAGGGAGCGCGGGGAGCGCGCTGCACACCTGTCCTGGGTGTTTATCATCGTGCGCTCGCTCCGGTGCGGCTGCGGTCGCTGCTGGCGCTGGTGCCCGGCTGTGTCCCGGCCGTACCCCTCCTCCGCTCCGCTCGGCGCCGCGCTCCGACTGACCCCGCGGGCCCGCACGCGGACACGCCCCCCGCGCCGCGCGCACCCGCACCCGGCCCCGGCCCCGCCCCGCGGCGCGCGGGCAGCCTGGGAACCTGCGGCCCACAACAAAGGCGCGCGTGACGTCACCAGGCCGGGCGGGCGCGCGCGCCCCCTACGTCCCTGAGGGGGGCGTGGGGAGCGCGTCTGAGCCCGCCGGTTCTCCCTGGGCTCCCGGATCTCCTTATGCTCTGCTTCTCCGCAGGGTCTCCGTTTTCCCCTCAGGCCCCTGCTTCTCCCCTCAGGTTCCCGGCTCTCCTCGGGCTCACGTTTATTCCCAGGGTCCCGGTGTTGCCCGCGAACTCCCGGTCCTTCCCTCGGGCTCGCAGCTCCCGATTCTCCCCCACAGCCCTGTGGGGCAGGTCTCGGCTGGCCCCGGGCCGGCAGCCTGGGCTGTGGGAAGCGACAAGGCCCAGGCAGGAACAGGGGCAGAGGAATGAGTAGCTGAGCACTGGTGGAGCCACACAGAAGAAGCCGGTGGTGCAGACGTAAGAAATTGGGAAGAGATTCCTCCCTGTGAGGTTGGTGAGACCCTGGCACCCAGGTTGCCCAGAGAAGCTGTGGCTACCCCATGCATTGAGGTGTCCAAGGCCAGGTTGGACAGGGCTTGGAGCAACCTAGGATATGGAAGGTGTCCCAGCCCATGGCAGAGGGGTTGCAACTAATTGGGATTTAAGGTCCCTTCCAACCCAAACAATGCCCTGACATGATGATTCTATATCCTGCTTAAGGTATGTTGCTGGTACATAAAATGTGACCTGGGATACAACAGGCCATAACCCAGATAAATAGGAACTGGAGTAAAGAATGAATACATGGATAACAGAATGTGGAGCTGCCTATGCGAGTGTTCTGCAGGAGCTTTTGGTGAGCAGTGTATCCATAAGGGAAAAGATAAAGCCAAAGATGAGGCTTCTGGAGAACCAGGCAGATGGAAGAACTTGTGGGCTTCAGTCCTGCAAGAGAGCTCAGTGGGTGCTGAGCCTTCACACGAGGTCAGGGACTGAGCAGCCCTCTGGAAGAGAAACTCTGGAGTCCCTATGGACGGCAGCCCCCAGGGTTGGAGTCTTGCACAATCTCACACCGACCCACCTGGTGTCACACCTGGGCGTGGCAGAGGCAGCTTTCGAGTGGCAGTGCGGGCTCCTGTATGTGGCAGCCTGAGGTGTGATGCCCCAGCAGGCTCAGGGGCTCTGGGCTCCAACAGGCAGCCCTGGACTGTGGCTTCCTGGTTCCAGTGCAGTGCTGCTGCCCCTCGCTCGGCAGGAAGGGACCAGATGTTCTGCAGAAAGCTGGACATCAGCCAGGGCCCAAGTTCAAACAGAGCCCATTAAATGGCCTTTCCCCCCTTCCTTCGCGCTTCCAGCCCTGCTTGTAGCCCTGATTCTATTTATAATGCCCAGGAAAACTGAACTGAGACTTTCCCACAGTGCTGGCTTCTCAGGCGATTATTGTTTGGGAAGCTGGAATGTACATAGTATTATTTTTGCATCTCCCTGGGAAGGGTTTTTATTTTTTGTTGCGTGTCACTCTGTGTCCCCATCTGTGCTGAGGAGGAGAGTGTATGAAACACAAGGTGTCTGGTGCTGCTTATGGCTCTCCAGTGCTTTGCCACTGCTGGTTTAGGGGTCTGTGCCCATGAGCCCCTTTTGGGGAGGGTGCTGGGTGCATTGAGAGGTGTCCTGACAAGCCATGAGGATGGAGGCCAAAGAGGGGCATCGCCCTCAAGAAATAGCCCCTGCCTCAGTGCCAAACCCTGGGAGCACCCCATCATGTTGCGTGCTGTGTGCCTCAGTGTCCTCTGAGTGCAGAGGAGAGAGCACCAAGAGCCCTGCTGGGAGCAATGGGCTCACCATTCCTGCTCTGCCTGGGGTTTGGCATCGAGACAGGCCCTTACATCACAGTTTTGGGGTCACAGTGCCAGCAGAGGCCAGCTGTTCTTGGCCATGCAAGGCTGTTCCCTGCACGGAGCTGCTGTGGGTGTTCTGTGCACGGCTGGAGCTCCCCTGAGCTCTCATGCCCCTGGGCAGGGAGGTTTTTCACAGAACAAAAAACAACTTGCTTGGACTCAGGTCCTGCCTGTCCTCACCCTTGTCACTGTCACCTGGCCACACTGCCTGCAATGCTCCTGGTTTTCTCTTTCCCTGCCCTGTGAGGTCCTGCATTGCTCCATTCCCTCTGTGCCTCAGGGCCTTCCTGCTCTCCCTGGGTTTTATTGCCCTGCCCAGGATTTTGGCAGTGAGAAATGCTGTTGCATCATGTTTTGGACAGTTTCTTTTTGCCATAGCCAATCTGATGAAGGGCAGACATCTCCAAATAGCTTTACTCTGTCACGCTGGGTTCTGGGGTTTGCATCCCAAATTCTGGATGCAAAACAGATGCAGTCTGCAACCTCCATATTTTAGAAGCTTGCAAACACTAATTGAGCATCTCTTTAATTATTGTGATTAAATGTGGACTGTGTAGCTCTTAAAAATACTTTCCATGAAGACAAACTATGAAAAGAAGTGATCAGTTTTTCCCCAGCTAGAGGAATGGAGACTCAGGGCCCCTCTGTGCCTGGAGCTAGTGACACTCGTGGGCTGGGGCTGGGCAGGTGGCTCTAACCTCTCAGAGCCGCCTGACGCCAGGGATGAAAGCTCCTAGATGGGAGAGAGGTGAGGCCAAGGCGAGATCACTGGGTGCAAGAAGCACACAGGGCTGACAGCAGAGACACTGCCCAGATGTTCGGGGCCATGGAGGCAAGTGAGCAGGCTGTCCCTCCAACATCCGCTCCATGCTCTTCCTTGGCCCTGCCTGTGTGTGAGAAGGCGCTAGGAGTGAGCTCAGTGGCTCTGTGGCCGTGCAGTCACAGCGGCTCTTGCTGACCTCGCGGTGACAGTTCAGCTGAAGGAGCCCTGCTGCAGAGGGGATTGTAGCAGGGGAGCGCTGGCATGCAGCCTGTCCCTGTGCCTGCTCTCCCAGGCAGTACTGCACGTGTGCCCCGCTGCTGCGTCCTCCCCGTGCGGTGGAGTGCAGGTAGCACCGGGGTGTGTAATGGCATCGCATCACACAGGCGGTTTCTCGGTACCTACAGAAGTGCTGCACAGCTGGCTGTGCTTGAAAGTGTTGCCCAATGGAAAACACTCCCAAATGTTTCTAGACAAAGAGGGGAAAGCGTTGGTCGATTTTAGTGTGATTAGTACCCTGTAGTTATTTAAAAACATTAGAAATGTGTCATTCAGAACTTTCTGGGGCTGGACATGTATCTGGGGATGTAAATAACTTTTCAACAGTGCCTTTTTATCCCGCTTCTACGACTGTCCCTATTTTTTTTTTTTTTAACATGAGGTGTTTTCCTAAGGAGAAGACAGTAGTGAACCCTGCCAGAGAATTTTGTTTTCATACTTCAGTCCCAGCCCTTCTGCCAGTCTTCTGCCAGTTCCCTCTTCCTGTGCTGACCTGTCTGTGTCTGTTACAACCAAAACAGCACCAGGAGCATTCCTGCAATTTTGGCTCCCTGTGTTGAGGTGAGCTGTGCATAAATTCCCTAAAGCTGGCCCGTCAGTGCATCTGGAATTGTCTTGAGTGTCCATCTGCAAGGTGGGTTTTAATCGTTTGAACAGTCAAATTTATGTCACTCACCTGTGTCTTCAATCTGCTTCACATCTGTAACAACAAATGAGGTTCCTTCCATACTGTGCTGATAGTTTTCTGCTCTCCCTTTGTATTTCCAGCAGGATGACTTGATTTCTTGGCAGACGTGCCTGGAGCTGAGGGTCAGATTTAAGGCATGTTGCTGACATCAGTGGCTTTCTTTTTTAACGAGCTTTGTCAGAATTCGTTCTTTAGCCATTAAGCAGTGCCAGCGCGGAGTTCATGCATGAGCTGAGCTGAAACCTGCTCGGTGTGAATTAGTGATGAGGGAAAAGGAGGTCAGGGAACGTCTTGTTTCAGGGAATGGCAATAACTGGTGTGTCCAAGGCCTGGAACCAGGGAATGGTAAGATAACTTAGAAATCATGACAAGGAATGAATTCCCACTGCTGTGTTCTGAGGAGGTCTTGTCCCTCCTCATGCCAGTGGGATGTGCATCAGCACCAAGCAAAGGTGTTCCTGTTCAGCCTGAATTTGGGTGGTATTTGGGTGGGTTGAGGAGCTGGATGGTGTCAGGGGAATGAGCTGGTGATATGACACGGTGGCCCACCATGAGAGGGTCTGTCACGAACTTGTGTCATTGATGAGCCCTGTGCTCCAGAAGGATGCTGTGGGTCAGCCTCAGTGCCTTTGGAGATGGCATAATACTCTGTTGGTATTATGAGATGGCCTTGAGGAAGACATGCCAGAGCAAGTCTCTGACTGTCTCTCCAAGCAGTGAGTATTGGGATGGGTTGCCCTGAGGAGGCAGAGGGGTTTTGCTGGCAAACACTGAAAAAAAAAGGCAGTTCCTCCATCTGTGGTGATCTGGCACCACAGAACCTGGGAATGGGGTGTGGTGGAGAAAGTAATCCATGGAGTACAGAGCCTCCAGCAAGCCAGGAACGTGTGGAGAGGTTCATGCATGCAGCTCTCAGCTCTGGACTGCATCAACCAAGCTGGCAGTGAGGAATATCTGTGGGAGCTGGGGTTTGCTCTGGAGGTCACTTCTTCCTTGGCCAAAATAAATACTTCTGTAATTCGCTGTCCCTGTTTCCACTGCCTGTAGCTTCTCTGTATCATCCCTGCTGCTTTGTGCCTTTTCCTTGGCTGCTTGTGGAGTACAACACACTCCAGGATACTCAGTTCAGGGTCTGGTGGGTGGCACAAAGAGACAAAAAAGGGATAAAATCAAGGACGAATTGATAAAAAGAGCATAGAGAAAAGCCCTTGGGTGGTGGGGAGGTGCCTTGCTGCTGGCATTTGCACATCTGAATCCAGCCAGGGCTTTGTATTGTATTGATTCCTTTAAAAGCTCTTTCAATTATTTTTACAATGAGCTCATCTTTCCTGGCACATCCTTGCTCCCTGTGCATTCCATAGTGGCGTGGCAGGTGCTGTTCACCTCTCTGTAGTCATCCACATGAAAGCTGGGAACAGCAGTACTGCTGCTTGTTCCTGGAGAAAAAGAGGTTATGTCTTGGCTGCTTGTAGGTGAGATGGATGGAGCTGGATGTGTTTCTGATGGAACCGCCTGAACTTAGCCAAAACAGACCCTGTGTGCTGCCTCTGAGCAGTGGGACTTGCACAAAAGCGATTTTTCTGTGGTCAATACTTTAGGAAATGTTCCCATGAACAGAGGTGGAGTTGTGGAAAAGACTGTGTTGTGTGTTGGTACATGGTGATGAGCCACTGCTACTCCAGCCAAAAATCCAAAAGGCCTCTTGGAGTTGCATTTTTAAGACCATAAGCTGATTGCACACTGCAAGGACAGTAAAAGAATTGAAGTCTTGTGTCTGGCCATGGCATTCACAGTAACTGAGTGAGGCTTCTTATAAATATCGCATGGCAAGAACTCAGAACTGTCTCTTGGGGCAGCTTGTTTTGTATAATTCATCTTAACCTATGGCTGTATCATAAAATAGGAAGTCTTGGAAATCTCAAATCTGGAAATCTGGAGCCCATGCAGATCTAAAATCCTTAAAGTGCTGCCCCAAAGCTCCTGGAGCAGAGGGTGCTCCCTGGTGAGGTGACACCGGCAGCACCCTAAGCCTCCCTCTCCCTACATGTTTGATTTAAGCCGACTGAGCCAAGGAGTGGATCCCATGGATCCAACACAGGGGGTTGATTCCGTCCTCCAGAAGGACTCATGGTCTTGGGGATGCTGCAAGGCAGCACCAGTGGTTTAGGACTGAGGATTCACCCCTGGCTGCAGAGCTCCTGTTTGCTGACACCTCCTGTACTGGTGGTGAAGTCGTTGGAAACAAAGAACCAAGAAGCTTAAGGACCTGTCCAGGCAAAACACCTCCTTTTGCTTTAATAATTTTGTTTTTCTCAATTCTACACTGCTGTAATAATGTGTCCAGGCCTGTTTCACTGTACTGGCTCACTCAGAGGATTCATTCTGAGATCCAGATATTTCTAGAACATGATCATGCCTCTGTCCTATCCTCTGGAAAAAAGGTTGTGTTGTTTCTCTCTTTCCATGTCACACATGCAAGCATGGATTTTGCCAGCTGGGTTTGGGGATGCACTCCCTGCAAAACACCCAAATCTGTGTGGATTCTTCCTTTCTGTGCCTCTGTGAGATGTCTGCTGGGCACGTTTCTGTTCCAGGGCAGTTGCATCATAAAGCTCCTGTTTTTGCAGCCCCACAGGAATTTGCAGGCTCAGTGAAATCGCTGGGGGCTCCCTGCAGAAGCTGGCTGGGTGTTAGCCCTCTGCATCATTTGCAAGCAGAGGCAAAGGACTGGTGGAAGAGAAAAGCTGCCTGCCCTGCTCCAGCTTCTGGCTCCAGTCAGCAGATGCAGTCTGTTAACCACAAGCCAGCGTGCTGCTGTTCCTCAGGTTGCTCATTTTGTGGAGATGAGCTCCTTTGTAATATTCAAATACTGTTAAAATTGTCCTCTGGATAGTTTTGTTATGAATGTCTGTGTATGTAGGTGCTTGTCTCCTTGCATTTTGTGCTTTTTGGTCTAATGGATATTTTTCCAAGTGATGCACCTCACTTATTTATTCACAATATGCTAAATTTTTTCATCTAATATAAACTTAGGATCCTTTCCTGTTTAAAATTCACTGAATATGCCTTTCCCTTGTGATTCAAAGTTACTGTCGTTTTGGATTTTTTAAGATTCAAGTAATTTACTCTTATAATATTACATTCTTTATTTGAATCTCTCCAAGAAACCACTGCTTGGGCACACAGAGGGAGAGAAAACCCTCAGATTCTGGAGGAGCTGAAACTTTGATTTAGGAAGGGCAGTTTGGAAGAAGAATGAGCTAAATGCCATGAGCTCTTTTACAGACAGAGGTCTACACTACATCACACATCATAGAAGATTCAAAAGCTCAAAATTCCCATCACCTGGAACTCTGGGGGCAAACTGATACAAAGAAAGTAAAATCAGGGTTTCTCCTGCAGTTTCCTGGTACGATAGATGATGAATGACTTGGTTTTTACCTCGCAAAGACGACTGCAAATCTTTTGGGGGTTGTTGGCACATATCCACAGCAAGCTGAGAGTGTGTGTGTCTGCCTGGGAGCAGGGAACACAGCTGGGAACACAGCCATGAGTTAGGAGAGGAGGATCTTTTATTCTCAGAGCTCCCGTGAGTGTTTGTGGGTGCCTGCAGTGATATTCCGTGCTCCTCTGCCTGTTGGGCACTCCTGTCTTCTGTGGCCACTTGGGCCTGGGGGCTCATGGCAGGGGTATGTTCTGAGTGTGGTTTTCCAGTATTGTTATATCTGCAGTGGAAAACAGGGTGAGGGTTTGTCAGCTTAAAACATGGCCAGATGCCAAACCTTTTCATCCCAATTACCTTGCAGTTCTCCTTGTTCCACGGAAGCATTATTCGAACACAGTTTTGCTCAAAGAATGGAGAGGAAAGAAACAAGAGGGCGACAGGAAAAGGGCCTCCCAGGCTCTGCATGGCTTTCCCTGTGGTTTGGGACAGAAACACCTTTGAGTTGCAGGTGTGACTCCAGCTGGATTCATCCTGCTGAGTTGATCATCAGGAGCAGTCCCTGAGAAATCAAATGTTTGTCTTCAAGGGTCCATAGCTAAACAGATTTCCAGAGATCTCTCTCCTTCAGGAGACATAAACCAGGTGCAGGCTGGGCTGTAACTGTTGTCACATGTGCAGGGGCAGCCTGCTGTCCTAGAGCTCCTGTTCTAACCTCCAAGTGACCCTAAGGTCCAGAAAATCTAAATGTTTTGCAAGAAGAAACTCAAGAAGATGCCCATCAAACAGCTGAGTCTGGGATTCATGAGCTGCCATCTGTAGTGCTCTGGAACACTGATAAAAAGCTTCCCAAGACACACAAATGGAGGGCATTCCCAAATTCAGTTTTTCGACAGCTTTGCCCTGCCCTGTGTGTGATGGGTCAGTGTGGAACATACCTAAGATAGATGCCTGTATGAACTCTGGTGCCTAGTCTGAGCAGGGAAGCATTGCTGCTCCCTGCCCTCTCCTGCACATCTCTGGAAGAAGAGATGGGAACCACTGCAAGGCTGGGAGCACCTGCCTCCTGGAGTGCCGCCTTTCATCCAGACCACCTGGAGTAAGGGAAAGTGGTTTTGGGCGGGAGCAAGCCCTGGGCATTTTACAGCTCATGCAATGGCTCTGCTTGGGGTACAGCCTTGTGTCGGACATGGAGCAGAAATGACTCAGAACCAAGTTTCCCAAGATCTGCTCTTGCACAGTATCCACACCCCCACTGGAGGCAGGCAGAGCGGTTCCTGGCCACCAGCAGATCCCACCCTGGGTGTCACGGCCGTGGGGAACACCACATGGAGGCCGTTCCCAGGCTGAGGCCGGCCCTTGGCCTCTCCTTCCCCCCAGTCACAGAGCTTCCGCCACCACGTCCCAGAGCCATCCAGCAGCCGCCAGCCTCAGGAAGTGCAGCAGGTCGTGGGAACTGGCCTGACCATCGGCAGCTGAGCTGCTGCGGGAGCCAAGAGCAGCACCCGGCACACAGCCTCCACTCCCCTGGGCAAGGAATTGTGGAATGCCGTGGGGAGCTGGGGTGCACGGGGTACACACACCTCCAGCTCGGGCACACGGCCCCTCACTGCCCAGCCTCATGTTCCCATCATCACACCCTCTGTGCTCCTCACCAAAGTGTGGGTGTCCAGCCCACCCTTCACCCTGTTCCCTCCTCAGCCATCACTCCCCCGCCATACCCCTGTCTGAACAGGCACTGGGTGCTGCATGAAGCTGGGCAGGTTGTTGTGGACCACCTGAAATGCCTCGTGTGCCTTTTAGTGTTTTCCCTAATTTTGTTAAGTGAGGAGGTGCCTCTGAGCACTAAAACCTCTGAGTGCTTGAGAATTATTTAAGTGTCACTTTTAGCCCTGACAGCATTTTTGTTAAAGCATTTTTAAAACTATTTGCCAAGCTTTCCTTTCAATTGATCAAAAAGGGCTCTGGGTCTGAGGTCCTTGTCCTCCAGATCTCCCAGGACTTGCTGGGGCCATTATCTTTCAGGAAGAGCCCTGGAAACATGAATGCAGCAATGTCCTGTCCCAAGCGCAGCCTTACCAGGCTTGCTTCCACCAATGACCCTGTGGGACTTTTATGAAATATTCAGCTCAGCCACCATCTTCCACCTGTTTTCTCCTTGCATTTCCAAGTTACTCTCTTGCAGCGGGGCTGGTTGCATGTGAGGAAGGTGGTTTGTTTGGGGCAGGAATGTGGGATTGCTTGGAAGCCAAAGGGAGCAACAACATAGGAGGGAAGCAATGGCAAGATGCAGAGCTTTTCCCCTAAGAATTTCTATTTGTGGTGGTGAAAAAATTCTGACCCAAAGCTGTGGTTTCCCTCTTTATTGGTCCTTGGGACACAGGACAATGATCACAGCCTCTGGGAAGTGTGGGGTGGATTTTCAGGCAGCTAGTGGGTTATATTCTGCAGTGTTCCCAGGCTGGTCCATATTTTCCTGGCTTGTGTCAGTTGCTGAGGGTGTCCTAGGCTGAGATGGAGAGTGAATCCAGGAGTGGGAGTGATGCTGAGGGGGCTGTACCCCATCTGCCCTGCAGCCAGAGGGGAGCACTGTGGGGTGAGGGTCCTTGGGACGAAACCCAGGCTTCATCTTCATCTCACAGTCACCCTGTTCCTGCTGTGTCACATCTCCAGGCAGCCAATGTCAGTGTCACTTGTCACCTCATCCATTACCTGGCCTTTTGTCTCTCCCCTGGTCCTGTGTCCCCTACATTCTTACTAGTGACTGTATTCTCCTTTTTGGGGTTCATGTCAACTCCTGTGGTTCCTGTGCACAGGGGCACAGATGGCTGGTGTGGGCCAGGAGAATTCCCAGTCCCAGGAGGTGACACCAGGAACAGTGTTGTGTCTCAGTGTTGCTGGCACTGAGAGCTCAGTGAATTTAAATTCCAGCTGAATTTTTGGGACTCAAACATATTTTTCAAAGTTTTAATGCCAAACCAAATTCTCACCATCCTGCTTTACTCTCCCCCACAGCAAACTCCTGCTGGAGATGGACATGGAGCCACATCCCCTGAGAGACCCTGTAACTTGAGTTCCTGTCTTGTGTCTCCCCTCAGTGGTTTCACGCTTTGTCCCAGAGATTTCAGCTCTCGCTGTCTGATGTCACACAGCTGAGCAGCAGCAGAGGTTCCCAGCTGAGCTTTCCAGCAATGGTTTCCTTCCATTACGACAGTTGGGGTCACTCTTTCACAAGGAGTGTTTTCCTCCTGAGCTCCAGTTGTGCTTTCCAATAGGATGAGCTCTGAGCATTGCATCCTGTGCTGGCTGGGATTTTAAAGCCTCAGGACTCTTCACTGGACAAACACAGGGTCAGCAATGTCTCTGATTTTACTACTGCAGCCATGCAGGAATAAGCTTTTTCTGTTGTTTTGGAAGCTTGATAAATTAGTGTTATGTTCCCTGGCCTTCTCTGGGTGTGGATCCAGCAAGGGAGCTGGAATCTGCTCTTTGTCTGGCCATTCCCAGCTGTCATCAGTGGGGAGGGAGTAATGTGGCTTAAGCTCATGGTGTCATGCACAGGTCTGGCATGTGAGCACACGCCATGGCATTTGTTGCAGCCTCCTTAGCACCCCAAACCCTCTATATTTTCATGAGGGGGAGTGGGAGGTGATGTCAGAACCCTGCTGGGCTTCCTGTGAGAAGGTCTTATCCCATGTTTGGTTTCCCCCTCTTCTTGGCATGAGCAGGGCACCAACCCAGCAAAGCCATGACTGGTCTGCCAGCACACAGCCCTGCAGCACCCTGCCCAGCCAGGGAGAGGAGCTCATGCCATGGTGGTGTATAGGGCCAGCCTGTGGGGGGCACAGCAATGTTCCCTTGGTGCTAGGCTGAAGCCTGCAGGCTCCTCCCTGGTAGCCAGGCTGGAGCATCCTCAGGGGGTCCAGCCCCACTGCTGTCCCACGTGAACACAGCTGCTCCCAAGCAAGCCAGCTCATGTGCAACCAATATCCTGGCCTGGGGGAGGAGGTGGGGGGGTCGATGGGGGAACTGCAGGGGTGGGAGTGAAGCATCACCCAGTGATGGGAACTGATTGTACCATGGTGGGGGTCTTCAGGGATAAATTTAGTGTTGGTGAAAGAGCCCAGCTGGCTCTGCCTGATGTGTGATGAGCCAAGGGTGTCAGGAGTGTCTGTGGTTCCTGCTGTTGGGTGGCAAAGCCCTGAACACCCCATGGGGACAGGAAGATGGGGTGGGAAGGGGATAGCAGTAACCCAAAGCAGCAACCCCAGCCAGCCCCTTTGCCAATCCTCTTCCGTGACTCCACTGTCACTTAAGGAAGAGAAGCTTGGAGAAGACATGCCAGGACTGATTTGAGAAAGAGGTTATCCAAGTGCAGGGTACTTTGCAATTCCAGGATAGTGGCTTTGTGGTGTCACACCAGGGCCTGGCCATGCTGGTCCTTGAAGGATGTACCCTGTGCTGGGAGCCAGCCCCAGCCCTGGCACACCAAGGGGGCTGAAGAGATCATTTGCTGTGTTAACAGCAAGGGTGGGGGTCCCATCTGTTAAGCATGGGGATCAGCCAGGCCTACTACCACCTCACAGGGGACATGGTGACAGCAATGTCCCAGGCCTGAGTGGCCAATATGTCGTGTGGCAAGGAGGTGTAAAGGGGCATATTTGCATGGGCAAAAATATTTCCTTCTCTGGGCTTGATCCAAGGTCATGCTGGAAGGAGTTTGGAGTGACCTAGTGATCTAGTATAAAGTGTCCCAGCCAATGGCAGGGGGGGTGGAATGAGAGTGTGCCTTCCAAGCCAAACTGTGATTCTATGGTCCTGATAAACAGTACCAGCCCTGCATGGTGCTCCCTTAGGAAATGGTGCTGGCAGGGAGCCTTTCTCACTGCTTTTATGCTTCCCTGTGCTCCCTCTTGTGTCAATCCTGGAAATCCTGTCCCCTGGCTTTTTCCTTGGCACTTTCCTCCCTGGCCCAAATTAGGTGATGTCTCACATGCTGCTGCAGTGTTTATCCCATCTCCTTTCCCGCCATCCTGTCCTTACATCTCACCTCTTGTGAAGATGTTTCCAAGGACACCCAAACATCTTCTAGAGAGGCAGCCAGGCTCAGATGTCAAGCCATGCCATCCTCTCACACCCATCCCTCTAAGTATTCAAGGTCAGCTTGGACAGGGCTCTGAGCAACCTGGGCTACTGGAAGGTGTCCCTGCCTGTGGCAGGGCATTAGAAGGAGGTGAGCTTTAGAGTCCCTCCCAGCCCAAACCAGTCTTCTGATTCTCCTTGCATCCAGCATGTTGGATTTGCTGTGGCAAACCAACCTCTTTCAAGGAGACATCTCCTTCCTGCTGCCTGCGGTTTTCACAGGTGACTTTCCACTGGCCCCTTTGTACCGAGTAGAATCATTTTGTGCTTCTTTCCTGTGTTGGGCAACAGTTGCTGTGTTATTAATTAACCCAGTTAATTAACATAACCATAGTGCTGGACTCACTGGTGAACCTGAGCCTCAATTCACTCCCTCCTCTCTGCTCCAAGGTACTGCAGGCCTGAGGAGGGGTAAGTCTGCACTGTCAGCTGGCCTGGGGAGAGCTGGAATGCAGAGGACAACGAGGCATTTGCAGGAGAGGAAGGAACCCTTTGCCTGGTGCAGGCTCTCCAGAGCTGCAGGGCTCTGGGTGTTCCCAAAGCCTGGGCTTGGTTTGGGTCTGAATGTGGTCAGCTGTGGGGCCGTGCCTTTGCAGCTGCATGTGCCAGCAGTGCCACTGTTCCTTCCGCCTCGCTGAACAGCAGCCAGCCCAAGCACAGCCTGTTTAATTCAGCAAGTCATAAATTCATAATGCTTATTTACCACACAGTACCATCAATATTTGATAGTGGCCACTGGCCTGCTGCAGTGCGGCCTGCAGAGGAAGGGGACGGGGCTGGTGTGGGGCTATAGGAGGCTGGCAAGCAGTGGGGCTGCCCAGGTCAGTGTGGTGGGGCTGAGATGGGGCTGGAGAGAACTGGGCTCCTCCTCCGCTCCTGCAAACCTGCCAGTGACGGGATGAAGCTGCAAAGGCTCTGCAGAGGGATGTGTGGGGGCCGGACTGGCAGCTGGAGGCTGTCAGGTGGAGGGAGGAATGAAGCAGGGAGCTGGGTGCAGGGGGGGACCCAGCAGTTGGTGGTTAGGAGGGGAAGTCACAGACCTCGGGACACACACACAATTTAGTTGTACCCAGAGTGTGCCAGGACAACCGTGGGGACTGCCCTGTATGTGCCACTTGACCCTGTATGTAGGCAGTGGTTCAGACATAGGCACCGTGAACTCGGGAAGCCCGTTGACCCCCGCCCCCAGCTCACTAATTGACTGTGAGGAGGAGCCCTGCCCTTCGTGGAGGGGTGAGCAGGAAGGAACCTTCTCCCAGGGAGCTGCCGAGGCCTCAAGGAGAAGGCATAAGCGGGGGAGTTTAGCTGTGCAAAAACAGTATTTTGCAGTTCACTCCAAAAGAGCCTCTTCCTGCTTATGGATCTTGAGTGTTTTGCTTGTCATAACCAAAAGTTGCAGCCGGTGGCTTCCCCCCAGCTCCTGCTGGATATGCTCAGCACTGGGAGCTCTGAGGGTCTCATTGCTTTGAAGGGGGCTGCTCTCTCCTGCCTTCCCTTTGTCTGAGCTCCCTATCCCTTGTGTGCAGAGGGTGATGGAGGAAAGCATGGCTGTACCCCTGGAAATCCTGAGCTCACCCAGGAGCCATCTCAACTTCTCACTGAAGGGCTGCAGTGGCACAGGGATGGTGTGTGGACCAGGTGGCCAGCAGAGCTTGATGGGATGTGATGGCTCCAACTGGACATAGGGCTGCACGTTGCCATTGCAGAGAGGACAGAGCTGAGGCTGCTTAGAGGTGCCTGGTGAGTTGGTGCCTTCCCTGGCATCACTCAGCAGTCCCTGAGCACCCGGGCTGTGACAAGCAGCTGATAAGGTGGCTCTCAGCTCTTGGAGCTGCGGTGGCACCCGCTTGCTGAGTGGTGCTCCACTCTCCCCGCTGTGCTGAGACAAGCCAGGCCAGCCTGAGTGACAAGTCTCCCCTTTTATGGTTGCTTTTATCTGTCCCGGGGGAATGTGGCCCCAGTGCTGGTTGAGTCTCTGGCGGCAGTGCCGACAGCCATGCTGCCTTCCCTCCTGCTACCCCAAAGTTTCCCATCAGCCAGCCACATCCCTGCACTGCTGGCTCCTGGACCTGCTGCTGCCATTCCTGGGAGATGTAGCAGGAGTTAAAGCCCCTTCCCAGCACTCTGGAGTCCTGCCCTGCACTGACTCTACTAGGAGCAAAGAGGGCATGTGTCCACTGGTGGCTTGCAGCTCTGTGCCAGGTAGGGACAGTGGAGTGCCAGTGCGTCCTTTGGCAGTGCATCCCAAATCCCACAGCCTTTACTCTACCCCAGAAGCTCTTCTGGCTCGGATCTGAACTTTTCACCCAGGACGTGACTCCCCACATTCCCTTGGTCATTGCAAAACCAGTGCTGGTGGGGCTGCTCTCTGGGCTGTGGCTTAGGGGATTTGGTGGAGTGGCAGATATGGGCAGCTCTGCTTTAACTTACAGTGACAAGTGTTTATGGGCCTCATGTACAGCCCACACTTCACTGTTCATGTAGTCAGATCTCTCCTCGTATGGCCTGGAAAGGACCAGATCGTGTGGACTGGGGTGAGCAGAGGGAATTCCCATGATGGAATGAATGCCCTCTGTACCAACCGCTGTCACCTTCCCCTTACAGCGAGCCCAGCATGTGGGGTGACAGTGTGGAAGCACAGTGACCACACTGCTTGGAGGGGATGAGTGAGATGGGGGAGCTGGGAGGAACCAGGAAGATGGGATCTGCCTTGGTGCTTGCCAGGAAATCACTCTGCAGTGACCTGGGATACCTAATGGATGGCTGTGTGCATGAGAACAAACCCGTACTGCTGTTGCATCCTTGGGGGCAGAGTGGGAAGACATGGTACACCTCTGGAAGAAGTGTCCTCCTTGGCCAGTGCTCCAATAGGCTGCTCCGAGTCGATCCCCAGCAACATCCCTGCCAGACCACACCATGGCCACTGTGGTGACGGGGTGACTGTTTGCTGCAATGCTCAGTTGGCTCCCAGCCCTCTTTGGGTGCCAATTCCTTTGAAATACTCATCCTTCGTCCATGGGAGACACTGAATTGCTTTAAACCTCTCTGAATATTTCATCCCCCACCCTGCGAATGGTTCTGCTGCAGTTGGTGATGTCCCGGCCTCAGTTCCATCTGACACAAGTTCCAAAAAAAGTCAGGTTAGTGTCTCACAAACGTGCCTGTTAACTGGAGCCATGACACCAGCCTGCTCCACCACGTAGCTCCTTGTCCTCCTTGTCACCCTCTCCATAAGACCTCTCAAACGCAATGTTTTTCACCCGTGCTGGTCCCACAAGCCACTGTTGGTGTTCAGGGATCTGGCAGGTGGATCCAATAGGTACGCTGGGAGCAGACGGCATGGCTGCTTGGGGTGCAGGGATCACAGAGGTTCAGAGATGGGCAAGCTTGCTAGGGTTAGGGATTAGCAGATGATGCATGTGCTAACAGTGGATGCAGAACTTCGGGGTGCAGGATGGGCAGGAGGAACAGGAATTATGTGGTATACAGGCATTAGCAGTGATGCAGGAAAAGGTCTAGCAAGGGGTGCCAGGCTTGGTACAACAGTTCAGCCTTTCAGCAGTCGACCCTTGCTGCTGAGTGTGTTGAGGCACCCGAGTTACTCATTATTCTGATTAATTCCTCAGCAGTTTTTACCAAATAAGTCAAGAAAGTGGAAAAATATCTGAAGAGCTTCTTGCCCCTTGCTGTCCTGCCTGGAGAGGGGCTGGGAGTGCCAAGGCCAGTTGCTGGCCCCTCAGCTGGTTTTACTGGTCTTGAGGATGTAGGGAAACTGAGGTTACCCACCCTGGGGACACAGTGAAACATGTCTGGCTCTATCCCACTGCCTCATCCCACTCCTTGAGGGGCTCTTTCTCCACCCCCCTGCTCGAGGAGTTAAAACCTTTCCTCCAGCCTGGTGTTGCTCATGGAAAGTTTATATATAGCCTTTTGTTTTTGCCAGCATCCCCCTTGAATTTAAATAGCTCTTCCCCGTCCCTGGTGTTGACCCCGGATGTATTTATAGAGAGCAATCAGATCTGTGCTCAGTCCCAAGCAAACCAAACTCATGTCAGTCCCCTGAGGAGGCCCTTCCAGAGCCCTGCTCTGAGGAGGAGCCTCAAGGGCTGGCAGGGGCTGCCCAGAGGGTTCGGAGCTGGGGCTGTGCCAGTCTGTGCATGGCTTCCTTGGGATGACTGTGCCCATCCTGGCTGTGGAGCAGCTTTTTGGCTTGCCATCAGTAGGGTTCAGAGTGTTGTGAGACCAGTGCTGTTTCTCCTCTAAAACTGTGTTTCATGTTGTGGAGGTGAACCACGTCCCTGCTGCCCCAGGCCACTCAAAGCCGGGGCTGCAAGGACGGTTTAACTGCCCGGGGTTAAATGTGAGGCTCTGCCACCTCTCCCGCAGCCAGCCAGCTCCCCCCGCGGGTGCCAGCTCTGCTCCCATCCCGGAGGTCCACGCTGCTGGGCGGCTTCCCCTCCAACCTCAGCTCTTGACTATTTAAGGCAAATCTCTTTGCCGGACTTTTAAACAAAACCCGGGCTCCTCTCACTCTCCTCGTTTTAAATAACTCGCCTGGCGTAAACAGAATGAAGCATAACACTGTAAATCAGGCATTCCCGGGATCGCCTGGCAGGCTGCACGCAGGGGCTCACCAGCCCCCGAGCTTCCCTGCGAGCTCTTTTCGGGGCCTGGGGGAGTGATGAGAGGGCAAGAGGGGCTCTGGTGGGGCAGGCTTTCCCTGGGAGACTAATGTGATTACAGGCTGCCAGCCTTTGGAGTAAAATAATTAAGGTTGCAAAATAGTTTCCATCACAGCCCCTTGCTTGTCATTCCCCACTGAGGCTGGAATTTTCCAAGCTGTATTCCTTGCATGAAAATGAATTTTTCCAGGGAAGTTTGCACTGGTGATGGTCAGTGATGCAATGGATGTTTCATAGGGATTTTGGGGGAAATGCCTGGACTGCAGATGAGAGCTCAGCATGTTCCTCACAGGAACATGGGCACTTTGCACCACAGCTTGTCCCATCAGCCGAAGTGATCAGCTCTGGAAAATCGGCCCTCGTGCCGTCAGTCCTCAGTGTTTATGCACTGTGGTTGAAGCAGGACAGAAATAATTACAGCTCATCTCAGCGATCAGTGCTTCCCATGATAAAACTCTTTGTTTTCCCTGGTTTTAGGGCATTGCCAAACTTTCATACTGAGCTGAATCTTTCAGGCTGGGTGTCCAACATACACCAAGTCATCTAAACAGCCCAGGTTAAACAAGTCTGGCCTTGCTGGGATTGAAAACTGGGAAGATGTGTTGGTTTCCTGCCAAGGCTGGAAACTCCAAGGGGTGAGACTTAGGGTGCCCTGGGGATGGGGACAGGCCACTAAATGTGCCTGTCAGGAACTCTGGGCTGTGGCCAAGCTGAGGGGTATGTGAAAACCCTGCAGGTGGTGCAGGAGCCTTGGCTGTGGCGCATCCCCCATGTGGCAACAGCACTGGGAAAAGTGTTGCTGTGGCATATTGTCTTTCATTGTGCCCCTAGCGCCAGGATGGCAGGAGGGACAATGGAGCCATGCTGCCATCCCTGTGCTGTCCCTGTGCTGCCCTCCACCTTCCCTTCTTTGCCCAAAGACAAGCAGGATGGATGGAGCAGCCTCTTGCGAGGTGACACTTCATTTAGCTCTCATCCTCCCGTTATTCACGTGACTGAGGAACAGCCTTCAGAGTTCTGGCAGTTCTGGCTTTTACACAGGAGGTTGCACCCTTCAATGGGCAGTGTCATCTCCAGAAGGAGAGCATGGGTCCTGCTCGGCCAGAGGAGAGGGGAGGCTGGAGCCAGCAGGAAGTCTCCTCTGTGCCATATCCATGCTGGGATCTCCCCCAGGCTGAGCAGTATCACACAGGGTGTTTAATAATAGAGGTGTCCCTGGCTGTCCTCCACAGTGCTCAGCACTGGGAGAGCAGCAGGGAGGAGGAATGAAGTTGCAAAGAGACTGCTTTCCTACGCTTGAGGGCACCCATGGACACATACCCCAGGGTGGATGTGCAGAGGGCTGCCTGAGGGGACCCCATGGGAGCTGAGAGTGTCCTGGGGAAGGATGTGATAAGTGAACTGATAAAGAGCTTTTCCAAGCTTGCAGCTGCCACAGAGAAAGTGCCACATACAGGCTAAAGCAATGCTCATCCTACACATCCCCTTTTATGCTCGGGCATGCTCCAGCAGGCTTTGGGACTCGCAGTGCATCCCAGGCCAGCACCAGCGGCTGAGGAGCTGAGCCATGCCACGTGTGGCAAGATCGCTCACTTGTTTTTTTGGCAATCTGTTTTCTAAGTCAGAAGGTCATGTGTATGTTGGTCGTGTTGCCAAGGATTCCTCCACAAGTCCTTTTGTTTTGTTTGACAAAGTCTCCAGTGCGCAGAGGGGCTAGACATTAATAACCTTGGTGAAAATGGGACGCCATCCTCTCAGGGAGTTCGGGTTGGTGTGTTCTGCTGTGGCCAGGGGACACATCACATGGCACAGCTCAAAGCTGCCCCTTACAGACATGGCCCTCTTTGGCTGTCCAGATACCTAATGGCAAACTTTGGGAGTATTTCTCCCCTCCATACGATCCAATAATGTCTGTTAATTAGGGATGAAGATGATGTAGCAGAGGATGAGGCCTGCAGAGCCCTGTTGATGGTCAGAGTAGCTCTGGAGAGGATGGGACATGGCTCTACCTGCTTGGACATACTCTACTTAGTGGCACCTGGATGAGGGATCCAAATCTGGATCTGCTGACACCCCGAGGGGCCTGGGCCAGATCCTGGGGATGGGACCACACATGAGGGCTTAGGACACCAATAACACTGATTGTCTCTTAGTGCTCTGGGTCAAGCCACGTCCCATCCCTGCTGCTCCACATCCCTGTTGGCACCGAAGCAAATGTTCTCACCGAGCACCTGGTCAAAACCTCACTCAAACAACTGCAGAGCAGGGAAGGGGCAGGATCTGGCCTGGCAGGACTGTGCCTCCTCCCTGCTGTTGGGACAGGTCTAGTGACCATTAATGCCAGACTTTGTTAATGCCAAGTGCCAGGCACCGGAGTAGAGCTGTGTCCACTGACCAGGGGCAGTGACAGTGGGACTGTGAAGCCTCAAGCCTGTCCTCTGCCAGTGGGGCAGCTCCTGACAGTTCCAGTGAGGAAGGACAGATTCAGCTGCAGAAATCCCTCCATTACAGCTGCCATGGGACCACAGCAACCTCGGCAGCTCCCAGCTCCTCTGTGGATGAGGCAGTGGAACGATCCTGTTATCGATGAGGTTCAGCTGCACTGTGAGAATTTTAGTCCACAAGAGCACTATGGTGGTGGCTTCAGCTGCTCTTGCGGCTGAACAGTGGTGGAAGGAGCTGCAGGGGATGGACAGAGGGAAAGCCCCAGTGCTCCAATATATCCACCAGGTCTGGGCACACCTGAACCTGGAGCTGAGACAGCCTGCACTCCACACTTCAGAAAGTCCTTGTTAAAAATCAGCCGTGGATGCCCCTTGGGCAGCAGTTCAGTGCAGGAGTGCTAGAACCAGGTGTGTGCCATCCCATGCACAGGACTGAACTGGCTTTGGAGACTTTAGTTAACAAATTCTCTATAAAGGATTCCCCCTGGTTAATTCCCTCATAATTAATATGCCTGGCAGTACAAATGACATGAATGATGAAACTACAGAGATAACAGTGCACTGTTTCAGTGCTGCACAAGCAAGGAGGAGCATTGCCTTCTTTCTTCGCTATATTTCATCTTCTAGGCAAAAGAAGTGTGAGTTTTGGGGCAGACTAAAGTCCTGTCTTCATTTCCTAGATGACTAAATGACAAATCCCTCCATGAATCCTTGCTTTTTTTTCCACCAGATCGCCAGCAATGCTGCATCTGCAACCCATCAAAGTGTTTGGGTTTATTGTTCCCGCTCCTGGCTCCAAACAGACTTTTCTGTTTGGTGCTATCTTTTTATTCAAATTGTGTAAATACAAGCTCTCCTCACCCGTTTTTGGTCAGAAGCCCACTTGGTGGTTTCACGTCATGGGGCACTGCAGCTTCAGCGAAGCTCAGCTTGGGCGGTGCTGCCAGGAGCTGCTCCGAAATGCCCATAAAAGCAGCTTTGCGTCTGAGCAAACATTTGCTCACACCTCCAAGCCCTTGTCTCTCTCAGTTAGCTTCAGTTTGTCCTCCTGGGGGAAGGCGGAGTTGGAAAAGATGAGCGGTGATGTACGGAAAGGAATTAAAATTTGAAAGCACTCACTGCCGTCCTCAAAGCAGCTACTCCAGGCATGTGATGCTGGATGAACTCTGCAATTCCACTGCTGCTTGTCTCTGCCCTGCACCCACTGGGCCACCCAGTGCACAGCTCCCAGGATGGGGCAAACTGCATCCTGTGATTTGGTACCCAAATATCAGTGGTCTCTGGTACTAATCTTTCTGCCACACCTTTTATCCTCTGCCCCTTTTTGGTGCTTAGGGCTGTTGTAGCCACATGGCATTTGGTTCAATGGAAGTATCAAATCCATGGAAGGGGTTGGGAGCTCCTCTTCAGCTTGGCCTTGACCAAGTACCATCCCTGCTGTTTGGAGACAGACCAATAGATGCAGGATGGGAGGAATGGCTGGGTAGGCTCTGTATCGGGCAGAGATGCAGACTGGGAGAGGGGGAAGCACAGGAAGTGCTAGTGAGAGGTCAGCAAGGAGCTGGGCTGGGTTAGTCTGGCCAAAAGAGGTTGAACAGAGGTCTATTTGCAGCTTACACCTCCCTAGAGGGGTAGTTACAGCTATGGTGGAGTTACACTTTCCTTGATAGCGGCAGCAGATGATGTAACATGGGGCAGCAGCCACACATGGTGACTTGAGAGTCAAGACAGGTGTTAGGGAAGACTTCTTTCCTGCTGGATGGTGCAGCCTTGGGATTGACACCTGGAGAGGTGGGGTTGGTCCATGCTTAGGGGTTTTCAAGGCAGGACCAGCCTGAGCCAGTGCTAGTGACAGTCACACGGGATGTTGGATGGGTCACTTCTGAGGTCCCTTCCCACCTTCACTAGAACAAGTCTCCAGATGTTTGGATGCTGTTCCATATCAAAAGCAGCCCCAAAGCCTTCTCCTGCTTGTAGTCAAAAAGTTCTCTGAGAACTCATGAGGCCCTGTAAAGAATCTTTGGTGACACCAGCACTCAGTTTTCATGTGTCTGCCACTGGTCTGAGCTGTGACACGGTGTTGTCTGGTCTCACTGCTTGCTTGGAAATCAGTGTTCTTCCATATCCCATGATTGGTGGCCTCTTTCCAGCCAGCACAGCAAATCCCAATTCAGAATAATTAACTAGACAATTAACTGTCCTGGACAAGGACAGGAGGTGGAGAAATTGGTGCCAGTGGGAAGCAGAGGAAATCCTCCCTTCTCCATACCTCGGAAATGTTGGAAGTGGCATGGAAGCATCCTCTCTGCCCTGGGACTAGTACCAAGGCTCAGTTGTTGTCCCAGATAAGGAATGAGAAACAGCAAAAACAATCCAGCATCTCAGCCAAAGTGTGGCACTGCCTGGGATGAGCTCAGCAGGAACAGGGGCCTAAAGTGCCCCCATGACAACCACCAAGTGCCCCAAATAAAATCTGTTGCCTTTCTACAATTGGGTGAAGGAGGTCTGGGATCACAGAATGAGTGGGCAGGATGCAGGAGCCCAGCTGCAGAGAGACATCCTTCATTATCACCTTAACCAGCATCCAAAAAGCTGAAAACCTGCTTGTTCAAGAATGAGAAAGAGCCCTTGGATAATGCAAAGCTGAGAAACTGTGGGAAAACACAACACTGTCCACAGCTGACTGTCATTGCAAGTCTCACCTTGATTTCTCAGCTGATTTCAACTGTTTCTGTCTCAAGTACTTTGTTAACTCCCTTTGTAGGACCTACTAGACCAACTTTGTTGGTTGAGAGCACCTCACAGCTTTTACTCCTTTTCCCTGGTGAGGCTCTGTCATTCCCATTGTTTGCAGGCAGGACAGCATGGTTGGAGCTGCTTGTGTGGGACATTATCACAAGGCTCACTGTCAAATTGTCCACCCTGATGAGGAATTGATGTGGAAGAGGTAAGTGGATTCATCACAGCATCATCTCTGTCTTTTAACCATCACATCTTAGTGGACATGATATGGCAAGGACAAAGCTCTGGTGCAGCCCTTAGCCAGACTGCAGAGCCAGATGCTGTTGAGTGGAAGATACTTTAGGAGGAAAAGTGTTGATGTAGAAATACATCACTGTAGGACGTGGGTAAGCAAAGTCCAAACTGAAGTATCATCTGCACTTGCACTGGTTCAGCTGGTGTGACCTTGGATCACATACTCAAAGCTGAGCATCTCCAGGTGGAAGTGGAATCCTCAGCCAAAATCTCTGCAGACACATGACCATTTTCTGGTGGACTGGCTCACCTGTAGAAGCTGGTAGCAGTGATGGCTTCATTTTTCCCAAATTATGTCCATCCTTTTAAGTTCCTGGGAGGAGAAAACATCCCCTCTATGTGTAGCTGGTTGGACCATCAAGAACTCCATGTGTTGAAGCACATGCTGCAGTGCTTTGGGAGGGGAGAGGCTGCCCTGGTGTGATGTTTATGAAGATAGCAAAGGGAAAATGAGCCACAAGATATTGGGATGTAGGGATGCTACCACCACATACAACTCTAAGGGGTGGCTGTGCGAGGAGGATACTTATCTCCAGTCCAATACCATGGATTTGCCTACAAAATAAACCAGAGGTTGTGGCCATCAGTATGGTACTGACGTGGTGTACCTCTGGTATTGCCCGTGTGATGGATACAGAAACTCTTCCACTTGTGGCCAGGGTTTTCCTGCTCTGGAAGAGGCAGAATATCTCCTCTGCATGTGTGTGCAGCGTGGGGGTCCTTGGGAGTCTGATGAAAACCCTGCTGCTCCTGATTTCCACCCTTTTGTGCCTTCCTCCACTTGCCTCAGGCTTCGCACTCAGAGTCTGTAGAAAGGGAAACACCAAGCCTAAACACAGAGAAAGTGCTGTGACGTTATGCTGATTTTTGCTCAATTAGCACAGGAAGCAAATATTCCTGGTATTTGTCAGGTTGGACTCTCTTAGAGTCTTTGAGGAATGGTAGGCAACACTCTTCCTGGGAGTTATTCCTGCACAGCCTTATGGGACTGTTCCCCAGTCTTGGGGACAAAGTTATCCCCAAAGTATCCCCAAAGACTGGAGAAAGTCCTTTCTCTGATCTGGATCTGTCTGTGCTGAACTCCATGGGTAGTTTGGGGGAGCTCTTGCTGTGGTGCTCAGAGATGGTATGTGAAGTCTCTCAAAAACCCATTAAAACCCAAAAAGCATTAAAAAAATGAATTGGGGTTTTTTAGTAAAAAATTGGGAGTTTTCTCCCCTCATGCAGGACCTGGCAGGGATCAGGCTCCCTGGCTTAGCAGCTTATTACAAAGGCTTGGAAAAAGAAGTGGTCACTGCCTCTGTATGAGGACTCTATACACAAACCCTCTGTGCCACATGCAAACAGCTGCTGCTGCTAAAAGCCATAACCTAGGAAGCAGGGGAACATAAAGGTGATGTTTCATCCCCTCTGACACACCTCCTGTGATGGAATTTCTTGGCCCCACATGCACTTGGCCTCTCGGTGATGGTGTTTCCTGTATTGCCTTTCTGGTGCCAGACTAAGAGTGCTGTGGTTTGAGGATGGCTGAGTTCAGGGTTGCATTTTTACACAGTGCCTCTCTGTAGCCAGGTGGCAAATCGAGTCAGAAGCTGGGGCTTGAACAGGGCAGTGGACCTAAGTGTGGTAGGAACCCAGCCAGGCTCACACCTCTTCACAACATGCACATGAGCAAAACTGTACTATCCCTGAGCTCCTGCTGGAAAGAAATGGTCACTGAGAGACAGGTGCGGACTCAGACTTTGAAGTGACAGTCAGTGCCTTGAGGACACGCAGGTGTCTCTTGCCAGGCCAATGGAGGACAGGGAACACACTTGGCTTTTGCAGTGTGAGAGGGCTGTGGGACCCCCAGGGCAGGGCAGGGCAGGGCAGGGCTGATGTTTCCCCGCTCTCACCTGGCCTCAGTGCAGGGGAAGCAGCACAGACTGGGCATAAGAAATGCTGGTTAGGATAACAGAGCTCAGATCCCTGGACATCTCTCACTTGGTAGGTTGACCCAAGCTCTTGGGGTTTTACACTTATGCTTCACAGAGGAGCCAAGCTGGGGGATGCAATGTGGAGGAATAGGCTACATATTCCATTTTCTGCGCATGTTATCCAACCACAGGCCGTGCTTTAGGATGTGGCCAATTGGGCACCCATGTGGGCAGGGAGAAAGGAAAGAAGATGGATAACAAGGGTGGTGAGGTCCTGGCTCAGGTTGCTCAGAAAAGGTGACTGCCCCATCCCTGGAAGTGTCCAAGGCCAGGTTGGATGGGGCTTGGAGCAACCTGGGATAGTGGAAGGTGTCCCTGCCCATAGCAGGGGGTTGAATGAGATGAAATTTAAGGTCCCTTCCCACCCACACCACGCACAGATTCCATGATTCTGTGGCTCAACGCTGCTCCTCCTCCCAGGCACAAGAACAGGGCTTTGCACGGGGCGCACAGCTATGTCCGTGAGGATGGCTGTGGGGCTGACCTGGCAGGTGGAACCAGGCTGTTATCCTCAAGAGACCGGGGATACTGTCGGGGCAGATTTGCGACTGCTCTCCTGAGGCTCAGGGCCGCTGTCCCGGGGTTACAGATCCCCGTCCTGAGCTCTGAGGGCTGCTGTTCTTGAGGCTCGGGGCTCCCATCGGAGGTCACAAAGGTGCAGTCCCGGGGCTCTCGGACCCCGCGGGGCTGAGCCGCCTCTCCCCGCCCCGGGGATGCACGGAGGGAACGGCACATCCCCGCCGCGAGATCAGAGCCCGGCGGGCCCTTTAAGAAAGTCGAAACCCGAAAGTTCATCAAAGTTGAAAAGTTTTTCGTGGAAAAGAGGGGGAAAATAATTAAAATAACTCGAGCCCAACAACAAAAAAAAAAAACCTCCCCGCGGTCCCGGGGGGCCGGGCTGGGCCGGGATTGGCGGCGGCGGCGGCCGGGGGCGGCCCCGGGCGGGGCAGGCGGGCGGGTCCCGGCCCCGCTGCTCGGTGAGCGGTGGCGGCACCGGGAGCGGCGGCTGGGGCTGGGGCGCGTCGGCCCCGCAGCTGAGGCTCGTTGCGCTCTGCTCAGCCCCGCTCCGCCCGGCCCGGCCCTTAACAGCGGCGCCGTCCCGGGACGCCGTATGTGATCCGGGAGGGCAGCGCCGCACCGCCCCGCACCGCTCCCGCGCACCAGCACCGCGGCACCCCACCGGCACCCCGGCCCGGCCCGGCGGAGCTCCGGAGCAGCCGGCACCACCCCCCGCCCCGGCACCCCACCATGAGCAACCTCAACAAGGACACCGAGCACACCAACAGCGGCGGCACCGTCGAGGAGGAGGTGGGCGCTGGGATGGGGATGGGAGATGGGGCGGCAGGGAACTCGGAGCGGACATTGGAGTGGCTGGGGCTCGGGGACGGGGCTGGGGCTGGGTCGCGACGGCGGCGATGGAGCGCCAGGGGGGCGACGGGCGGAGCGCAGCGTCGTCGGGGAACAGGGGCTGGGGTATCAGGGATGGAGCAGAGCGGTGTCGGGGACGTCGGGGAAACTGGGAATGAGCGCAGCGCCTCTTCTTGGGGAATAGAGGTCCTGGTGTCAAGGCTGGACCCCCGGCTCGTCGAGGAACCGGAGCCCAGATGCCGGGGCTGCTGTGGGTGCCAGAGTACGGAGGTGTTGAGGAGCTGGTGCTGCAGTCCCCGGGCCGTCCCGAGGAGGGGCTGGGGACCGGGCAGACCAGTGTCCCTGTGGGGCAGAGGGCTGGCAGGTCCTTGCTCTGTCCGGCGCAGCCGGTGCCCGTGGGCATGGTGTCCTCTTGCCAAGTCCCTGCAGCTGGAGGGCTCCTGGATCTAGCTCCGTTCTGCCCGTGTGGACTACAAGGGAGACACTTGGACAATAGTGGAGGAGCTCCTGCCCTGCTCCGTGTATGCTGGTAGCCTGGCTGCAGCTGGAGGACTGTGAGCTGCCCTGCCAGCAGCCCCTTCTCCCAGATGCCACTGCAAGCCAGAGCCTGGATGCTGCTGGATTCAGGGCTGGAAAGGCTAGTAAGGGTCAGTTGTCTATAGCCATACGCCAGAGCTTGCAGCCCTCCACATTTGCGCTTTGGCTGTTGGAGCCATTGGCTGATGTCATCACTGCACCCCTGGAGCAGGTATTGGCATAGCGGGTTACTCAGCTGCCCTCCATCTTGGAGAGGGCTCTGGAAAATGCCTGGTCTTGGAAACGTTTTGCTGCAGTCCTCTGCGCCTGGCCCTCAGGACTGGGGAGGTGCTCAGTCCCCTCCCCTTGCTGTCCTCCGTGCATTCGCGCCGCCGCAACATGGCGCCTGGCTTACTCCACCACCCACCGGGGCTGTGCGGGCCTGTGTGCTGGCTGACTTAGGGTTAGCGTGTCCCCTGGGCTTCAGCAATGGCGAGGGTGACCCGAGTAATGGGGTGGAATGGATTGGCAGGTGGTGGCTGTAGTGATTCTGTCTGCAGCGTGGAGCAGGGCATAAGTGATGTGATGATGCGGTGGGATGTGGATGCTGCTGGCGGGATGTCCCGGTGTCACTGGGTGGTACTGGTGTGGGTGGGCTGAGAGCCAGAGCACCTGGAGCCCTGTGCTGCTCACGGTGGAGAGAGGTTCGGTATCTGGGGGTTTTTCAGGCTGTGCATGGGCATACAGAAGACTCAATGTGGCTCCTTAAGCCCATTATTCACTGGCCTGCAAAGTTCCCTGAGGTTGATGTTGCTTGGTGCACCCTGTCCCAGTGGGGCTGCTCCCGCTGGGTTGGTGCCTCACAGGTGATGGTCGGGTGAGCTCCTGCTGCTGGGGGGTGGAGCTGCTCTGTTTCCCACTGCTGGGTGGTTACTTGGCAAAGCGGGTGATGGAGCATTTCATGAGCCTGGAGATTCTCGCCCTCTGGAGAGGCTGGTCCTCCCGGGAGTGGAGCTCGATGGCTGGAAAACTGAGTTAAAGATGGCATCCCTGGAGAGTGGGCAGGAGTTGGACAGAAGGGGGTCCTGCTCTCCATTGTGCAGCCTCCAGGAGTGTGCAGGGAGGGGCATGGCCGGTCCACCCCGTTGGATGGTCTGTGTCCTCACTGGGTGTGTCTGTCACCCTGCACTCCGGGCTGCAGCAAAACACCCGCTGCCTTGGTTAGGCTGGGACTGGTGGGGGGTTAATGTCCCAATCCCTGGTGGAATTGCTCTTAGGAAGTTCTTTCTCCACCAGAATCCAACAGAAACAATGCTGTGGGTGGTGAGCGCAGTTTGGGCTCCATGGTGGCTACCCTGAGCCTGCTCGGAATGCTTGTTTTTCTAGAACCTCCTGACTGACCAGGAGCTGCTCCTCACTGCAGAGGCTAACGGAGACGTAAGGAGTGATCTTGTGTTCAGGATCCCAGCATGGTCTGGGGGCTCAAATTCTTTCCCAGAGGCTCCCTTTGATACAGAGTGATTAAATAAATTCAGTGCAAAGTGGAATCCTTCAGTCCCAACATATGCAGGAGGTTGTGCTGGAATATTTTCCCACACTGCCTGGATAACACTGCCAGATCCCGGCGCTGCGGACACTCCTCCACCACCACCCCACCCCCCAAGCACCTCCTTCACCGCCTCCCCAAGCGTTCACAGAAGGGTGCCGTGTGCCCCAGATACAGCGGGGTGATGCTCCCAAATTCAGTCTTTCCCTTTATCTTATCTGTGAGCCCCAGGATCTCGCAGCGGCTTCCTGGCTGGTGACATGCGGAGGACAGGAATGCCTCTCGCTCCTCTCGAGGTCGTTAACGGGAATGTTAAACAAACAGGGCCTAATGTCAGTCCCTGCTGTTCCTCACCAGACACCTCCCCAAACGCGATCCCTCCCCACTTGCTGCTATCTTCTGTTTATTTTCCAGGCAGCCGCCAATCTGCGTGGCTGTGTCTCTCCTGCAAGTCCCGAAGGGCTGTGTGAGACAGGCAGCTGCCTAGGTGCTGCACTCCCACCCCTATGGCAGGCACAGCTTTTTCCAGCAGCTCGAGGAGCTCTCGTGCTTCCCCTGGTCACTGAGTGTTGTGTCCATGGCTGCATAGCAGTAAAACCCTATGTGTTCACCCCGCTCTCTGGAGTTCCTGATGTAAACATGTTGGTTCTACTCTAGAAATTAGTTCTTGCTCTCCTGGGATGTCACTGGGAAGTTGTAGGTGTACCAGGAGCAGGAGGAATCTGGAGCTGGCTGTGTAGATGGCAGTTGAAGTCTGTGGTTATCCTGTGCGTCCTCTTGGCTGGTTTGAAGGGCCTGGTTGCAGCTCTATGGGTGGTGGCTGCTGCTCTTGAGGTAGAGTCTGGGGATCCTGGACTGCTGAAGGTGGAAAGCATTAAATGTGAAGTTGTG
The DNA here is from genome assembly GCF_009819885.2 of Catharus ustulatus. Taxonomy (NCBI): domain Eukaryota; kingdom Metazoa; phylum Chordata; class Aves; order Passeriformes; family Turdidae; genus Catharus; species Catharus ustulatus. The sequence continues at coordinate 2,552,600 of NC_046232.1, read as the reverse complement.
CTGGGAGAGCCCAGGTGAGGACCTGGCTAAGCTCTGCCAGAGAGGATCATGGGCTGTGTTATGTGCTGGATGTCGGTAGCACTGCATGGACTGGTGCCAGGCATCTCTTGACTTCTGTAATCTCTGCTTGAGTGGACCTAGATACCTCGTGCATGTGTGGATTCCAGCTCTACAGCTGCAAACAAATAAGGTTAGTGTATGTTCTGGAGTCAAATGTCTCCTCTGATGCGGCTCTTCAGTATGAGGAACATGAAGCTGTAGTGGTTTCACTCACCACTCGCTAATCGTCCTGCACTTGGCCTGGCTGAAGCAGGATGGTGCCTCAGAGTTGTTTTCATGCATCCTAAAAGTCTCCTAAGTGTTAGATGCAGCTTTCTGTCAGTGACAGATTGTTGGCTGCGCAGATATCCTGGAGTCACCGTGCACATGGGTTCTGGGAACTGATGTGTTCCCAGACATCCTCGTGGTCTTGAGTTGAGCACTGAGTTGCTCTGACGGGAGGAGGGATGTGAGAATCTCCCCATTATCTCCTTGTGTCCTGGCCTGTGAATACTCTCTGAAGAAGCTTCCTTCTCCTTTCTCACTCTTTCAAATCTAAGTTTCTTAGACAAGAGTCTGAGTGTTGACATCCCAGCTCAATTAGTCCCTGTGATGGGGTAACTTTTTTCTCCTGCCACCTGGGCTATTAAATGAGAACCAGCTTCAGAAATTAGTCTTCCTCCTGGGATAATCTGCGGAGCTGCTGAGAAGACTTTACCTCCTTAGCCTCAGAATTAATGGATTTTTGGTGGTGCCTGTGGAAGTTAGGAAGGGCCAAACTCAATGGTTCCCTTGCTAGGTCTCTGCTTTGCCTTTGCCAAAGTAGGAAGGAGGTCCTTTGAGGTGTCTGGGAGGTAGCTAAGAGTAGTTCAGGCTTTGCTGTTCTTCCTCAGAGCTTTGCTTGAGGATCTGGCACTGTGGGAATTCAAGAGTGACTCTTGCTGGAATTAATGTGGAAGGTTGTTGAGTGAAAGATCCTTGGAGTTTGCTGGTCTTGGCCATGGTAAACCATGGAGACTGCTGCTTGGAATCACAGAGCGGTGAGCAATGCTGCTGCCTGTTCTGGAGCTCTGCCTGAAATAAAGGCTTCAGCTTGAAGCTTCACTGTGGCATGACTGTAGAAGTGAGATGGTTAGACCTCGCTACAATACTCAGCATCTTCCTGCGCCATGTGGGATAGTGAAAACCAACTTCCTCCTGTGTGCCTGGCCCTAGGAAGAGACCTGATGAGGGGCGGGGCAGTGGGGGATGGCTTCAGCACTGGAGATACTGGACCTGGCTCATACTGAGGTGTGATTCTGAGCTAGCCCACCACATCTGAAGAGGAGGGAGTAGTGGCACCAGGTGATGCTGCCCTTGGCAGAAGTGGGTGCTACAGACTTGGCAAGGATGCTCTGGCCACTGCCCCACAGGGTCATGATGTGCTAGGGTGGCTGGAAACCTGAGGGCCCAGTGCATGGTCTTACCCTTGTGGAAGTTCTCCAGCCCTGATGCACAGCCCAGGAGAAGCTGTGAAAATGTTTGACTTCCCAGTCTGAGATGTTACCTTCCCTCCCACGCTGCAGGTGGTGATGGGTTCTTGCATTGCTGTGGGGTCAGTTTTGATATGTGTCCATGGCTCAGAACTGTTGGACTGGGGATGTATGTCTCTCCTATCTACTTCCAAGGACAGGAGGCCTTTGTCTCCCTCAATGTGTAACTGCCCTGTGTCACCTGTAGCAATGGCCTGAAGTGCAGTGTGAGCCATGGGTTAGGAGAGAGCAGCCAGAGGGCATGTTGTGGGTTTGGGTTGGCACTTTTGGTCCATATTTTGGTAGCACAGCCCTTCCCTGCTGTAGAGTGGCATTGTCATGCTGAGAGCTGGACTGATGCGGTGTTGGCTTAGTCCTGTGGGTGGTTGTCATCCTCCTGGTGTCCCCAGAGGTCTCTCTGTGTTGGGGGTGACAGTCCAATAACTGCTGCCCACTGTGAAGTGCTGCTGCAAACTGTCAGCTCTCCATCACCTGAGTTTTATGGAGTATTTTGTTGTTGGACTGTGAAGGTACCTGACGTGCTGCGTGGGGCTGGGACACAGCCATTGGTGTGCTGCCCCAGATTGGGTTGATTTGAAGAGAGATCCCTTTGTGTCTGGATGTGTCCTGGGAGGCATGGGACTGCAAAGTGCCCAGTAACCACTGTGTGGTGGGGTGAAGCAGATACAGGTGGACTCACTGAAAGATCTGAGGTGAGAACATTTCTTGTGAGGTCCTGCTTCCAAACTCATGTCTCCTGCCCTCCCCTCGTTTCACTGCTGTCTCCTGCCAGGAGAACAGGTGCCTGGGTGTGGGCAGGAAAAGCTGGTCCATAGCAGGTAAAGTCCATGGCTCCAGCTGGTGGAGACAGGTGTCTGCACGTCCCCAACAGCAGAGAGTGGCAGGTGAGGGTGTCTGGAGACCAGGGCTTAGTGTGGTGTCTGGGTAGGATCAGCGTAAATGTGAGTGTCCTTCAGCACATTGGCTGTGGCACTCGTGCCTGTCCCCTCTGGCTTAGTGGACCACTTGGCAAGGTGAAAGGTGATGCAGGGCAACCTGAAGGTGCTCAGCCAGCACCTCTCTGTGCTGAGGAGCTCCCCTATTGGACAGTAATCTCTTGGGAATTGTGGGGCTGACCTCTCCAAATGTTTCATCAGCTTTGAGCCCCCAAACCCATCCGGGTGCTGTCCTTCTAGTGAGATGCTGCAGAGACACAGGTGACGGGACTTGATAGCAGGAGCAAGCATCCATGGCACAACCACACCAGCAGTGCTTCCTCTGCCAGGGCCAAGGTCTATTCTTGGATGCTGTCCTGTTGTGCCTGGACTTATCAGCTCCCATGTGCTTCCTGTTCTCCCGGAGTGGGGCTGGTGCATCTCTCTGCTTCCCGCTTGTTGGAGCGTCTTTCTCCCCTGACCACAGGAGTGGCTGAGCCCCACTGGCATCTCCTGCCTGGTGAGGGGGAAGAACGGTGCTGGGAAGGGGCTGCTCTGGCTATGAGCAGTGTGGAACACTGCAGCCTTGGAAACAAAATGCTGGTGCACTTGGGCTGGGTTGTGGTCAGCCTGCTTCCCTCTGGGCCATATTGGTCCTCGTGGACCTTTTGTGCAAAAGGCTGTTCTTGGAGGGAAATGCCTGAAGCCTGCCTTGCTTCAAGTGCTGGGGGAGTTCAAGGCCGTCTTTCCCCTCTGGGGATGGGTGAACATCTTTCCAATGTGTGGGAAGCTCTGTTCCCGCCTGGGGCTTCCTGGTTGGAGCAGCTCCTGGCCTGATCCTTTGCCGGGGCTCAAGTGAGATCCTGTCTGAGGAGACGGGAGCTCTGCTAGGGCTGGAAGGGCAGCAGACCCCGGCACTTGCCACCTTTCTTCTGACTGGTGGAAGGGGAAACTGAGGCATGGAACGTAAAGTAGGCACTTACAAGCCCCTTCTTTCGGAGTTCTTGCCCCGTGGTGTGTCTGCCGAGCTGTCCCTCGTACAGACCACACATCTCCCTCTCTCCCAGTTTTCTCCTCCCTTGTGGTTCCCGGGACTTGGTGCTGAGGACCAAAGCAGCCCGGGTTGCAGTGGCAGGACTCCGCAGCCCCACGGCCCCTGTGAGACACCGAGAGCAGGATCCGGTCCCATTTTTCAGCCTGAACTGTGTGTTCCCCTCCCCGCAGCCCTGTTGTGCAAGCTCGCCGCCCCATTCCGCTCCCGTGCCTTATAAGTCCCGGCTCCGGGGGCAGCCGCAGCCTCGCCGCATTCCAGCGCTCTCACGTCAAGTGGCCCTGGCTGCATCGTAGTGGCCGGGACCGGGGCTCTGTGTCCCCTTCTGGCCTCGCTGCTGACCCCGGATGCCACGGGGGCACCCCACTGAGATGCTCTGCAAAGGGAAAAGCTGTGGTCCATATCCCTGAGCTTCTGGCACCACAGAGTGGCTGCCAGGAGTGGAGAGTGCCTTTGGGATGCTGTGGCAGGACTTGTCCCTGTCCTCAGCAGGATGGCGTTGGGCTAGGGGCATAGGAAGTGGACATATTGGTGTGAACGAGTGGGAAATGGCTCATTTCCAGGAAAAACTGGCATGTGACTGGGGTGGCTTCCTGGAGAGGGGGGAATGTCCAATGGCACAGTGTGGGGGAGGCATTAGCTCACTTTCCTGCTGTACCAGTCCTCAGGTGTCTCTGACCCACTGCTGGTAAAGGCGTGTGTGCTGCGGGTGCTGGAAGTATGGCTCCAAGACCAGGCCAGTTTTGGGGGGCTGGAGTAGCTCAAGCTGTGCTGTGGTTGGTGTAGTTAAAGGGCTGATCTCTCCAAAGGGGAGGGTTGGCCTTGCTGGCTCCAGAAGGGGGATTCAGAGCAGTCTTCTAACAAAAAAACCCCCAATCATTACAGCCTCTGGAGGTGCCCTTGCATCAGACACTTCTGACATAACTCGACCATTTTTGGGCTGCAGAGCAGCTCACAGCTCCTTTTTAGAGCTCTTACTCCAAAGCAGCTGTGGCCAGGAGCTATGGGAACTGTGCTTGTCTCCTGGCAGCACTGGGGCTGCGGTGGCACGAGGCAGGTGCTGCTGCTTGGCTCTCTTGCAACCTTGGTGCAAAGCTCCTGGTTGTGCTGGCCCAAGATGTGTTTTTCTTTGGAGAGATGCAGCTGTGTAAGTACTGAGACTGGGAGCTAAATGGTTTGTCCATCTCCCTCCCTCCCCCTGCGTGGGAAGCTATGCTGGGATTCTCCCTCTCTAAGAGATGACCTAGATGGTCCTGTCCCTCCGGCATGAATCCTGTTTTCCATGGTTCTTCTCCATCTCTGTCAGGTGTTTGGACTGGGGACGTCCCCAGAGAGGCAGGGATGGGGAAGGGAGAATGTTTTCTGCAGGGCCTACAGCAGTGTGACTCTCCTGGGCTGTCCTAGGTGAGAGTTGTTCCCTGCCCTGCTTGCCCCCATGTTCATGTGTCCAGATCGGTCCTGGGTGGGATGTGACTGCTCTCACCTGGCATCTCTTTTTGAGTAGCTGGCATCAGAGCCTAAGAACGAGCAGAAGGATATGGTATTCCTGGAGATCTGCTCCTGCTGGATGTCTGGGCATATAGTTTGGCCCAGGCAGTTCCTGATCCAGCCCTGGATGGATATTTTTGATGGTGTTTTTGTTCATTTTGGTTTGGTGTTTTTTCTCCTGTGACTTTTCCAGATGCACTCTGGGGAGGGTGGATTTGGTATTTGGTGGCAGGGACTTGAGGTAGGGAATATTTTAGCAGAAGCTATCCTGTCATGGCATGTTAAGTGTAAGGACTGGATGCCTGGATTTGTCAGCCCTGGATGGTACTTCTGGGCTCTCAAAGCCTGCAGGACTTGAATTGACTGGAGAGTCCCAGTTTGGTTAATCCACTGGAAGATGCTTGTCTAGATCCTGTTGCCCTCATCTAGAGTTTCCTCTCTTTGGGAACAGGGGAAGAGGCTGGACCAAGTTGCCCACAGTGCACAAGAGGCTCAGACTGGTGAGCTGCCCCCTGCTTTTCTCCTGTGGGGTAACCTAAATCTCCTTTGCTTTATGCCTGGTGTTGGAAGTGAGCTCCCTCTGTCCCTTGAAAATATTGCTCAGGTCTCTCATCAGCCTCAACCTCCCTTCACTGAGTAACTTGGTCTCCCCCTTTCCTTACCCTTCTCTAGATCACTTACAGATGTCTTGACTTGCAGAGATCTTGTAAAACCAACTGCCTGGTCTTGTCACTTCCAACAAGCTCTTCTGAGCAGGGTCTTCCTTAGTTTGTCTTGAGACCCTCTTTGGAGAGGCTGACTGGTGGCATTTGGAATTGCCCGGGCTTTGGAGCAGTGATGGGTGCTGTGGCTTGGCTTTCCGGTGCCTTTTCAATGCTGTGGATGGAGACAAACAGGACTTGGAGGCCAAGGGAAACTTCTGTCCAGTGAGAGGAGGTTTCTTGCTCCTGTCCTTGGCAGCAACTTCTGGGGCTGGCCCTGGGAGCCTGTTACCTCTGACAAAGAGCTTTCCTGGGCACCTGCCTTGCTCAGCAGGTGCTCAGGCTGATGTGAGGGCTCCAGCTCTGGCTCCCCCTTCCCTGAGCCACCATGCATCTTCCATCCTGTCACGCCTGTCGCAAGGACTTACCAAGTGATGCATCACGGAGTCATTTAGAGACCCAACAGGGATGCGGATGCTTGGAAGAAAAATCCATTCTGGGAGCTAAGCACGCTTGGATCCTGAAATATTGAAAAGGGACACTGCTTTCACATGGCTGAGGCACATGTGTGCCTGCACACTCTGCAGTCCTCCCCTGCAAGAGATGGCCATGAGTCTTCTGGGATGTGCTGTGGGTGCTCTGTGGAGCTCATGCTGGCAGTGCAAGCGCTGAGGTCTTTGAGGCAGCCAGCAAGCCAAGAAACAGTGGCATTGTCCCCTCTGTCCAGGCACGGTGTGGCCTTGGAGTGGTGCCTTAAAGCATCAGATGTGGAGTGGGATGGTTGGGCAGCCTGTCAGACTGAGCCTGACTTAAGAAGTGTTCCTGGGGTTCTTCACATGGCATCCTGCTTCCCAAGGCAGGGCAAAGCAAGAGTGTGTGGTAGAGCTATCTATATTGAAGGTTAGGGGATGGGAAGGCTGCTGTGGTTCTGCTCCTGAGATGTGCTGGGCCAGGGAAGGGCTCCTCACACTAGTCTAGTGGGGGACAGTGGTAGTCCTTAGTCTCAGCATGCACAAGAGAGCAGAGCACCCCAAGTCTTTCACAATCACTGTTTGTCCTGGGGGCTTTACTCTGGGAAGGGCATTTGTCTGCCTTGGCAGGACTGTCCTGGGCACAGGAGCTCAAGGAGGTGAGTTTTCATCTTTAACTAAGAGAAACTTTCCTGTGTGGTGCATTCTCTATCTGGCTGCCCCCAAAGAATTAGAGAGATAGAAGCTCCTATGTTTCCAGGTCTGTCACCAGCCCAGAAGCAGGACAAGCATATGATGCTTAGTTTGGTGGTAAAAGTGGTTTTGGATCTAGCCCACTCTGCCTGGAGAAGGAGAGATGGCTGCTCCCAAAAAAATATGGGATCAGAGCCCTTCTGCCCTACAAATTTAATGGGGTCACTCTGAGCTGGAAACAGGCCAGGAGATGAGTTCTGGCTTGGGGCTCCTGCTCCATTATTTGTTAATAATGACAAGTGTCTTCATGACCTTGGTTGTGCATAGCTTCCCTTTCCAGGTCTGTGCTGATTTACAAGAAGTCTCTGCAGCTTCATCATGCTACTTCCTATGGAAATAGTCTGCCTACCAGTGTGCAGGGAGAAGGTGCTCATGATGAGTCTAACTGCTGAGCAGAGTTCTCCCAGGCCCTGAGCCTTCAGCACTTTCTTCTTCCTGGTTATTCAAGTGAACTATTATCTATAATTTTAATGGATTATCTATTGAAATCCTCCCTGGCCTTGCATTTCTTGCTTTGACATGGGTGTGTTTGGACTTGGTCCATGACTTGAGCAGCCTGGGAAGAGCAGATGCCTACAGGGGTTTGCTCAGCACAGCTGCCCTTGGCTGGGCACAGCAGAGTAACTGCTGTGAGAGTGGGTTTGGGAGCAGCTTCTGAAGGGTCTGAAGTGTGCTGGGGAAGGAGCTGGGATGGTCCCAAAAATCTTCCTGGGGCTGCTGCAGAAGTCAAAAGCTATGAGTGGGGCAGTGAGGTGTTTCTCAAAATGGAGGGCTGTCTTTGAATTGGTGATGGAATTAAAGTGCAAGGATAGGTTGAGGAGAAGAAGTCTAGTATGTGATCTGTAGAAAGATCTGGAGAGAACTGGAGTTTGTACTGGTCCCTTCTAGACCTTTGAGATGTCAGACTTAGTTGTTGTGGTCTTTTCCAGTTTAGCTGTCAAGGTCCTGTCAGACTGTGGAACTGGTGTCCATGCCTTGATCAACCAGGCCATGGTGCCAGGGACTGAATTTTTGTAAAGGCCTCAATCCTTTGAGGTGAGGGTCAAAGGACTAGATGTGTTTTATCCTGGACAACACTCCTCTAATGCAGAGAAGGGTTAGTGGACCTCTGATGCAAGGTGTACTGTTCTTACTGCACTGAATCTTCTGAGCTGTGCTCATGCTCCTGCTTTGGCACTGAGCATCTCCTTTCAGTACAGTTGGTTGGCCTCTCCCCTAGGTACGGACGCTGTTTGTCAGTGGCCTTCCAGTGGACATCAAACCCAGAGAGCTCTACCTTCTCTTCCGACCATTCAAGGTAAGAAGGTCTTCAAATCTGGTTTTTGGAGGGAAAGATGCTGTTTTGTGGATGACCTGGCAGCAAAGGTCTGTCGAGGGAGTTAGGGATGACACGGGATCCCATGACTTGTGCTCAACTGGGAACCTCCAGTTGGAGCCTGCCATTGGAATCGTGCTGTCTCTAAGCTTGATGAAACCTGCTTGGCCAGCCCTGCTGCTCAACTAGCCCTTCCTTGAGGATGTGTCCTCATCCCCCAAACTCTCCTCTCCACCTAGGCTGTCTCTGGGGAAGTGGGGTTCCCTTGTCTGCATTCCTCTGGCACGGGAGGATGCTCTGCTTTCTCTAGGCACTAGCCAGGCCAGGGGCTCATCTTTGTAGCTGAATGAAGAGCTAGAAAATAGGATTCCTTCCCAAAGGGCACGAATGGAACAGTTAAAATACCTGCTCTGCCCCCAGTCTTCTCTACTGGAAGTGTTATTGTCCCTGTTTCCACTGTGGCCTCTGCTCTGTGGAGGGCTTAGTGCTACAAGAACTTCTGGAGCTGTTGTGCTGTGTCTTGGTTATAACATGGCCTCTTCAGGAGCCTGACACTGACTTGCTTTCCTCTCTCCTGCAGGGTTATGAGGGGTCACTGATCAAGCTGACTTCAAAGCAGGTACCTCCTTCCAGCCTGTGTATTTTTGACTTTGCTAGCAAACTGAACATGCCAGGAGGGGAGAGGGGGGAAAAATCCAGTTTCCCTGTGTAAAGCCCTGTCTGGGCCAGCACCAGCTACAGTACAGCAGTGTTCTACTGACCCAGCATATTCTGAATGTCTCCATGTGCTCCCTTGCTGCCCTGGATGAGACTTGAGGCTTTAGCCTCAAACCTTGTGCTGCCATCAGCCTTCTTCACTCCCATGCTGATCAAGACAGGGGTGGCCATGCTGGGGACTTGTCAGGGTGAGTGGTGTCGCCACACATAAGAATGCCAAAGCATTTGTGGTGGGATCAGATGCAGAGCAGGAATCTTGAGCCAATGACCCAAGCTCTGGTTGAATCCCCTGTGCAACTTAGAATGGTTTCTTCTGCTGGTTGTCTGGGACAGAGGGGGTGGCAAGGCAGCCTGAGGAGCTGGAAGAATCTTCCAAACTGAAATCAGTGGTGTTGTTTTGTTGTTTCTTTTAGCCAGTGGGTTTTGTGACCTTTGACAGCCGGGCTGGTGCTGAAGCAGCGAAGAACGCCTTGAATGTGAGTACCCAAAGTGGTGGGGGCTGGGGGCCACGTGCCTTGCTGGACCCAGAGCTGAGGGCAGGTCTACAAGCTGTGCCCCAGACTGAAAGGGAAATGTCCTGCAGCATCCCAGCAGGGAAGCATGTGACCTGTTCAGGCTGACATCAGCCTGGGCAAATGGATGCAAGCTGTCTCTATGTAGTTTTTGACCACTGGAAGACAGCTCTGAGGGTGTGGGGACCTGCTGTGACTCTAGAAAATATCTTGAGAATGGTCAGCATGGAAAGGACACCCAAAATGATCCCCATCCTGCAGTAGTTTTGGTGGGATCTGGTCAGCAAGATGTGGTTTTGCTGTGCTGTAGAACTTAGAACTTGCCTTGCACTTTGTGACACCTGCTAGTGCCTCTGATCAGGCTGGCAGAAGGTTTAGTGGCACCACAGATGTGAGCTCCCATACAGGGAGAGCTATAATAACCCCCCATTCCCTGGGGGATTATTCCAACTCCAGTTGTCCCAGCTTCAGCAGACAGACCTTTCCTCACCTGTGTTGGTAGCCATCCCTGCTATAGTGGTTGGTGAACCACACGTAAGGAGAAGAACTGTATCCCTCATGTTGGAAACAGTGGTCCAGGGCCAGCTAAACATAAAAATAAAAGAATGTGGGAACTTGAGTGTTGCAGTCAGGTGGCAAAAATCTGGGCATGTGACTGCAGTGTGGTGGCCTTGGTTCCTCAGTTGGGCTTTAACCAACAGCCTGTGCTTGGACTGGAGCTTCACCTCTGAGAAACTCCTGTGCTCTCTCCTGTGACAGGGCATCCGCTTTGACCCTGAGAACCCCCAGACCTTGCGGTTAGAATTTGCTAAAGCCAACACAAAGATGGCCAAGAGCAAGCTGATGGCCACACCGAACCCCACCAATATCCACCCTGCCTTGGGCGCACATTTCATTGCACGGGACCCCTGTGAGTATGCTGGGAGGGGCTTGGAGGTCATGGCTCCAACCTGAGAGATGCCCAATTCTGTGAATGCTGCCACAGTGGGAAGAACCCAGACCCACCTCTGCTCTGCCTGAAATCTGCCTGGGGTAGGGAGGCTGGCAGGATGTTGGAGCCACAGGAGAATAACAGGCATCTGGCCAACATGGAACTGTTGAGACATTTGGTAGCTCAAGTGATACTATAAGTCTTTAAAAGCATCCCTAATTGTGAAACATAAAGGATGAGTCCTGTGCCATCACCTGTATGTGGCCTGGTGGGCTGAGTGGCCCTGCTGAGGCTTATGGGGTGACCTTTAATGTGGCTCTGAGCCCCCTGTCCTGCATCCTGTGGCACCACTCCTCTGCTGCCTGTGTGGACCAGTCTGTCCAAAGCCCACATGGGCTGTAATGCATCACTTTCCTGGCTTCTCCTGGCAAGGGTGGGAGGCCAGAGAGGCAACTATGCACGCAGATTTTTATATCTCATCAAGATGGCAGGGCAAAGCTTTAGCCTGGGGTGGGGAATCTGGAGCCTGACCCCAAAGCAGGCTGTTAGGGCTGGCTACTGGGACACTGTCCCCTTGTCTCCTTCTCCTGTCTAGATGACCTGACTGGAGCAGCTCTCATCCCAGCGTCCCCAGAGGCGTGGGCTCCCTACCCACTGTACACCACGGAGCTGACCCCTGCCATCCCCCATGCCGCCTTCACGTACCCAGCGGCTGCTGCTGCAGCTGCTGCTCTTCACGCTCAGGTGAGTTGCTCCCCACCTTCGTGCCTGGGCTGGGCCCTCCTATCTCCCTGCCACGGCGCTCTCATTCCAGCAGTCTCCGCTTGGCTGGTTTGACCCTGGCCTCTGCACCTTGGCTCCTGGGCAGAGCCTGCTCCTGGCTGCAGGAGTGCCCAGCCCGAGCCAGCACAAGAGAGGGGTCTGTGTGGCCAAGAGCAGGCAGAGCTGGGTGATGATTTCTGACCCTGCAGGTCCAGCCTGTTTTTCTGCAAGGGGCAAACGGGTGGGAGGAAGTCAGAGCTGGATTTCTGGCTGGTCCTGTTGCTCCCCATGGCCAGAGAACTACATCGAGGGACTGCTGGGAGGAAATACTTCCCTGCCAGCAAGTAACATAGCTATGAAGTCATTCCAAGACATAGCAAAAGCTCATCTGGGACCCCATGGGCCTAATGACTCAAACACTTCTAAAGCTGGACGAGGGTGTCCTGCAGGAGATGAGTGACTAGAGGAACTCTGATGGGACAGGATGTTGGCTTCCCTCAGTACAGGCTAGTGAGGAGAGTCATTCCATGCATGAGCCTCTGGAAGTGCAGATGGTGGTGCAACCAGTTGCCTGGTGTCCCAAGGTTTCCTTGCTGACAGCTGATGATGTAGGGATGCCTGTACTGGTCTGACAGATGCTTTAATATATAGAGACCACATAAACATTGAAACCATGAACATGTAAAGGGAAAGTCAAAACAGAGTAGCAGTGTCCTAATTCCAAGTCAAGGTGCTTGGTTTGAAGCATTTGTCCAGGAGAAGCTGGAAGCCCTGTCCCTGCCCTGCTCAGTGTCACCAGCCAGCTGTGCTCTGCCTGCTTCTGTCTCTGTTCCCCTAGTGGTGTCATGGGAGACTGGGGCAGTGGGACTGAGCATTGGGGCTTAACCCTTTGCTCTCTGCCCTGCCAGACAGGGTGTTTACTCCTACTCTCCCTACTTAAATGGAGAGGAAGAGGAGCTGTGTCCTCTCACCTTGCCATCCTGGCTGGCAGTGAGCTGTGTTGGCCCTTGGGCATCCTGTTGCTGCCTGCAAGCTTTATGATGGTAACTGCCCAGCTTCAAGCCAAGCTTGCTTCCCAAATGCCATGTGGAGTGGATGCCACCTCCCATCCTCTGTCCTGCCCCTTTCACACCTCTCTTCTGCCTCTGCCCTTCTACAGGTGGGCTGTTGTTGGGCTGAAATTCCTTGGGGGAGTAGGGAGAAGTACATTGGGGTTCAGGACAGGACCAGGAAGAGCACTGAAATGTTCTTCCAAGGACCTCCAGAGCCAGGCTGGTTCTCCACTGGGAAGGTTGTGCTTGCTGGTGTTTTCCAAAGGCTGGTGGTGGTGCCTACAACTACAGGGCTGTGCTCTGCTCCTCAGTAGCCTAGGAGAGAGGTGTCTTCCCGCCCCTTGTGTGTGTAGGGTGGTGGTCAAGGTTGAATTGTCCCTGAAAGGGAAGACCAGGAAAAAATTAACCCCTCTGGCCTGTCTGAGGTGGTTGTGGGAGGTGATGCTTCTACTGCAGTTACCTCCAGGATGGTCATTGGTGACTGTATAGGGTACCCCAAGTGTAGGGTTAGACACCAAAACTTTATGGTGCAAAGTGGGGGAGTAAAATCTGCTCTTGTAGAATGGAGGGTATTAAGGAGGCCTCCATCTGCACTTTTTCCCTCTGGGGTCTTAGTTCCTGCCCTCCAGCTGGTGAGCTACTGGTTTCCAAAGAGGTTGTCTGGCCTCACGTAAGGCCCTGAGGAGCTCCCTGTGTAGGTAGAGCTCCCTCCCAGTGTGGTCCATGGGTGGTGATGGGCCTCTAAGCCTTAGGGAGCCAGTGCTGTGGCTGGACCCAGCTCTTTTCCAAAGAGGCTGCCAGGCAGTCCTAGCTGCTCCTGGCTGTGCTGAGCCAGTGCTGATCCCACAGGGGCATGTCCTAGCACAGGATATGTTACCAATAAAATTAATGGGGTTAAATATTACTCACGCAGGCAGCTCTGAGCTGGTGCCCTGTCCCTTGCAGAGCTGAGGGTGGAGCACAAAAGGGAGATGACTTTTGCTCACAAACTGGGCTGAAAGCTGTGCCCTTAGTCCCCACGTGCTGAGCCCTCTGCCCTCACAGGGAGGGGCTGGCTCACTCATGTGGTGGGCTTATTGGTTATTCCCTGTAACAGTCACAGTTCTTCCTTCTGGTGGACTGGTGTTGGCTGGAGGGCATCCTCCATGGCATGGGGATGCCCAGAGCTGTAGCAGCTCTATGGTGATCAGCCTTGAGGTAGGCAAGAAGTTGGAGGCTGTAGCTAAACCAAGATCTTGTCACAAGAGGTTTAAACCTGAAGGGCTCGTCCTCTTGCAGCTCTGAGTTCAGCAAGGGGGAGAGGAGGTGGCCTGGCCTCCCAAAGAGCTGCTCTGAGGGCTGGCAGGAGGTGGTGAGAGGCTTGCCTGGCCTCGGGAACCCTTGGTAAGCCACTCCCAGCTGATGGCTGCTGCTCCTGGCATATCCATGCATTGGTGATGCTCTGGGCAGGCACCAGGCTGTAGGTGTGCCTGTAGCCTGACCCTGGCCCACTGGGGTCTCTGGTTACTTGAAGATTGTCCCGTCTGCCTTCCCTCCTTCCCACACTCTCTCAAATCCCTCCTTTGATGTCCCTAGTGAACTCCAGCCATGATGCCAGCGCAGGCTAGCCCCGAAGCTCAGAGCTGTCCCTGGAGATGGGATGCCCTAGTGATGCCTTATTGCAGCTAGTGGAGTGGCTGTACTACAGCTCCATTCCTAGAAGTGTTAAGCATGATGGCAGCCACATCTGGAAAGACTGGTAAGGTAAACATCTCTCCTCCAAGGTGCACTGTGGGATTTGCAAGCTTCTGCCCATCTCTGTAGCCCGTATCTCCTTGGCAACCGAGTGCATGGGCCTCACGCTACCCACCCACCAGAGCCTGGGGAATGAGATGCCAGGCCTTCTTTCTAACCCACATCTCCAACTTGGCAGCACATGACATGGCGCACACAGCATGGCACCATCTTACATCAGCTCCTCCCAGCTGACCCAGGCTCGGCCAGGCCCTGCCGGTGGGAGGGGAGCAGCCGGGTTGAGCCGGGGCAGAGACCACCCTGCCACTCGGCCTGAAAGAAACCTGGTTTCTCCCCAGTCTTGACCCTTTGAGGGCAACCAGAAATACACCTTGACCTCACTCTTGGCACACGGTGGGGGAGGTGAGTGATGTGGTAGTGATAGCACACAACTAAATTTTAGTGGGCACCTTAGACAACAGCACTTGCCGGTCACTTTGTTCCAGAAACGCATACTGGGAGAGACCCTGCCTTTAATCATGGGTCTAATCTCACCGCTTTCCTCTCTAGTAATGGAAATGGAGCCAGTTCCTACCTGGAGCTTGGCTTCTCTCTTGCAACCTGAAATCACAGGCAGGACACAGGTTGTGTGAGCCGTAATGGAGGGAATCAGCAGCCTTGGGAGAAGGGGGTGTGGTGTAGGAGACTGGGAGCTTGGGAAGAGGGAAGGGCCTGGGACTGGTTGGTGTGGGGGATGGTTGATGTTTGACTGAAGGAAATGAGCTGGGTCAGTTCTCCCTGCAGTGGTTCTGAGCAGACTTTTTTCCTGTCTCTGTGGAAGTGATGATAAGAGAAGAAGCCACCAAACATGAGGGTCTGGGTCCGTCTTTGCACTTAGAAAACTGTGAGTGCAAGGATGTGCAGAGCTAGCCTCCGGGGAAGATGGGAAGAGCTTGACACAGGCATAGAGACAATGATACAGCTTATCTTGTTCTGCTTGATCCTGGTAGACAAGTCCATCCATTGCTGGTAGGATGGCGTTGGGCTGCATTGTGTCTCTGAGGTGGATCCACTCTTTTTGGGGTGCCTCTAAACCAGGCTATGAGTGGGCAGCAGGGGATGCCAGGGCTATCCATGCTTCTAGAGCTCTTTTGCAGAGATGCTTCCAGCTGTGGCAGCACCCATGAGGGCAGGGCTCTGCGCTCAGCAGGACTTGCCATTGGAAGCAGGGGCTGGATGCAGGATTGGCTCATAAAAGTATGGCCCTGTGGTGTTACTGGGGACACAGCTGATATGTTGGGTACCTGGAGTCCCTGGTAGGTGTTTCCAAGGCAGTCAGCCATGTCAAGGCTTGAGGGCATAGAGATGCCAGTCTTTCTGGGAGTGGGCTGCCCAAGGTTCCCTTGAAGCATCGACTGGAGACCTTGAGGAGATAGCAGAGGTGGGTCTCTGTTTCTGGGGCCTGTCTGGAGTGGTGGGTGGAGGGAGCAGTCCTGGATCATGGCTATGTGGTTGTGCAAGAACCTGGAAGGACTTTGGGACTTCCTAGCACTGAGTTGAGGCTGATACCACTGATGAAACCAGAGGTCCAAACTTCCTTTCCCTTTGCAGCTAAGCTGACAGACCTGCCCTAGACTGGAGACGGTGATGAATTTTCTGTCCCTAATAACTTGTTGCCTGTTGGTGCTGTCATGCAGGGACTTCCCAGGATTATTTCTCTCTGGGCAAGCTCCATGCTTCCCAGAGATGTGAAGCCTCTTGTCAAAGATGTTCATGGTTGTGGTAACTTTCTAAACTCCAGTGAATTAGTGGTGGCACAGCTGACCAAGCAGCCTCAAGCCAGCAGTTCTCTCCTAGCCAG
Organism: Catharus ustulatus; assembly: GCF_009819885.2. Classification (NCBI taxonomy): domain Eukaryota; kingdom Metazoa; phylum Chordata; class Aves; order Passeriformes; family Turdidae; genus Catharus; species Catharus ustulatus. The sequence continues at coordinate 2,536,789 of NC_046232.1, read as the reverse complement.
GAAAAAACAGGCAGGAGACTCTCTGAGCGTCCTCCAAGCAGAGGAGGCTCCTGAGCAGCTGTCCTCACTAAGTGGTGGGTGAAAGGGACTGATACGCCATCAGAAGAGACTTGGTGGCCAACAGTTGCTTTCTCTGGCTGGCTCAATCCAAAGAAAGCAACACAACTTGCTGTAGAAAGGGAAATGCTTGTTTGCTGCAGTCTGAGAGAGGAGTGTGTTTCCCTGGGCCATAGGGATACAAGGCATTGGACTGATGGATGGATGCATGCTTGTTAAAATGTTCCTAAGCAAGAGGATGAATCAGTGCTTGTCTTGTCCCCCATGCTCTGGTGTGAGATGATGCGCTGATCGTCCAGCTCTCCCTCGCCAGAGCTTTTCCTGGTGGTGGGCTGAGCTGCTCTGGTCCCACACCTCCTTTGCACCCCCACCAACCTCCTGAGGGGCCCTTGAGCAGCAGTGCCTGCTGCTGGGGCAGCAGTGTGTGTCCAGCACACACCAGTGGGTGAGGTGGTGCCTGTCCTTGCCTGCTTGGGTCGCATTCCCATAGGCTGCATTTCCAGATGGAGCAGAGCAGCTCTTGCCAGCCACCAGCGGGGCTGCCCAGGGCTCACACCCAGTGACCTGCGGTGCTGCCTATGAAGTGCTCATGCCTTGCCAGGCTCAGGGTCTCAGCAGCACCTATGAAGATGCTGCTCTGCACTTCAGCAGCTTGGCAGCAAGATGCAGCTCTTGGATGTGTTAGTTGGATCCTACCACCTCCTAGGAGCACAAGGAGTGCTTTGTCCCAGCCTGCACCAGGAGCTGTTCTGGTCCCTGGGGACCATTCCAGCTGTAGAGATAGAGCTCCAAGAGTTGCTGTGGCTGGCTACAGACCTAGAGGTAACTAAAAAGCTGGTCCTCCAAGCCAAAGGTGGTCTGAGGAGGGACATGTGTACTTGGTTCTTGCTTCCCCTCTTTGCTTCTAAAGGACTTGCTCTCCATGAGGATGATGGACAATTGGATACTTAAATTCTGAGGGCAATTGGGAGAGACAAAGGAGGTTTTGACAAGGAGAGTGAAGCTCTGATGGGCTGTTTCTCTGCCCCCTTTATAATATCATTGTGATTTTTATGCAGCTGCTGGTGGTCTGCTGCAGAAAGGGAGAGGTTCCTGGCCTCTGGGAGGTGCCAGGCAGAGGCACACATTTTTCCTCTCCAGCTGTTTTCTGGGACAGATGTTGAAGGCAGCAGCATGAGGCTGCTGCAGTTGGCCAGCAGTGGCTGCCTCATCCCTGTGAGCAGGAGTCGCTTTGGTGGTGTGACCAGACTCCTTTCCAGCTGTGAGCTAATGCCTCTCCAGAAACAACTGAGCCTCTTCCAGTAAAAGCCTCTCTTGCTCTGCTTTCCTCACCCGGTGCTGAACGTCTCCATTAGTTCTTAGCTTCCTCCTTGACAGGTGTAGTATTTTGAGGGGTGTGAAAACTGCCTTGGCAGATGCCTAGAGAATGTCCTTTTGGCTATCTGCTTCCAGTGCTTTCTGCTGGCTCTGGAACATCACTCCTACTGAGTTACTGTCTCATCCCATCAAGTCCTTAATCTTTCTGTAGGGTGAAAGACCTGGCAGGTCATTCCCTCACCCTGCCAACAAGTTAGAGCCTTGGATTGTACCCAGGATTGTCATGTCTGTAGCAGCTCCTGTGGGGCTCCAGCTGAATCCCTCTGAGTACAGGGCTGGGCTAGTGGTCTGTGGGGCCACGGTGGGTCAGGCTGAGTGGGTTTGTGTGAGCATTGTAGACCTGCAGGAGTAAGGCAGGGAGGGGTGGTGCATTGCAGTCATGGTTTATTAGCACCAGAGCTATGAACAGTGCATGTTTTAAGAGAAAACCAGGATTTCTGTTGAAAGTGGAGGTGCTGAGGCTCTGCAGGTGGGCCAGAAGGTGGCTCTGAGGACAGGATGGAGGGTCACCAGGCTGGTCCATGCTGGCTCACGTATGGCCTGGCTGTGCTGCTTGGCTGAGCCTGTGTGGGGTGGAGGTGGCTCTCAGGGTTAAGCATTTACAGCCTTGGGAACGAAGGGGGAGTTTCCTGTTACTGCTGGGCAGAAGGAAACTGCTTCCAGCTGTCAAGGGGAGGGGTGTGGAGTGGGAGACACTTGCCAGGGAGAATGGCTGCAGAGATGTGACTCTGCTGAGCAAGCACCTTCTGGTGACAGGGGTTGGGGGGAGCAAGAAACCCCTGTCCTTGCTCTGGCAGCTGCTGTGATGGCCCTGTAAGTTGTCAGTGATGCTGCTGCCCATTCCAAGCCTTCCTGGGTGGTGCCTGTGCACAGTGAGAAGTGAAGACACACTCTGTGTGGCACTTTAGTCCTGGCACTAGGAGGAGAGTCTTGGGAATGTCTCTGCCCTGGATTCCCACAGCTAGACTGGCTGGGATGCTGTCCCATGAAGTGAAGTATGGGGCAAGCTGGGAGCTGATTTAGTTGCACCCACTTGCCTTGTGTAGGTGTCTGGAAAGAGTCCGGCAGATTATGGAATTGTGGAATGGTTCAAGTTGGAAGGGACCTTAAACCAATCTCATTCCACGCATATCCCATGTTCAGGGACATTTTCCACTGTACCAGATTGTTCCAAAGTCTTGATCAAACTGCTTTGTTCTGAGCTGATGAGAGGCTCCTGTGAGGACTAAGCTTCTGCTGACTGGCAGGGCTTAGCCAGGCACTTAGAAGGCATCTCCTGGAGAGGAACTCAAGGCCCATAGTTCATGTGGTTGCAGATCCTAGCATTGCAGCCCTCATGCCTGTGGGGGGAGAACTTGGCCACTGCAGGCAGCAGTGCCAAGGTTGTGGCAGTTTGCTGCATTTCTCTGCACATCCTTCGGAGAGGAGCATCTAGCTGGGCTTGTTTGGGTGAGGGGATAGCTGTGCCAGGATGAATGGGACAAGGGGAATGGCCCACATGGGGCTCCAGAGGATTTTCTGCCACTTTCCTCCCCATCTTAGAGCCAAGTCCATCATTGTGCTGGTTCCTAGAGCCCTGAAAGTGCTGAGGCTGTGCTTCTCTCCTGGCAGCTGGGGAGGGAGGAGCAGGGGGTGGCTGCTGTACTCCAGCAGCAGGACCAAGTTCCAGTTGCTGCTCCAGCTGCTGGATCTGTGCTCGGTCAAGTGGCACGGGCTTGTCTCACACTGCTCTCAGGCATGGAGATGCTGATGCAGCCCAGCTGGACACTCTGGCCTTGCTGACCAAATGGGATCATCTGGATGTCCGAGGCTGTGGGGGCAGGATGTTGCCAGCTCACTACGTCTCCTAAGGGGCTGGAAAGTGTCTGTTCAGTTACTGTCCCTTGTTTGCTTATTAGGTGCCCATCCAGCTGCTTCCTTGGCGAGGAGCAGGTCTGAGAAATAGATGTGGCAGCAAGCACCTGCCAGGGAAGTCTCCAAGTCTGGTTTGCAGCTCTGCCAAGTTGTTCCCATAGAGTCACTTCTGGCAGCAGGGTTGGGGATTGGAAAACTCCATGGGCATCTGTTGTAGTGGATGAACCACATCTTTCCCCCATGTGTCCTGTAGAGATTGTCTGGTTTTAATGTGTGGTCTTGGGATGCCTCCTTTGCTTGGCTGAGGGTGGAGCTATTCAAGTAGTATTTGGAGCTCACCTGGAGCCTCCTTTCCCATGCTGGAGACATCTTTACTCCATGGACCTTGCACACGTCTTGAAGGAGCTGAAGGTTTGTACTCTGGTTGAGGTAATCCTGGATCATGGACCTCTGCCTGGCTTTCTTTTCCAGATGCGCTGGTATCCTCCCTCTGAAGCTACCCAGCAAGGATGGAAGTCTCGTCAATTTTGTTAGTTCCTTAGTAAGTAATTAATTACTCTTGGAGTCAGGTCTTTGTCTTGCTCTTCCTTGGACTCTTGGGGGGAGGAAGGGATGGGAACTTGGGCTCAGCCCCACACACCTACCCAAGGATGTGGTTGGCTTTCCTAGACAGGTGGTGGGAGCAGGGAGACCCCCCAGGCCCTGGGCTGAGGCGGGGGCTCTGGGAGACACTCGGGACACAGGTCCAGCTGGCCCCACTGACTGCACTCCTCTCCCACAGTGTCTCTTCTTGGCTTGTGTTCCTCCTCCCTGCCTCTCTGCAGAGGGATGTGCCAGGGACGATTGCTCTGACCCCTCTGGATTCGGTATGTGGCCAGCGGACAATGCGCCTGGCCCCACCACGTGGCCCCCAGGGCTGCCAGTACCCCTTTCCCTGGACTGTGAAGCCATTGCAGCCACGGGCTGTGTGCTGCCTGCATCCCTGTCTCCATCCATCTGTCCCTCCATCCCTCCCTCAAGCCATCCCCAGGACATCCTCCCTGACTGAGCTTCTCCGTCTGCTGCACTGAAACCCAGCTAGGGGCTAGGTCCTGGGTTTCCCCGGGCTCTCCCTGCCCTGGGCGCAGCTCGGCTGAAGGAATCGAAAGGCAAAATGGGTTTTGCATGTTTTCTGGCATGAATTAAAACACTTAACTTGTGTCTGTGTGATGTAAGTTTGTTCTAGCATTTGTGTAACCGTTAGCAACAGGTCTTGGCCCAACAGATTGATCCATCAAGGTTTTCCTCTTGCTTCGGTGAAGACTTGGCTTTGAGAAATACTGTCCTTGTCTCACCCTTACTCCCACCTCCACCCTCCCCTCCCCAGGATGACCAGAAAATTTGAAAAATGTTTTGGTTTGGTTTGGATTTTGTTTTTTCTTTTTTTTTTTCTTTTTTTTTTTTAGTATGATGCACTGGGTTTTTGTTCTCATCCATTCTGCTCGTTTTAAAGTCAGGGTTGTTATATTATTTTTTTTTCCTTCTTCAGACTTCTATATATAGAACAGCTGTAAAATATCTAACCTCTTTTTTTCTCCCAAATTCTTCTGATTGGAGAGCATCCAGTCTTGCCAAATAATCAGCCATCCTTATGGGAATACCGAACAAAAAAAGAAGTACGAGTATTTTTGTACCATGTGTAATAAGGAAATATTTATGCATCATAAAGAATTTCTTGTGTGTTTGTGTGCAATTAATTATTGTTATTATTAAAGAGAAATTGTAATCGTGTAAGATAAGTTAATGTTTAGTTAAAAGCTTGAAAAAGAAGGGTTGTCTTCTGTACCAATGATTCAGTCAGGCATAGTAAACAAGAAATTGTGCAATTTTTGTTTTTGCATCTTATTGCTTGGTATTGAAGTGCTTTAAGTATTATCTGACCATGGCTGTCTCGGTTGTATTAAAAGATTTGAGAATAACTTGCTCTATAATTGCTGATCCTATGAGAATGTGAAACTGGATAATATATGAAATGCAACAACAACAAACGAAAATATACCCAGAGGCTGCTGTGACTTTTTCTGTGGTCTTGGGTCTTTTCTTGTGGGAATGGTGTGGGATGCTTCAGGCCCAGCCTGGCCCCTCCCTGGTCCCATTTCCCGGGCTGGAAGGATGCAGGCTGGCTCGGGATGCAGCTGAGGAGGACCAGGGGCTGAGATCTTCCCTACCCTGCTGGGAAAAGGGCAAATCCTTGCCATTAGGGGCGTGTGCTGGGGCCTTGGTGCTGTGGAGCTCTGCTGGAGGCCTCGGCAAGGGCAGCCCTGAGCTTTTTTTTTGGGTGTTTCGTTTCCCCCTTCCTAGGGGGCTGTGGAGGCTGAGGGCCTCTCCTCCATGCCAGCAGTGCAGGGGCTCTCCATAGAAGGCCAATCTTCTCCATGGCTGGAGCCTTTGCCTTACACGTGCCCAGCTCCTCTTCTGCTGCCTGTACTGCCCAACCTTTCTGTGGGCCTGTCTGTCCCCTGCAGCAGCGGTGGGAATGCCAGGGCAGGGCAGGGCTGGCTGTCCCGCTGGGCCGCTCCATGCGGGCCGGGCTCTCCCTGCAGTGCCCCAGGAGTCCCCAGGGCCCAGCGCCCTGACCCTGCCCCGGGGCTCTCCAGCTGCCTCCCACGCCGCTGGCCGCCCCAGGGAGCAGTGTTTTCCTCTCTCCCCAGGGCTTCCAGGGCAGTGCTGAGCCAAAGCAAGGGAAAAAAAATAGTAAAAGAAAAAAGGCAGGTCTAAAAATAGCCGCGCTGGCCCCCCGTGCCTGGGAATGGCCTCGTGCTGCTGCTGCGGGCAGTGACTCGCTGTGGGGCGGCTCTGCCAGCCCCTTCCCGTGGGATTCCCGCCCACACCTCGGCCCCTGCTCGCTCCCGGCTCCTGCCTGCACCCAGCCCCTGCCCGCTCCCGGCTCCTACGCGCTCCCGGCCCCTGCCCGCACCCACCTCCTGCCCGCTCCTGGCCCCTGCTCGCTCCCACCTCCTGCCCGCTCCCGGCTCCTGCCCGCAGCCAGCCCCTGCCTGCTCCCGGCTCCTGCCTGCACCCAGCCCCTGCTCGCTCCCGGCTCCTGCCCGCAGCCAGCCCCTGCCTGCTCCCGGCCCCTGCCCGCTCCCGGCCCCTGCCCGCTCCCGGCTCCTGCCTGCACCCAGCCCCTGCCCGCTCCCGGCTCCTGCCCGCTCCCGGCTCCTGCCTGCACCCAGCCCCTGCCCGCTCCCGGCTCCTACGCGCTCCCGGCCCCTGCCCGCTGCCAGCTCCTGCCTGCTCCCAGCTCCTGCCTGCTCCCATCTCCAGGGGCTGGCTCCTCCCTGCTGCCTCTGCCCGCATCCCGCTCACCTGAGCGGAAACAAGCCGGCGAGCAACGACGGGAGCGTGTAAGGCTTTAAACTATAGAGCAGAATTTCTCTGTTCATGTTTTGTTGTTGTTGTTTCGTTTGTTTAGTTGGTTTTTGGCGGGTTTTTTCTTTTTTTTTTTTTCTTCTTTTTTTTTTTTTTCTTAAGCCTTTAGCACAGCACATGCATTAACATGACCAGGCCATGAATTATTTACACCCAGCTCTACTAAGCTTTTACTCTGGGACCCGCTCGCCTCGGAGCTAAAGTAGGTCACGTCTGCTCCGAGGGTCCCCGGGCGGCCCTTCCCCGGCCGGAGCCAGGCGTGCGGACACACGTGTGCCATGGCCCAGCCGCGCGTGCCCTACCCCGGCTGCTCCCGATGGGGTCCTGCTCAAAGGGACGCTCTGGGAGGTGATCTGGGGACACGGAATGCCCCCAAAATATCTACATCACCAGACAGGATGAAGCTCTCTCGGTGCAGGGAAGCTCTGGGTGGGGCACGAGCTGTTGGCATCACCAGGGAAAGGATGCAGGTCCATGGCTGGTCCTGTGCAGCCTGGGCATGTTGGCTAATAGCCAAAGGACAAACCTACCAGGGAACACAGAAGATGATACTGGGGCTGGAAAAAATATAGATAAGGGAAAAAGGCGTCTATTGTCATGATTTTCTTTTACACTTTACTGGAAACTCCTCCTCTTTTACTTGTTTTGAAGGTGGGACAAAAGATAAATCTCGGAGCTTTTCAGTTCTTTTCTCCTGAACGTGCTGTACTCTGCCACAGTGTGTGGGCACTGAGGCAACACAGTGGGAATAGAAACTCCAGCTGTTGTGATGCAAAGGGACCTCTTGGCATGGCTGTACTGGGTAAGCTGCTCCCATTGGGGGTGATCAGACATGCTCACAGCCAGCTAGGGGGGCCACATCCAAAACTCTGTCCCTGCTGCAGCCAGAGAGGTAGGAAGGGACTCAGGTCATCTCACACCAGCATTCATCCACTGCTGTGCTGATCACAGGAGCTCCTGTCTCTTAGGGCCATCTCACAGTGCTGATGCTCCCCTCGTGTCCCACACACCTTTGCTGATAGGTAAGGGTCCCCAGATGCAGCTCAGTCCCTTTCACCCATTTCTTCAGGAAATGCAATGAAGAACAATTCAAAGGCTTTTGTAAAGGATCAAACCCCAGCAATTCTCATCTGCTGGTCTGTGCCAGCACTGATGCCACCGTCCCCTTTCCTGTCCTCTCTCAGGCCAAAGCCTATCATGGCTAGAGATCATTTTGAGCATTACTGATGACCTGCCTGTTGTTTGTCTATCAGGCAGAGAACAATGGCCAGAGCTGTAAGGAAATGTCTGAGAGCCCCAGCTCCACACTGCAGCAGGATTTAGCAGCTACTGCTCCCTGCTGATTTTCATGAATCATAGAATCACAGAATTTTTAAAGCTGGAAAAGCCCTCTAAGACTGTGGAGTGCATCCATTCTCCAGCACTGCCAAGTCCACCACTAAACCAACATTCCCAAGCACCACATATTTGAACAGTTCCAGGAATGGTGACTCCGCTACTGCACTGGGCAGCCCTTTACAATGCCTGATCACCACTTCAGAGAACAAATTTTCCCCAACACTCAACCTAAACCTCCCCTGGCATAACTTGGGGCCTTTTCCTCTCATCCTGTCCATTGTTCCCTGGAAGCAGAGCCCAACTTTTCCCCTAGCTCCCTCTTCCTGTCAGGGAGTTGTGGAGACCCAGAAGATCCCCCCCCAAGCCTCCCTTTCTCCAGGCTGAGCTCTCCTTCCCCCGCCACCACTCCCTCAGCTGCTTCTGATGCTGCAGCCCCTTCCCCAGCTCCATTCCCTTCTCTGGGCACACTTCAGCCCCTCAATGTCGTGAGGGGCCCAAAGATGAACACAGGATTTGACCCGTGGCAAGAAGCTGAATCTCATGCAATGTTGCTGGGATTCCCCAAGCAAATATATGTTGTCCACCCCTGCATGGGTGAGGAGCAGATCTCCTGTGGTCAGGGAGCATCACATGTCTATGGGCCCCAGCCCATGGCATGTAGCCAGATAAAATGACTGGCCGAGATGTATAATGATGGATGAGCTCAGTAGCACCTCTGGAAGAGGCAGGTTGGGCTGGCAGGTGTACAAGCAGGCTCAGCCAGGCCTGAAATACCACCAGGAGTGTAGGAAGAGGTAGGGAGTGATGGACACCAAGCAGGGAGGAGACAATGCTCTGGCTGCCTCAGGATTCCTTATTGCATTGTGCCCCCTCTCAGGAGTTTTGCTTGGATATCACCACACTCTCACAGCTCCAAAAATACCTCTGCTGTCCCTCTGCCAAACATCTACTTGTTCAATTATTCCCCAACCCAGCAACAAGTCTGTAGAGACCTGGAATTGGCATCCCATTCCCCTGTGGAATGACACAGGTGATAAACAACGAGTGCCACAGGGATCATGTAACAAAATACACCCTAAAAATAACTGTTGGGGAAAGGTGAGGGGGAACAGTTCCTACCTCCAAAGTGATGACATCCCAGAGAGCCCTTGGAACTCAAGATGTTGCTTTGATGGGATCCTGAGGGTTATTAATTACAGGAGGTAACTCCATGTCGATGCAAAAAATACATGATACCGGGTCAGTTCTACAAAGAACAAAAGCTGCTCTGAGCCAGTCAGGCCTTAACGGCGTTGTTATTTGGGATAGTGTGGTGAGAAATGTGCTCCCGGTCTGCTCTGTCACGACATGTACAGTTTAGCAGGAAAGCCAGGAGGTGGCATCCGAGACCTGAGCACAGGAAACCATAACACTCCAGCAGGAGCTCGACAGCAGTTTGCAGCTCAGGAGAGTGGAGGAAACCTGCGTGCATTCTGTCATGCACTTTCTTCTCCTCCTTGGTATGGGGCGAGCTGAGATACTTCAGGCAAAAAAGCACTATATTAAGTTAATGGAGGAAAATATTTTATTTTTTCCTGTGGTCAGCTACAGCGTTGTTATCAAAAATACACCGAATTTGAGCTGGAACGGGACAGGATGGGGAGTGTTGCTGAGGTGGGACTATGGCCACTCAGGCTGGTCCTGGCTTGTTCCAGCTGAGTCTGGGAATCCCCTGGGGCTGTCCCTCTTCTGCGTGCCTCTCCCATGCATAGCTCCTGGTATTACTCATTTAACTCAATAAAGAAGAAGTGTGATGCCTTCTGGGATGACACAGCCATGACATACTCCGCTCTATACATACGGGGAGTGGGAGCCACCCCCGTGGGGCACTGGGCAACCTGTGCGGCTCCTTTGGTGAGTGAGCCTGAGATGGGCAGGAGCACCACTGTCATGCCTCAGTGTGTTGGGACTGACAGCAGATGGCACTGGGAAGCTAGAAAGGGACTAGCTGGGATGCCTGAAGGGAGAAGAAGCCACTGCTGCACTTGCAGGTTTCAGCCCAGCACAGGCAGGAACCAAGAAGAGTCAGCTGCAGCCACCCTTGGGACAGGGGAACACCAGCTCCTGATAAAAACCTGGAAGGATCTCCAAATATGTCCAAAATGTCCTGTTCTCTTGGTCTGGGGTGCTCAGATTGGGAGAAATCCCAGCTTTTCACCTGTCTCTAGAGTGTTTGTCCTGCTATGGGAAGCCAGAGCTCTCCCATTCCCTGCATTTCCCATGCTCCCTAGGCATGGCAGAGCGTGCCTCATCTCCTGGACTTCATCAGGTGAGATTCACCTGGTGGATTTCATCCATTGGGCATCATCCCTGGGCTTTGTCCATTTGGCTTCCCCTGCTGGGCTTGATTGTGGCTGACACATTCCTTTCATGCTCCTCTGGGTGCCAGGAGTGAGTCTGACCTTCTGAATCTCTCCTGGGTTCCAAGTCTCCATGCTGCTTAGCCAGGACAGGAGTTCCAGCAGGCAAAGGGAGAGTGGCAGCTTGTGCCAGCATGTTAAAGCCAATGGAGCAATTGGTTAAAGCCAATTGCTGCCACTGGCAGGAATTACTGGCTGTCAGGGCAGGCTGGTCCCACCACTGATGTGTTTCCATCACTTCCCTCAGCCCTTTGTCCTCTTGCTGTCCTTGGCATTAATGCTGAGGGCTGGGTTGGTTGCTCAGGGCTCTATGTGTGACAGCATGCTCCCCCTCATGGGACATCTACAAGTGCTCCTTCTCTGGTGGCAAAGACAGCAAGACCTACCCACTCTCAATAGGAGTCAGTCCGAATGTGCTGGGGAATCTGTCACCCTTAAGGATCATGAGCAAGGTTTGGCAGAAGAGCCTGATCCTTGCAAATGTCTGGGAAAGGCTGTCAGCTACTCTCTGTCCACAGCGCTCCTGGTGTTGGCCTGAGCTGGATCATTCTTCCCGCAGTAAGAAGCGTTATGGCTGCCCAGCTTCAAATATCTGCCACCTCCTCCCTGCCAGGGGTTGGTTCATGCCTGCCAATACCCCCAGGAAGTTTCTGCACTGGTGGGTGACCCTGTGTGGCAGGTGAAGGCCAACTAACTCCCTGCATCTTTCCTCGGGAGTAAGGCAGTCACAATCTGAGCCTTCAGTGTCACAGCAGGGCCTCTGATGGGGTGGGAAACACCTGATAACACCTCCCACATCACAAAAGCCTCCTGTAGCTTCTCCAGCCCTCCTGACAGACCTGCAGCTATACATCTGCTTCCCAAATCCCACCTGGATGTAATGAGGAAATATGGGAAGGAGTTTGGAGCACGAGGAGCAGCTGAAGGAGCTGGAGGGGCTCAGCCTGGAGAAAAGGAGGCTCAGGGAGGATCTTCTGGCTTTCCACAACTCCCTGACAGGAAGGGGTAGCCAGGTGGGGATCAGTCTCTGCTTCCACGGAACAAGGGACAGGATGAGAGGAAATGGCCTCAAGTCACACCAGGGGAGGCTTAGATTGGATATTATGGAAAAATTCTTCATTGAAAGGATGGTCAAGCACAGGAACAGGATGCCCAGGGCAATAGTGGAGTCACCATCCCTGGAAATGTTCAAGAATTGTGTGGATGTGGCACTTGGGGATATGGTTTAGTGGTGAGCACAGGAGTGTTGGGGGAACAGTTAGACTGGATCATTTCAGAGGCCTTTCCCAGCCTAAACAATTCCATAATTCTGTGTTCCTGTTCCAGCCTTACTTTTGTGTCCCAAGCACATTAAATGCTGAGGACCAAACGGGGTAAAATTTGATTAATTAAATATCCCTATTTTAGGTTGCCCCTCTGGTGTAGCACCTTGATATGGGCTGGGAATCAGTAAGGAAATAATGTTTTTCCATGGAAGTTGATGCTTGTGGGTAGTTGCCTCTTTAGGGGCAATTTTTGGGAATTGGAGAGAAATTTTTCTCATGTGGATCAGCCTGGCTGTGCCAGTATCCTCCTGAGACACAGTAACTGGATTTGAACAGACCATTTTGACATGGGCCTACTTCCTTAATATTTACCAAGGAAAGGTTTACCTGGAAATCCAAGGGACCACTGTGCCTGTTGTCTTGGTTTATTTTCTAAAAAAACCCCAAAAACCAAAAATGCAGGGGAAAAAACAGGGGATGGAGGGGGAAAGAAGATAAAAGAAAAAAAAGCCAATTATGAAGAATTTGTCCTTGCCACAGATCAGAAAATGCCAGAGCATCTCTTGGGATGATATGTTGAGTTCCAGTGATGGATTTGGCTTTATTAAACAGACATAGAAAGCCTATATCCAATATATGTAAAAAAAAAATGTGGTGAATGTGGAACCTCAAATACTATATGTGAGTATTTAATGAGAGGAATGGGAAATGGGAGGAATTCAAGTTGGATACAAGGGAAAAAAATGACATTGAGAACAGCAGAGTGACTGGACAGGATATGGAGCAGTGGTGAGGGGTTCACTTCATCCTTGGAGACCTTGAGAATTGCCTCCAACTTGATCTTTTCTTGTTCCTTGCAATTTAGGGTACATTGCATGGGAGAGGGATAACTCTGACAAAACTGGTCTCTCAGGCCACAGTCAGTAGTAATTTATCACTCAATAAATAAGGATGAGCAGATACTTTTTATTTTAAAAATGTTTCTAGCCAAAGTGGAAATTATCTATTGTTTTAGGGATTAAATATATGGCACTGAATGCAGACAATGTTTTCCAGAAGGTTTAAACCTTTCTAGAGTGTTCAAGCACTTCTTGGTGTTCTCTTCTCTTCATGCCTGCCCTTAAATAAAAACATAATATAAAACAAAACTGAAAAATAACTTCTTTTTAATCTGTTTGTATTCTTAAAAGGATTATTACAAACAGACACACAAATCCCTAGCCAGTAAGCACACCTTGGGTTTCTAAAGAAAATATGTTGTGGTGAAGAAAAAGGTGAACTCCCAGCAGTATGTGTTTGTGTATGGGATCAGAGCAAAGTTGCCATGTGCGGAAGGTTCTTGAGATAGTGAAAGCAAATGCTGGTGGCACTCACAGAAAGTGCTTTGGCATGAGCACTGAAAAAACAAAAGGTTTTCTGCATGTTTTTCTCAGTGGAAACACTCAGAAGTATGGGCTTTTCCTTTCTGGGCAAAGTTTTAGGCATGAACATCAGACCTTGCTGCTCCAAGGATGGAGAAGGATTGATCACAGCCAGCATCAGGATGAGAAAGGGGAGAGTTGGGCAGAGCTGTTCAGGTTTAAAACATCCCTGAGCCACCACATGGAATGCTTTGTGTTGTGGACTATGGAAAGTCGTATTTTTGTAACTACTTCCATTTCATTTCATGCCTCTTCATCCAAGCATAGCCCTGCATGAATGAGGCAGGATGCAGGGCAGCATTTTGGGACAGTCTCAGAAGAAAAGCCAAATGGTGGAGTACTGCTAGGAGTAGTGAGGAACAGCATCTCCAGAGCCTGTGATGAAAGAGACATGCAAGGACAGGAGACATCTCCTCCCTGAGATAAAGGAGCAGTGATGGACACCTTCCCTTGGACAAGCTGTTCCACAAAACCATCCCAGAAAGAACAGAAGACTTGGCTGGGGTGAATCAGCTCCATGTTTGCCTAGCAAACCGTGTGGGGCCTGAGTTGTGCCCAGTAACAGTTCTCATGGGTTGACACTCCTTGATAATGCCAACTGGTGTCAAGAAAGCATTCAACAGTCTTTGTTTCGTACTTAGAGAGATGTGCCTTGAGGTGCCCTGACTTGCCCACAGAAATCCCACTGCTGCTCAAAGCAGAGCTTTTGGGTAAACACAAGCAAACCTAACCTGCTCAGTGGAAGTTCTGGGGCTAGAGGGACACACACACTCATGTCCAGAGAGTGCTCCTAGGCATGCCTTCCTTACCTCCCACTCCTACAGATTTTGGATGGACTTACATATGCCTTCTCTCTGTCACCTGTATCGCACTCTTTTATTCCCTTTCTAGGATCTCCTGCTACAGTGATATTTCTGGTCACTCTTGAAAGATGTAATAAAGATGTAAACTCTTTGTGGGGGAAAAAGGTCAGCTGGTTTAGATAATTTTGAAAATATTCTTCTAGGGAAGAGCAAATACAGGCTTTACATCAGCACTGACACTTATTTGACTAAGGCCTATAGGAGCAGAGCTTGAGCTGAATGCCTTGTTCTGGTGATTTGAACCAACAAGTAGATCATTGAATCACAGAATCATGGAATATCCTGAGTTAGAAGGGATTCAGTCCAACTCCTTGCCCTGCACAGGACAACCCAAGAATCACCTCATGCATCTGAGATTATTGTCTAAATGCTTCTAAATGTGATAGTCCACAATGTGCAGCCCGTGAGCCTGGGGAATTGGAACAGTGCTTGACTCTCATGGAGGCTGGAGATGAAGTTGCCAGAGGAATTCTAGCAGTCTCTTGAATGAAAGGTGTCTGTAACATCAGTAAAATTGTGCTTCAAAGAGAAGGGGATCAGAGCAGGCAGGTGGGAGCACAGCAACACAAGAATGATGCTGGTGCATGGACATGGGAAGGTGGGATTTATCTGCTCTTGGGGTGGCAACATCAGAGCAAGGAAGGAAGTAGTTTGGGAGGCTTTAAAATAGATTTCCAGTAAGACCTTGCTGATTGTAAAGCAGTTTTAAAACTGCAGGTACCTGGGAGAAGAGACAAGTGCTGTTTGTGGGCACACAGAGCAGGAGTTAGTCACAAAGCAATGTGGAGATTCTGTGGGTTATGGCCTTGACCCTGATGATATAAGGGATCATGCCTTATCAGCAGGCATGAGAAGTGAGAGCAGGGGTGGACAAGGAAGTAAGGGCTGAGGATGGCTTCTGTGGAAATCACAAATCTGAGTATGCAAACAACTCCATGTTTAGTAAATACCCGACTGATGTAGTCATGGCATTTATAGAAGAGGTGGAGGGAGCAGTGGCATGTACATGAGGGGGTGGGAAAATCTTGACCCAGAACAGAACAATAATGCAAAAACTTACCACCAGCAGCCACAAAGGCTTCCAGGGCCTTCTTCTCCCATTGGATCATTTGATTATTATTTCAGAATCTAATCGGAGCTATCTTATAGGATTACTGAACTTCATCCTAATCTAGTTGGGTGGTAGGTCCCTATCTTACATAACTCTACCACTCAAGGTCCTTGGGTTCAGAGGAGAGATAAGACTGCCACAGAATGGTGGCTTTACTGCTGAGGTACAGTTATCACAGTTAGTATTGTAAAAACTAATTGACTTATTTTTCCAACTCTGTCAAAGGTGATGGTAGACCTTGGACAGGCACCTTAGAATTATCTGTATTAGTTCAGGAGAAAACACTTCGATGCAGTTGGTCAGAAATAGAATTGTGGTGTTGGGATGTGGAAGAAGCTCCAGAGTGATCCTGTTGAGAGTGACAACACCTCCAAGGCAAACACAAGAATCCTTCATAAGGAAACTAAGGGAAGGAGAATAGGAGCATCTGCCTCCAATGTGAGTCCTGCTTGATCTGCGCATGGAGATGGAGAGTTCATACAGATGGAGAGGTTTAGCTCCGGCTAAAGAGAATTCAGCCCTTTGGTTGCATTTTGGAGAGGCTTACCCTGACATCTGATCTTACAGCAGCTATTTGGCCACTCCACACAGGGTCCCCAGGACAACATCACCCTGAGGCTCCCCTGGCTGTGGGACAGCTGAAGGATCACTGCAGGGATCCCTGGGTTCCAAGAATTGTCCTCCCCCTCCATTGGGATTGGTGGGTGTGTGACCTGCAATGCTACTCTTTATTTTGGGGAGTTCATCCTCCAAGACATAGGGATGCATCTCCCCAGGTCATGTCCTGCCGTTCCTCACTGAGTTAGTTCTGAGGTGTTTTATAGTTTGCACACAAGGAAAATACAAACTGAGTTTGACTGCTGCAAGTGAACTAAGTTATTTTCATGTCAACAAAGCACCCACCTCCTTACCCATTGAGGCCACAATGATCCTGATCATAGACTAAACAGGTAAACATTTGGTTGCGTTAATGCAAAGTGAAATGGCGCTGGTAATAAGGATTGTTGTGCGAGGTCACACCATGGCTGTGACATAATCCCACAGCACTGCTCTTGTGTTCCTGAGGGAACATGAATGTCTGCCTTGCCAGTGAAAGCTGGACACCCACACACCTAGGTGAAAGAGAAATTAATTAGGACTAAGTCCTAAGTGTGTTTTGACTTTGGGTGGTAGTCAAAAGGGCTTATCAGGCAATGCCGAAGGCAAAGGAAGAGAAATGGACCATTGCAAGGTCTTCAAAACATCTTTTAGAGGATCTTGGAGGGATTTGTGGTGGCTGGTGAAGTCCTTGTGGTCCTGAAGGAAGAGCAGGCCCAGCAGGCACAGGCAGTAAAATATGGCAGAGAAAACATAGAAGTGTGAAGTGAATCTGATTCATAAAGGAAGTTGGAAAGAGAAGGGAAGAAAACTGAAGGCAAAGTGCTGACAATCACAGCAGGGATGAGCAGAAGCGCTGAAGGAACCAGTTTCCTTGCCCCAACAAAAAGTCACTTTTTGCCCAAAGGCTGGGAAGGAACTGGTGTTAGAACCCAAAGGACTTTTATCATAGCAGGAGCCCTGAGTCCTAGGGAAGCTCCCAGTCCATGCCTCCAGCATTTTTTTTCCAATTTAGGGAGCCCAGGCATCAGTCTGTGCTGTGCTTGTAGAGCTGCAGGATTTCATGGTCAATCCCATGCAGATAATTAGTGTGGCAAGTCAAGTCTGGAGGCAAATACACCCTAAAAAGGAAAGGCACAAGCAAGTGCCTTGAGCAAACAAGCATATCCAGGAAGAAACAACTTTTCCCCACCTTTCCATAAAATGCAAATATTCCTTCTTGGATGTGGCAGGAATTATGTTGCTGTGTAAACACTAAGGTATTTTGTCACAGCTTCTTGCGAACTTGTTCCCCTTCCCTCAGAATAACCGCAGTGATGAAGCTGACACTCACTCCAATTAGTGTTCCAGGGAATGACCCTGACAGTGAAAAAAAAATTCATCAGTCTTCATGTGCCTGGGAGGTGAAACATTTTTAGGGAAACTAAATTCATAAATATATCTATTCATGCAAGGAGGAAGACAAAATAACATTAGAAACAGAGGTCATTTTTTAGCTGGTTCTGGCAATTTTACATGACAAATCCTGTATATTTTCTATTTCTCTGGGGAAGTCAAGCTTGGAAAGCTTTCAGCTACAGAATGTTCTTAGAATGCTCTTCCCTCTGGTGACCTATGACAGGACCCAAGGGAACAACTGGAGTTGTGTCAGGGGAGGGTTAGGTTTGATATGAGGAAAAGGTTCTTCCCCAGAGGGTGGTTGGGCACTGCAAAGGCTCCCCAGGGAACGGTCACAGCCCCAAGGCTGCCAGAGCTTCAGGAGCATTTGGACAATTCTCTCAAGCACAGTGTGGGATTGTTGGGGTGTCCTGTGCAAGGACAGGACTTGGACTCAATGGTTCTTGCGAGTACCTTGAACCCAGGATATTCCATGATTCCATGATTCAATGACAGTGGAGGGGATAATCTATTTGAGATGTTTGTCAACTCCATTTGAGCAGAAAACGTCCTTTCCTCAAAACCTAGAATCCCTGAAGTCTCAATTTTTTCCCCCCAAAAAAGCTATTTCTGCAGCTGAGATAGCCACATTCCAATTGTGTTATGTCCACACAAGCTCACAGACCACATTTAATGAATTTTAGTCAAAGTGCAGGGTGCAGTGTTGTCACCAGCATGGCCTGGCGCTGGAGCTGAGGCTGGGATTGGGTCTGGAAACAGTGGCTGGGGCTGGAGCTGGGGTCGGGACTGGAGATGGGACTGGGGCTGGAAGCAGCACCTGGAGCAGAGGTGGGACTGGAACTGGAGCAGGGGCAGCAGCTGGAGCCAGGACCTGGAGCCAGGGAGTAGGGTAGGGAGGAGTGGTGTGATGCTGAGTGAGAAACAAAACAGCACTACAGAATTAAAAAAAAAAAAAAAAAAAAAAAAAAAGTTTAATAGGAAATAAAATAAGATATAAAAGTCCAGCACTGGGGCGCTCCTGGCAAACAGCCACCAAATAAGATATCAGCAGTCCCTATAGTGTTATCTTTATACTGTTATATAACTGAGATACCTGCATATTCATACAGTCCATGCATTCATAATTTTAGCATTTTTGTGAACTGTTCAATGTTATGGGAATTCTTCTGTTTGGTTTCTTCATACTCTGGCTTATCTGCATGATGTCCTGTGTGTCAAGTTAATATATTTTATTCCTCCTTGTGTGTCCATCCTGTTGTTTTACGTCCTCTGATAAGGATGTCATCTTTAAATTTAACATGGTATTTTCTAATTGTCCTCTGGTGCTCTGGTTTGTGTAATCGTTATCACTTGGAGAATTCAGTCAGGGAAGAAGGGGGGGTAACATGATTGCTTTACACCATTTGTTTTGATTACATAGAGGTATTTAACACCCAGAGTTTAGTTAAAGGCTATAATATCGTATATTCACCACACTACTATTTCTATAAACTATGCAATACATATTTAAACTGATAGATTATGTTATACTAACAAGCAGCTAAATAAAGGTATATATAATACTGTATCTAAACACTTATGATCAATGCAAAAACTAATATATAAATGTGAAAACCAATTTCATATTGCAGTCCTTTTTTTAACAGCTGTAACTGGACCAGGACCCAGGGCTGGAGCAGGCGCTGGAGCTGGAGCTGGTGCTGGACCCAGCATTTGAAGCTGGAGCTGGGATTAGAGCCTGGAGCTGCAGCTGGAGCTGGGGCTGGAGCTGGAGCAGGGGCTGAGGCCTGGAATTGGAGCTGGGGCCTGGAGCTGGAGGACCCGGGCCCGGAGGTGGGCCTGGAGCTGGAGCTGGCGCAAGGGTCGGGGCTGAGCCTGAAGCTGGGGATGGAGCTGGAGCAGGGGCTGAGGCCTGGGGCTGCCGCGGGAGCCGGGCCTGGCGCTGGGGTCGGGCTGGAGCCGTGCCCGGCCCGGCCGTGCCCGCTCGGTGCCGGGGGCGGTGCCGGGCCCACGGCGGGCGGGGGCCGTAGCAAGGGCGCCCCCCTCAGCAGCGACCCTTGAACCCGGGGCCACACCGAAAAAGCCATGGCGGCGCCGGGGCAGAACGTGGCCGTGGTGGTTCACCGAGCGGGGGACCTGCGCCTGGTACGGCCGGGAGCAGCCGGGGCCGGGCGGGGGCGGCGGGGCCGCGCTCGGAGGAGGGCGGGGGGCAGCGGCTCCCGCGGGCCTTGGGCTGAGCCTGCGGCACCGGGGAGGGGAGTGAGGCGCCCCCGGCTCCGGGTGAGCGTGACCCGGCCCCCAGCGGGGCCACCTGGGGGGCGCGGGGACCCAAATTCGGGGTGTCCCGTGTCTGGAGCCCTCCCATCCCCTCCGTGAGGGGAGCCGGTGGCCGCTTCGGGCTCTGCACAGCGTAACGGGGAAGGACCCGGACAGGAAAAAAAAAAAAATTCACCGGCCCTCGTGTGCCTGGGAGATGTAACATTTTTGCAATGGAAATAAATTCATAGATACACTCATTCAGGGAAGGAGAAGGATGCAACAGTATCAGAAGCATGGTCTATTTTTAGCTGGTTCTCGCAACTTTGTGTGTCCTATTTTGTGTGTATATTTTCTGTTTCGCCAATCTTGGAAAGGTTTCAGCTGCAGAATGCTCTTAGGGGACCCGGGAGAGGATAATCTTGAGATCTTTGCCAAGAACCTTTATCCCTGTAACCCAGCATCCCCAAAAACTTCCCCCCCACCCTCAGTCCCCTCCTCGCATCCTCACAGCTGAAATAGGCCCTTCCAGGGAGCAGGGATGGAAGCTGGCTGTTGCTTCTTTGGGCTGTCAGAGCCAGGTAAGCAGCAGGACAGAGTGTTTAGAGGGAGCAGGTGCTAAGGACCCTCCTGGACAGCGGGAGCTTTTATTTTGTATTTGTTTAGTACTTCAGGTTAGTTTTTCTTCTCTGGCTGCTAATGCTCTGTTTTTTTCTGGGTGCTGAATCACTGTGGCGCTGCTGGAGAGCTGTGTTTTCCAGTCTGGCGAGTGCCCAAAGAGGGCAAGGAAGATTTCCATGGGCAGACATTGGCAGGCAGCTTTCTGTACACAGAGTCCTGGCAGGAGGGCTCTCGGGAACACACGGACTTTAGATATGTGCCTTGTTTAGGGAATGTTTACCAGGAAAGAGGTTGATTTTTTACTATTCCTGCCCAGCTAAAGTGACACATGCCAAAGCCTGAGCGGTGCCATGTAGGTGGCTCCTGGTGGCTCCCAGGTGTCCCTCAGGCTCTGTGGACACAATTTCACTTTCCCTGTAATCACATGTAACCTCACTACCAAAAGAAATCAAAATGGGTTGAGGACTCTAGTTCAAGAACACATTTCCAAACCCCTGTGTTTAAGAAAGGTGTCTGAGACTTGTGAAGGTGGACACTGGCTCCATCGCATCTGTGTTGCTGCTCTCTAAACTGGCTTACACCCAGACATGTGAGTTTTCCTTGGATATTTGTACTGCTGGAGACCTTAGAGCTGGTCACCAGTGCCCTCCTGCCTCACTGGCAGCACCTTGTGTGATCCTCCTGGGCTTCCCTGAAGCTTCCACGATGTGGATGGTGCTCTTTGTATTGACCCACTTGTCATAGGAGTAGTCTCAGCAGTGAACTCTGAACTTGTTATCTGTTATTGATACCCAAAGCTGGGTGAAGCCATCTTCCCGTAATTCCCACACCCTTCTTAATTTTTGGACATGCTTCCTGTGGGCAGAGTTGCTGTGATGCCTGTGCTGCGTGAAAATGTGTTTGCTTTGTTTTGTTGACTCTCCTCTTGTCCTTAAGTAGGTGCACAGACTCCTTTTTGCTGTCTATTTATGATTTATTGGTTTCATATTTGTACCATGGCCTCTCTTCCCACATCTCCTTTTGCAGAAAATATTTACTGTGTTTACTTTACCAGTTGCCATTTCTGAACTTCTTAGTGAACAACAGACAACAAGCAGAATTTGCGTCTTTGGTGTTCTCCACTTTCGTCACTCCTATTTTCTTCAAATCAGGCTGGAGAATTCACGTCCCACCAAGATGTCTAGGTTTTCTGGGCACAGTTATTATTGCCAGAAAAAAGAAAAAAAAAAAAAAGGGCTGGGGTTTTTTTCCACACACACGTTTTCAGCTAGAAGTTGACTTTATCTCTCACTGTGGACTTTCTGTTCAGTCTGAGGTGATCCGTTACCTATGGTGTGTCACCAGATCCTGTGCTTATTGCATTTTCTATAGAAGAGGTTACATCTAGATTGACCTCTTTTAGAAATAAGGCTGTGTTCTTAGTGGAAAAAAACAAATCCCCCACACAGAAAAATTGCAGATACAGGTCTGAACATGGAAAATTTCAGTTGGTTGAGTCATATGAGAGCATAGGAGAAATATGCTGGGATTTAAATAGTTAAAATTCAGAACAGTGCTTCTCAAAGTCTGAGCAGCAAACAAATTTTTAAGAGTTTGCTGTTGGCACTACTCTGGGGGGACTTTTCTTAGAGACATAATCCTCAGGGTGGGTGTTGTATTGTCCTGATGTTGTAAAACTCAGCAAAATTAGTCCTTTGGCTTTTGAAGCAGCTGAGGGAGCTTGGTGAAGGCAAAAACCCTGCAGACCTTTTGGGTGGAAGGGTAATAGTGGCCACTTTTCTGACTTTGGTTTTGTCATTCATCCCATAAAGAGGTGCCATGGCAATTACAAGAGAATGTGCATGTAGACATTAATAGTTATAAATCATTATATATATATTATGTATAAATTATTATGTATAAATATTATATGTAAGTTATGTACTACTGGCACAAGTTGGTGAGGCCTGGCACAGGTTGCTCAGAGAAGCTGTGGCTGCCCCATCCTGGGAAGTGTTCAAGGATGTGGCTTGGAGCAACCTGGTCTAGCAGAAGGTATCCCTGACAGTGTAGAATGAGATGAGCTTTAAGGTCCTTTCCAACCCAAACCATTCTGTGATTTTGTTATTCTGTGATTATGTAGTAAAAAAGTTTGTGTTATTTAAAATAATAATAAAAGCACTGCAATATTAAGGCTTCATAGAACAGGTGGTTCAGAATCTTCCTGGTTACAGAAGGTGTTATTTTTTTTCAGCCAGTGAGATGGATGAAGGATTCAGCTGAAACTTAGGGCTGCTCAAGTGCAGGGAAATTTAGTATGTCTCTTATCTGGTCAGGGGAAGTGAATTTACTGGAAACTGATTTGGAGAGTGGATTTGCAAGCTGGTAGTGTGCTTACTCTTACAACTACCTGTGTTATTCCACTGAGTATGGAAAATGAGGGGAGCTTAGGAGCAGGCTCCACATGGCACAGCCATGTCTTATGGAGCAGACAGAGCCAAAACCCCTGTCTGGTCATGGATTTGCCTGAGCTAACCAGAGCTAAGTTTCTGCAGATATTCCCAGGGATATGAACAAGCAGCTAAATGCATTTTTTTTTTCCTTTTGTCCATAGGAAAACCGTCCAATCCCAGAACCAGGTCCTAATGGTAGGTCTATAGATGACTGATTCTGGCTGCTTTCTTTACTCCTCTGTTTTTTCATTCTCTTTTGTTGCTTCTTGATAATATAGAATATTTCTGAGGAAGTACAAAATTATCCAAAATATTATTGCTTTGCTGAAACAGATAATGCTGCTTTTCCAGCTGAAAAGAAGAGCTGGAGCAGTCACAGATAAACCCCTTTATCTGGCTTTTTTTTTTTCCCCCGTTCCATCAGTTCATGTATGTTACAGTAAACGGTACTTGGGACATGTCAGATGATGTTATGCAGGACTAAACATTAATAGGATGGGCATATGGGCTGATAGAAATTTGATTCACTAACTCTCTGGGGCTGAAATCATAGCTTTGGGAGAAGGGAAAATTAAATGGACTTGCTATTTTATTCCTTCTCCAGCAATAATAACATCCCTCTTTAATTGTATTACTTTGTTTGCCGTATTTTTATTGACATAAGTTTTTTTTCTTACCCTATTTTAAGCCTTCTTGCTATGTGAATCATTGCATAGTTCTGTATTTCTGCAGGTGGCTCATGAATGTGCCACTCTTCTAATGTGTGCACACACAATTCTGGTGTGTTGATTGAATGCCAATAAATTTGCATATGTCGATACTGGCTTGGTGTTTGCTCTGGGACCCAGGAACAGCCTGTGTGCTGCTCTTTCAGTGCCTAAGAAGGCTGGTTTTTCTACAAGGAACCTTCCCTCCTTTTCTGGCAGAGGTCCTCCTGCGCATGCATTCCGTTGGGATCTGTGGCTCTGACGTTCACTACTGGCAACACGGTCGAATTGGGGATTTTGTTGTCAAGGATCCCATGGTGTTGGGACATGAAGCTTCCGGGACTGTCGTGAAAGTGGGCTCTGGGGTGACTCATCTGAAACCAGGTACCTGGAACCAAACCCATTTGTTTGTTTTCCTCCTAATCAGTTTTGAGAAGGTCACAACAGGTTGTGTTCCGTCACGTAAATTTATCTGAAGTTCTGAACTCATAGAGTGACCTCCTTAATAAAGTGTCACTGCACTGCAATTAGTCACCCATCTTGGCCACTAGTATATGATATTCCGTAGATAGCTTTACCCTGGTATATGTTGAGCTGAACTGGCCTGGCTGTATTTTAATGCAGAGCAGAGTGTATACTGGTAGAAGGTGCCTTTTAAGGAAGCTTGATAAACCTTCAGAAACCACACCTACAGCTCTTGCCAGCAACTTGCTGTGAGTGTTTCTTCTCTGTGTGTGTTCTTGAAGGAGCAAATGGCCCCCTGCAGTGCAGAGGTCACTGGACCAACTGCTCCAGGCGCTGTGGTGGGACCTCCACAGTTTGCTATGAATATCCTAGAAAATGGACTAGCAGGGAATTTTGCAAAGTTTGCTGATGACAGCAACTAAGGCAAGCTGGAGAGGATGTGGGGGAGAACCAGCAAGAGTTACAGACAGACTTGAGAGATGCCAGTGACATGCAGGTGAGATTCAATGCAGGCAAACACAAAGTGATATCCACAACAGAACAAACAAAACCAGCTTCATATCTGAAATGCTGTGCTGACCATCACTGCTGAAGGGTGAGACCTTTGGCACTGACACTGGGCATAGCAGCATTGGCTCTACAGCAGTGAAAATGCAAATCACTGTTGAGAAGATGACAGAGACTCAGAGGATGTCAGTGCGCATCTGGAACTCTGCATGCAGTTCTGGTCTCCTCCTTTCCAAAAGGATGCAAAACAAGTGAGAAAGGTTCAGAGGAGGACAAGGAGATAATGACATGTGGAGCAGCATCTCTGACAAATGTCCAGGTCAGGAATTTGAGCTGAGAGCTAGAGAGACAACTCAAGGATGTGCGGACTCATGGAGGGCTGGGAGAACAGGTTGCCCATTGTCTGGTTGCTCTAGCACCAGAGCAAGGCACAGTGAGACAAACCATTCACCTGAGATGTAGAAGACCATGTAGTTTACATGGTGGAAGGAGGAGAAGTTGTTGAGCGTTGCTAAATACAAACAAACCACTCGCAACTTGGGAGGCCTTACAGCTGTGTACAGTCTGAGGCTGGGAGAGTATTCAGTATGTGCTTGTCCTGCCTCTGTCCTGTCAGACACATGTTGTTGGCCAGCTCAGAGAGGATGTAGTGACCTAGATGGCTCTTTACTTCCATCCTGCTTATCCCCATGTCTGTCTTGGTGGAGGGCTTTGCTCAGAGGTTTGTCTCTGATTTCTCTGCCAAATACACGTGAGGCTTGGTGTCCCTTGTGTACTTGCAAGTTGTACTGTGCTCACCCTGCTTTCTCTGGTCCATACTGCTTTGTGACTGCAATTAAATAATAGCTCTTTGTCCTGCAGCATGGGTCCTTCCTGCACCCTGGGCTACTCTATTGTAGCACCAAGCTGTCTCTGTTCCCAGAGAAATCCTACCAGGCGTCTGGGTGTTCTGCACCTTAAGCTTCCTTCTCTGTGAGGGTGATGAGGCCTGGTACAAGTTGACCAGAGAAGCTGTGACTGCCCAATTCCTGGAAGTGTTCAAGGCCGGATTGGATGGGGCTTGGAGCAACCTGCAATAGTGGAAGGTGTCCCTGCCCGTGGTAGGAAGTGGAACAATCTGAGCTTTAAGTTCCCTTCCAACACAAATATTTCCATGATTTTGTGATTCCCAGGGAACAGCCCTTTCCATCTCTGGCAGTGTGGTGGCTAGCCGAGTTCACTGGCTCCATCCTCAGTATTGCCTCTTCTACAGGTTCAGCAAAATATCTGGTCACAGTATGATTGCCTGGGGGCTGCCCTTTCATGTGCTCAGGTTGGCTGCAAGGCAGCTGGAGGAAGGTTTGTGTGTGGCTGAGTTTCGATCTGTGCTTATAAAACACCATCTCTTTCCGAGTGTCTGGGAAGATCTTGGTGATGGGGCTGCTGTGAAGGGAGCATTGGGACACAGCCTGGTGTGCGCAGCAAGACCTTCCTAATGTCCCTCCTGCCTGTATGGTGCCGGTGTTTCTGTGGTTTTTTGGTGCTACTCCTACTTGTGTGCCACCCTGTCCCTGACCCACTCCATCTGGTTTCATCCTGGCAGGTGACCGTGTGGCCATCGAGCCGGGTGTCCCAAGGGAAATGGATGAATTCTGCAAAACTGGGCGCTACAACCTGTCCCCGACCATCTTCTTCTGCGCAACACCCCCTGACGACGGGAACCTGTGCCGCTACTACAAGCACAGTGCAAGCTACTGCTACAAGTCAGTCCATGCTCCCTCCACAGAGAAATATATACTCCCTGGGGGAAGATTAGTTGCAGCAATCACCTCTTGGCCCTTTGGAACACTCTTTATGTGATCTCAACAGGTCTTATTGCTTTCTGATCCATAAATAACATGCCTAAACTTGGATGGCAGCCATTTTGCAAACGGTTTGTCAGGCAGGTAGTTTATCCCCTCTGGTGCCAGACACAAACATTTCTTGCAAGTCTCCTGGTATGTCACCACTGGTTTACCCTTTAATTATTTTCCTTTTCCCATTTGCTTCCTGCTCTTGGTTTCTTTCCTGTCTCTTTTCATATCCTTGCCTTCCTAGGCTGGTGCCTGAAGGTCTTTTTCTGGTTCTTTGCGCTGAATTTTGCTGCTGCTTTTCAGGAAACACCAGGGTGATTACTGACATCTCTCTCTCTTTTTTGAAAAAAAGTCATTCCACTTCGAGCAGAACAGGAACAGAAAGCAGTGGCCCTGCTGAGCTGGTTTTTCATGTGTCTCTGAGTGTCTCCACTAAGCTACCAGCATGACAACATATCTGTTTTCATGTCCAGTTCAGCAAACTTGAATATGTTATTAATTGTGGCAGCACTGGCACATTTGCTTAGAAGCAAATCTGTGCTTAAACACTCTGGCAAATCATAGAATCCCAAAAGGGTTTGGTTTGGAAGGGGCCTTAAAGCTCTTCCCATTCCACCTCCTACCATGGACAGGGACTCCTTTCACTAATGAAGATTGCTCCAAGTCCCATTCAGCCTGACATGAACACTTCCAGAGATGGGACAGCCACAACTTCTCTGCCACAACCTGTGCCAGGGCCTCAAATACTCCAAAGACCTGAAAAATTCATATGATATTATAACCACTTAAGTGCCTTTAACAAGGAGTTAAAAATAGCCCAAGTAGTGTCCCCCTGAGTCTGCTCTACCTGTGGAACTTGTCCTTTTTCAGCATGTATGGGGTTGATACGTCCATGAGCAGGAATGTCCTTGGGATTGATCTCTGGTGTCTGCATGATAAGTGTTCAGGTGTGTCAGTCAGAAGGAGGCGCTTGACTGCTCTTCTCCTGAGAGTCCTCGGGCAGGAAGCTTTCAAAACAGATACCAAGCAGCTGCAGTCAAGATGAGGTGCTGGTCTGGATGGGATTAGCATCTCACTGTCCAAACCTGCTGTCATAGATTTCCTGTGTATCAAAAAAGCGTTTTCTGACAACATCATCAGTCTTTGCTTGAGAGGAAGTGGTTGGTTTGTAGCTGGCTTCTTCCAGGCTTTTGCTTTTTTCCTCCAATTTGAGCAAGTATTACTTTGACCTATTCTATTCTATTCTATTCTATTCTATTCTATTCTATTCTATTCTATTCTATTCTATTCTATTCTATTCTATTCTATTCTATTCTATTCTATTCTATTCTATTCTATTCTATTCTATTCTATTTTGTTGCTTTGGGATGCAAAGCCTGGACCTGGTGCTCTCAGTTTCAGATCAGCAGTGCTGTGGCTGGCTCATGCAGAGCAGATTCCCTGGCATGCAGACACTCTGCCAACACATATTTCCTAAGAACAGATGATGGCTGAGCTCAGTGAGCATTCACACATTTGGGCAGTTTTTGTGTGTCCTGCTGGTGTCCAGATTCTGTGTTGGGTGCTCTGATGGAGGTGGGATCATACTGTGAAGCTACCCCTCCCCATTGACAGGGCAGGGCCCAAACCCAAAAATAGCAAACGTGATGCCAAACTCTGTGACAATGGAGCTCTTGGAGTCAAACCTCTTGGAAATAAGGGATATGCAGATACCTTACAGCTGTCTTCCCACAACCATAATTTCCATTTCCTTGGCTTCACATTGACCTGGCTGAGATCTGACCTTGAGCTTCCCAGTCACAGAGACCCTACCTAGCAGGTACCCAGAGCTATGGGAGAATCCACACTGATGGCCTGCTGGTGGGCAGTGTTGTGGGGCTTTTTTTAAAATTTCTGTCAGCAGTTCAGAATGGTTTAACTTCCTCTGCTTTTTTCCATCACTTATGTTGACTTCATTACAGGGCTGTTTTTGTCCAAAAGGTGTTTGATACCCACTGCACACATTGTCCCTGACTGCTGGGAGAGTGCGTGCTGGGACCAATCCACTTGTTAAAACACTTGGTGCACCAGGGAAGGTGATCCTGGGTGTTATGGGGAGACCTGGATCTGGCTGCCTTTCCTGGTGGCATCACCTTTGGCCGCAGCTTTTTCTAAAAGCTGATTCGACCCTGGTGAGCGGTCTGGGAACTCACTGTTGGATGAGCCATAGGACAGCTTTAGGGTGGTATATATGCAACTGGGGGGTTTATTCCAAAAGGAATGAGTGGCAAAGGAGTCCTTGTTGATTCACCAAGTACTGGAGATTTGATGTGGGGAAGTATGTGGGTCCCTGGGTGTGGTGCTTGGGCAAACCTCGCTGATAACTGATTCAGGTGCACTTGATGCTGTTTCAGAGGAGGGAAAGAAGCAATGGAACCTCTTGAAGTGTGTTCCAGCATGTTTCTCTGACCACAGGTGGCAGTGTGTTTTGCCACTGTGATTTACACCCCTGTTTGGTCTTCACCCTCATAAACTACATTGGTGACTGTTCCTTGTGTCCCATTCTTGCAGGCTTCCAGATAACGTCACCTTTGAGGAAGGAGCCCTTATTGAGCCCCTCTCAGTGGGAATCCATGCCTGCAGAAGAGCAGGAGTCACTCTGGGAAGCAAAGTCTTCGTGTCTGGCTCTGGTACAGTGATCACAGTCAGTTCCCTGCCTGCTGGGAGGGGTGGGCAGGCTCGTGCTCTGCTTCTGGGCTCTGCTGTAAGTGTGAGTCATGGCAGAGTCACAGGCGTGATGAGGGTGACCTTGGTGCTGCCAAAGCCTCCCTTGGCCAGGAGCACACTGAACTCTGGGCATGTTCAGAGGTGGGGCTGATGCTGCCTGGCAGTGGTACATGCTCTCTTTCTACCCTTTGTACCTAGGACCAATCGGCCTCGTTAATGTGATTGTTGCTAAGATGATGGGTGCAGCAGTCGTGGTAGTTACAGGTAAGTCCTTTGAGCCCTTTCAGAGTGTGCCTGTTTCCCACCATACAGAATCACAAAAATTGAGTCCACCATAAACCCAGCACTGTCAAGCCCATCCCTGTCCATAAGTGCTTCATCCACATGTTTTTTGAACAGTTCCAGGTACAGTGATTTTGCCATTTCCCTGGACAGCCTGTTCCAGTACCTGACCACCTTTCTGGGAGGTTTGATCTTGGCAGGTTTTTTTTATCTCTGGTAGTGTTGGATGATGGCCCAGACAGTGTTTGCACACTGTTTTCTGTGTGCAGCCACACTGTACTTCTCCACTTGTCTTTCTTTGCCCTTCTGTCTGCTCCTGCTGGAGGTTTCATTTTTCATTGTTTAGCCACAGTGACAAAAATTACCTTTTTGGGGTGTCTGCATTTCAGAAATGGGGATTCCTTGCATAACTGTATCCTGGACATTAGGCTGCTGCTTACACAGTCTTTGTCCACCTGTGTCAGGAAAAACTCTGAGGAAGGAGATCCATTTTTCTAGATACCTTCTCCAGGTTTGCATCTCTTGATGATGAAGTTTTTCTAGGGTCCACTCACAAAATGTCACTTACAGAAATTTCCCCTTGATACAAGAACTGAAATGAATCTTCATCACCTTTGCAACTGCCCTTCAGGTTGTTGAGACAGCCATTCCATTCCCCACTTTTTTTGCCATGCTAATCTAGCCCAGCTCCTCCTAGTTCCTAGGCCCTCTCTCTCTGTAGCTTGCCCAGAAGGATAGAGAGCAGGACTAACGTCAGGATGTTTTCTGGTTGAAATTTCCACATGGGGGTTGAACAGAGTCTGGAAATGGTGTTTCCATCTCCCACTATTACCCTTCAAAATATATTCTGAGTGGTGATGGCCATGAGGAGCAGTTAGAGGTCCCACTGGAAATTGAGCACAGATTACTGCAGTTTTTATGTCAAAACCCTAAAGGATCTGGACCTTTCAGAAGGCTACTCACCTCCCATACTTTGAGCCAGGTGTATTTTTGACCTTTCCATTATTGTGTGTCCATTTTTGGGTCAAGAGATAAAATTTAGGTCCCACCCTCTTGCCTTCACAGAAACATCCTTCAATAGTAGCACAGGTCAAAACACAAGGCACAATATTGCCTTCTCCTCCCTTAATCCTTTTGCAGTCAAATCCAGGGCATTTTTAGCTGTGCTGGCCTCACCCTGCAGGTGTGTGTTCTTGATGAATGTATCGGTCCACACCTCAGATTTTGTGAAGTGTTGTCTTTTGAGGATGATGTTTGCTGTAGCAGGAAAAACAGCTCTGCCTCCTGAATCACACACAAGGAACCTTGTGCCCAGGTGGTGCTGGGCTGGGGCAAGGGCTGGGGGTGACCCATTCCCTGGGTGGGGAAGGCTTAGTGAGTGGGGGTTGGTGGGGCTGAAGCAGCTGGCTCAGTCTGCCCCTCATTTCTGCTCCAGCCTGGGTGTGTACCCCTTAGAACCAGGAGCTGGTGCTGATGGGGACCTTGGGCCAGCTGAGCTGGCTGTCACAGGAGTTTCCTGGTACATGGTTTGTAGGATCGTCAAGCTTGGATGCATGGAATTACCCTTTCTTATCTTTATGTGCTAGGCTAGGTACTGATTCTGACTTATGGATATCTCTTCCACGTGAGGGGAGTCTGGCGGAGGCACTTAAAGACTCCCATGAAGGTGCTGTCCCAAGTCAAATATTTGTGTGTAACGTGAGCTGAGGAATGGGTTTGGTTTGGCTTGTTGCTGCTGGAGGTTTTGCTGCCTGTCTCAAGGAACTGATTTTTGTTTTGGCTTTATGAGTCAACACCTGTGAGGTGCCCATCTACCCAGAGAGGCCTTTTTGTATTTTGCTGCAAGATTATTTGAATTCATTGCCCTGTGTTTTTATCATGTCTGTGACGAGCTTTGTCTGTGCAGCACTTATGGCTTTAAAAGTTTGTGTTTGTTTTGACAAGCATAGAAATATTTAGAAAAGCTTTTTTGTGAGAACTCACCTCCTACAGCTTCTGTCTTTGGCATGTCTGGAGTGTTTGATATATTTAATGGATGCCAGTTGGGTGAGAAGACCAATTTGTTTCCTGAGTCCTCATCTACTCTACCACAGGGTCTGTGTCTGTCTCCACTCCTGAGTGGGTGTGATTGATATTTACGGGCAACCTTCTCCAGTCCTTCTGCCTTGCTGTTGCTCGAAAAAGCTGCTTTTCTCCTTAGATATATGCAAAAGATCAGCCTTCCTCCCCAGTAAGTGAAGGGGCTGTTTAGGTGTTCATGTTGGGCCATCTTGCATTGCACTGTCTGTCACTGAAGGTGCACTTAATAATTCCTACTTAAGGAAAATTATTCTCCTTGCTCTATCTGAATCTGAATTCTGGATGTTGATGCCTCCAGAAACCCTGGAATTAAAGGTCAGGAGAGGTAACTGTACAGTTCTCAACTCCTTTGAGAAAAAAAGTCAACACAGTAAAATCTGAGAATAATAAAGACTATTTGTTTGCCTGTTAAATTGGCTCACAAACCATCATGAGAGACTTAAGGGTAATTTTATAACTTCATTGAAAGCAATCAAAACTTTAATTAGTTCCAGGTGCTGGAAAGTGAAAACAAATTTCTGACTAGAGGCAAGATGCAAGCCATTAATTGTTTAATGACCAGTTTCCCATAATTGTGTGAGTTTAAAGTCCAAAGGACTTGCTCCTTCCAGAGACTCACAAGTGCCTGGATCTCTGAATGATCCAGTGACCTGCAGATGTGTCTGCTTCACTAAGTGCTTCCTGGTGATTCAGGCGTACTGAGATGTTATTGCAGCCCTGGCTAGGGCTGACAGTGTTGCTGCTGCATTCGACATGCTGCTTAGAGCCAGGGCTTCCTTCCCAAGCAGGTCAGCAAATCAGAGGCCAGTTACAGGGAAGATGTGTAATTTTTTGCTGCCTGAGAGTGTTTTTGTGACCCTTTGAAATGCACTGGCTGCCTTGTTACTATAGGACACTGTGGAATATTTCTACCAGAGGGAAAGTATAAAATATATAGAATATATAAATATGCAAAATATAGACTACAATGACTCTAATATTTTAATATTTATATATTATACATATATAATAATTTAAATATATATTTATAATTTAAAATACGTTAGTGACTCGTGGATGTTAAAAATGATAGAATCCATTTGTGTCTGCTGTGAGCTGCTAGTGTGAGACCAAACTTCACAGGGAGTTTAGTCATTACTTGATAGGACTTTTGAACCCCTGGAGAATCCTTGCCATACACTGAGATTTGGGAGACACCAACCATGCTGGGCTAAAGTGTTTTTGAGGCACTTCAAGTGCCTCAAAATGCCCCTGGCCACGCAATCGGTACATGGGAGGTCTCTGAGTGCACCTCAGCTAGGGTCAAGCATGGCCCCACACATGGGCTGGAGCTCAATCCTAAGAGCTTGGGAGGGACAGATGTGACTCCTGCAGCCACAGGAGCAAGTCCATGTTGGGGCTCCAGCATGACGCTGCCCTTTCTTTTCAGCCTTGGCTTTTCCTCTTTTGTCTGCATTTTATTACCCTTTGTTACCCCTTCTTGAAATGCCCTCCACAGTTCCCCTAGGTGTTCAGCTTGGTAGGTTAGGTGTGCTCACACTTACCATCCCGAGCCTTACAGCTGCCTGTGGGGGCTTGTCCATCTTCTGGCCTGCCAGTGAGAGCCTGTCTATCCCCTGCCCTGCCAGTGAGTACCATCATTTTTGCTGTGGGATGGGCAGGGTAGAGCCTCTGGCCTGACTTGCTCCCAGGACTGCGGCTGAGTCAGAGCAGTTCATGTCAGAGAACTGGTCTTATCATCCTCCTCTTTCCCTTGATATTTTCACTCCACCCCATCTCTGACTTCTCTGAAGACTCAGCCCTGGTGAGAGGGATGTTATCTTTTTTGCTATGTGTGCCCTTAGCAGGCATTGTTTTCTGACTCTTCAGACCCAGGACTTCTGGGTGGAAACCACCCCTCAATTTTGGGATTAGGAAATCTTGTCTGTTACATCTTTTCCAGTACCAGCATGCAGACCCCTGTAGACCACTGCTTTAGTGTAGGGAAAAGAGGTGATTCTTTCCTGGGAAATCCCACTCTTCTCCTCGGCTGTCCACATCCTTATCTCCAGAGGTGACCTGGTTACCAGTGGTGCCTGGAGAGGAATAGGTGCCTTTCTCCCAGGGGATGTGGGATGCCTCAGCAGGACAGCTTGGTCCATAGTACAAAGCCCCCATGGCTCTTCGGGTGATACTTACAGCCCTGTGAAGATCCCTCAGGACAGAGTGCAGGAGTACAGCCATGCCCTCAGAGATGTTTATGATCACCAGCTTTGTTGCTCATTGTTAATGGAGTGTCTCAGGTCCACCTTATTACCAGATCCACTCCCTATTTTCTTCATGGGCTTGCCTGCTCAGTCAGGCAAAAACTATCTGAGAGATGCTCAGCAGCCTTCAGAACTGCTACAGGGAGGGTAAAGAGCAGGACAGGTCTGTGACAGTGTGGAGACACTGAGTGTTTACAATGAATGCATTCTGCACTTTGCTCATTTGCTTATCTGAAGGCATCTGCTGAGGGTTCCTTGAGGAGCTGAGGAAGTCCTTGAAGAGCTCATGATCTGTTCTCATTGTGCACTGTTAGAAGTGAAATGGCCACATTAATGATCCTCCAAGCCTGTTGTCTCCTGTTGGAAAGATTTCTTGGTTCTGTCCATAGCCAGGTGATTTCTGGGCCATCAAGGAGCAGGGTCAGAGCAAGCTTGCCCCTGGCTTGTGCTCTTTGAGAGGTGTCCTTTAGGGTGGAGGTAAATAATGCGGACAGCCAAGAAGGAAAAATACGAGAGTGGTGGTGATCTGCCTCATTGTAGGCTGTTCACTAGGCTAACTCACTGTGTGTGTGCAATGGGGTTTCATACAGTCCATTCTCACTAGAGGATGAAGATCCTGTGGGAGTTAGTGAAGCTGCTGCATCAGAGTCATTACCAGAGGGACACTGGGCAGGGCAGTTGCTGAGGCAGGTTTAGGTAGGTGCAGTAGGTGCCCCATCTGCCCTGGTCTCCTGCTGCATTTAGCCTTTGCCTGCACTGAGATTCCTCTGCTCTGATGTGTCAGGACAATGACCAGGACAACCACAATAGCCTGGCCTCAGCTGTTCCTGATCTGGTTCCTTTTTGTGGTGTCCCCGTAGTGCCCTTTGGAGTTAAGCTTGGGCTTCTGCTTTTTCTTGATGCACTCTCAGTGTTCTGGCAGCACCAAAGAGAAACTGGGCCATCTACAATCTGTTGGTCTTAGAAGACACTTCCCCAGTCTAGTGGTGGTGGCTGTCCCTTGACTCAGACATTGCTCTGCATGGTGTGGGTTTCACCTGTGGGTTTGTGCTTCAGGCTCTTTGAAGCACACCCTCTTCTGCAGCTGGGGAGCCTTTGGCATCTCCTATGTCATTAAGTTGTCCTCATCACTCGCACTTCATCATCCTCGTCATCTGGACCCCTCAGCACAAGAAATATGTGGATCTGTTAGAGCAGGTCCAAAGGAGAAGAATGAAGATAATGAAGGAGAGGGCTGGAGCCTTTCTGCTCTGGAGCCAGGCTGGGACAGCTGGGGGTGTCCAGCCTAGAGAAGAGAAGGCTCCGGGAAGACCTTAGAGCCCCTTCCAGTGACTAAAGGGGCTACAAGAGAGATGAAGAGGAACTTGTATCAAGGGCCTGGAAAGACAGAACAAGGGGGAATGGCTTCCCACTGCCAGAGGGCAGGGCTGGATGAGATATTGGAAGTTCTCCCCTGTGAGGTTGATGAGGCCCTGGCACAGATTGCCCAGAACAGCTGTGGCTGCTGCATCCCTGGAAGTGTTCAAAGCTGGGCAAGGCTTGGAGCACCCTGGTCTAGTGGAAGGTGTCCCTGTCCATGGCAGGGAATGGAACTTCAAAGCGGATTGGAGCTTTGAAGTCCCTTCCAACCCAAACTATTCCAGGATTTTATCATTCTCTGTCTGCCAAGAAGGTGTGAATCCTCACTGCTTCTGGCTGTGCACTGCTGTGTACACACATGTAGTGAGCAGATACCAGGTTCGGGTTCTTCCTCCTCTTTCATGTAATGCTCCAGTTCTTGACTTGGTTTTCTTTCCACAGACTTATCTGCCTCTCGCCTGCAAAAAGCCAAGGAGGTGGGGGCAGATTTCACCATTCAGGTGAAGAATGAGACCCCAAAGGAGGTGGCTGCCAAAGTGGAAAGTGTGCTTGGCTGCATGCCTGAGATAACTGTGGAGTGCACAGGAGTGCAAGCCTGTATCCAGGCTGGAATTTATGTGAGTACCACTTGTTCCGAAGGCAGACCAGTGATGGTGTTGGTGTGTTTCTTCTGGGATGGTTCAGTGAATGAGCTATTTCACTCCCACAGTGCTTAAATTAAAGTGGGCTCATTGAGGGGAGAGAAGCTGCTCCTTAGGCTGAAAACAAAGAGGGACAATTAAAGTGTTGATGCTTGGGTGCTTAACCACTTACCAAGGAGACTCCAGTAAGATTCCCAAACCCAGGAAGTTGGACAGCATTCTCCATTGAAGTTATCTCCAAATAAGAAGAACAATCAAGAAAATTAATCCCAGAAGCAATGAAAGAAGCAATTAAGAAAAGGATATTTTGATGCCATGAACATCCTACAGGAGCATGGAGGGAAGGTTAATGTGGAGTTACATAGTCAAAAAACAGGAGGGGAATGGGACAAACTGCAAAAAGAGAAATTCCAGTAGAGCATCGGGTCTTAGTTTTAAGTCTCTCCCACTGAAATCCCAAAGTACTTTTTGTAGTCCTAAAAGCCAGCCATTTTTCAGAACAGGAATTTCAGATTTCTACCAAAATCCTTCAGAGATTTTCAAAAGATTGCATTTTTAGTTTTGATTACCATGTGTTTCACTCTTACAGACTCCTGACAGCATCCTGCTTCTCTTTGGCTTCTCTGCTGTGCCCCAGGCGGTCAATTGCAGCCACAAAGGGCTGACCCTGCACAGGCTCCTGCAACTGTGTTCTGGAAAATGTAACCTGTTTATGTGTTTGTTCTCCAGGCCACTCGTTCTGGAGGGACCATGGTTCTGGTGGGGCTGGGGCCTGAGATGGTGACAGTGCCCATTGTGAATGCTGCTGTGCGGGAAGTGGATGTCCGGGGCATATTCCGCTACTGCAACACGTGAGTCTTGTGCAGGGGTGGGGCTGATGTGTCTCCAAGTTAAAATTCCTCAGAGCTGTACTTTCTTGCTAATAAAGAAAGTACTTTTCTTAATCTGTAGCTCTTCAGGAAGGATTTATGGGATGTTGTCACTCTCCTTAAAATGAGAAGTGTTATTAAGTAGGCGGTTTGAGAACTAGATTAGCTGCTGCATCCCTTTGTATCCCTATTGCTCTAATTTAGCCCATTTGTGGTTGGGCTTGATGATCTTGGAGGCCTTTTCCAATCTCATTGTTTCTATGATTCTAAATGGAGTGGCAATGCAATCCGTATTAAGGACTCTGCCAGAGAAGAGGCTGGAAGCTGACTGAGGCTTTTCCTTTTCTCTCCCTGTGCTGAATCCATGAGTTTGAGCTCCACCATGATCAGTGTGCAGGCAAGACACTGGGCAAGAGGAGAGCAGAGCATGGTGGTTTTGGTTTTCATTTAGGGCTTCCAAAGTAGTAGTTTCCTGTGATTTTCACTTGCTTCCTGTGATTTCACTTACCCTCTCAACTGTCTGTGTAGTAGTGCCTGTTTTCTCAGAGGTCAACAGAGCAGTTGGCTTGTCCCATCTCCCACACCAGACACCTGAGGTTCCCTCCCCAGAAGATTCTTTGCAGGCAAAGTTTCCTGGGCTAAGGAAATAACTGTGATGATCCAGACTGCTCCATGCTCTTTTCTTAGACTCCAAACTAGTGGCTGCTCTCATCCCCTGCTCTCTGCTTCTCTTGCAGGTGGCCTGTGGCCATCGCTCTTCTCGCATCCAAGCGGATCAATGTCAAGCCCTTGGTTACGCACCGTTTTCCCCTGGAGAAGGCTCTGGAGGCTTTTGAGACCACCAAGAGGGGTGAAGGGGTCAAAGTCATGCTGAAGTGTGACCCCAATGATCAGGGCCCCTGAGCTGTCCTAGTGCCTGGCCCTCATCCCTGCTGTTTGTAACTAGAAAATCACATGTAATGAGGGTGAATGGCACTGGGATTCACCATTAGAGCATTAACAGATAACTAGAAATGGATAGCCAATAGTTTGAATCAAAATCCTGAATTAGAGATGATGATTTGCAGAATTTGATGGCTCTTCTTCACAGATCACCATGTGCAGGAGAGCCTGGCCAGGTTCCTCCGTGCCAGGGAGGGTGTCACTGGCATGTGGCACAGCAAGGGCGGAGGTGCTGGCCCTCCCCTTTCCCCTCCCGTACTGCCCTGGCTGCAACATTTCCTGCATGACAATGCCTGGATGCAAGATAGTCCTATGTGAATACCTCCCCTTCCCTCGTGAGTGCTCAGGGACTGGACAGCCTGTGGAACAAAGCCTAGCCCTCCCCACTCCATGGGAAGCACTGGCACATTCAGGTCATTCTCTCCACACTCTTCTCAAAGCTCAGAACCAGGGTTTTTGTGACTCTTGGAGGCCAGCTGGCACCATGTCTGCTCCCAGCAGCTCCTTGTGGGACCACTGCAGGCAGGGAACTGCTCCCAGCAGCTCCTTATGGGACCACTGCAGGCAGGGAAACTGGGATTGCTGAGAGCCCTGTCTTTATGTGCCTCCCATGAAAGGGCTGTTGGGGGACACAGCTGCTTTTGACATGGAGGGGAGCACAGGTGAGACATGAAGGGACAGCATCACTCAAAGGTTTTACCACTGCGAACACATTATAATTATTTGAGAATATCAAGCCTTCCTGCTGAGTTTGTGAGCCACAAACAAGGTACTAACAAAGTAGAAAAAAATCTAATCTTTGATTACAGTCATGTTAATTTTAGTATTGAGAAATCAACTTCTGCCTTGGGCTGGTACTGAACTTTCCTCAATAAATTCTGGCTGCCTGAGTCCTTCCAGATGTGTCTCTTGAGGTGTGGGGTGGGTGGATTGGAAGGGTTTGCAGGGGCTGTGCAGACCTAAGCCTCACTGGTGTGCAGGTTGAGCTCAGTGTTGGCAGGACTGTGAAACATCAAACAACCCACTGCTTGCAAATGAAATCTCATGCTTTTTCCAGATGTGGCCAAGTTAATCCTGGCAGAGATGGAAGGCTTCAAGTCCATGCTGAATTTTATAGGGATGAAACAACCCAGGGGAACCTTCTGTAACTGGAAGAAGTGATCAAATATGTGCTCAGCACATTCCCATGCTGGGAGGAACCCCATGCATGGCTGAGGATTCACTGGCCATCCCGACTCGTGTCATGTGGGGATTCCCATTGGCATGGCTGGAATACCAGTAGCCGTTGCAAGGTTGTTCTTACTGGGAAATGGAAACTTGCTCTCTGTAGTCTTAGGGGCCTGCTTAGCATCCTGAGGGCTGGAGTTATCTCCACAGCTCAGCCTGGTTGGGCTCCTTGTCTCACCTGCTCCCTCATCAGGTGTTGCTGGGGGCTTTGACACTGTGGGAGCAGGTGGGGACAATAGGTCTGGTGGATGTAATCAGTGGAGTTGTGCCTATGATCCCCCATCCCTGACTCCATTGTATGTTGCCAGTGCAGGGGAAACTCTCTGCAACTTAGCCCATGTTCCAGTGGGCTGGAGTTAATGCTCTGTTCTAGGAGCAAGGCCAGCACTTTCCATAAGTATTACAACACTTGAAGAGGCAAGAAAGAGTTTTAAGACTTCAATCAGATTTATTTGAGCTCAACCACAAAAGCAGCAGTGATGCAAAGCCAGGCATTACTGAAACAAGCACAACTGATCCCTGACTGAAGGACTATGACACTGCTGGAAGAAGCCAGTTCAAACACAACTAAGGCCCTATGCAAACACCCAGGGAAGGTTTGGAGGGGTAACAAGCAGACACTGAACAGTATGTGAAGAAAGCTGTTTCAAGAAGAGGGATAGCAGGGAGCTCCCTGGCTTCTCACCCCATCTGTTTACCACATGGGTCTTGGAACAAAGTGCTGTGAATTCAGTTTGTGCAGGCAGCAAGCTGTTCCTCAAAGCTGGTCAGAGACATTCCCTGAGTCTCCCAGCAGAGCACAAGCTCTGTCTCGAGCAATTAAGGTGGCAGAGCTGTGTTTAACTCAAACAGTGAGTTTTCTGGATTGGGACACACCAGCATGACCCTGGGGAGGGGGCTGTAGGGATGTGTGGATGGTAGCAGGATGCCCTGGGCTCAGGGGTTCACACTGGGGCCTTGTAGGGCAGTGCTGGGATGGCAAGGCTTTATTAGCACACCGGCCTCTGCTCTGTGGGTCTCTCCCTGTTCTCATCTGTGGATGACATTCATCTGGGAGAGTCATGGGTGGGAGCTCGGCACCATGGCCACTTATTGTTGCTAGGTGCTGAGGTGAAAAAATGCAGCTGCAGCCACAGGGTGGAACAGTGTGGGATAGGGTCAGAAGTTCTCATAATGATGTGCAAAGTAAGTCTGGTCCTTCTTGTTCATCTGCCGGCAAGCATGTTCCACGCTCTTTGTCATCCCGGGTGGGCCACAGCTGAAGACCCCGATCTTTTGCACCTGGGGAAGAAGGGAACCAAGGGGGTCAGACTGCAGCACCAGTTCTCCCTACAGTCCAGCCCCTCTTGATCCCTTGCTCTCTGACAGCTTTGGGCATGGATGCTGGCTGAGCAATCTATCTCAGCCTCCAGAGGCTTTTGGGGAGGTTGTCACATTCCCATGGAGCTGCCAGGGCCATGGAGGAAGGATGGGAGCCCCTCAGCTCTGGCCAGTGGTTGCAGCCGGGGTCCTGCAGTAGCAGGGGGTGTTTCACAGGTATGGGGCATTTCTGACTCTTGCAGCTCAGCCTGGCTCCAGAGGGAAAACAGGAAAGGATTCATTCCCCTTCCACTCTGTTCTTGGTGCAGATGCCACTAGGTCTCCAGGACTTTGGGGACAGGCTGGGACCAGTCGTCCACAATGGCCAGTGGGTGCACCTCCTCCTGTCCCCAGCTGGACACTGACCTCAGGGTGCACCTCCTGCAGTGAGTTGAAAAAGGGTACGAAGGGAGGGCGCCCAAAGTGGGTGACGGAGCGCAGCCCTGTGAACAGGCTCTTGTTCAGCACCTTCTGGAAGTGCCGCTCACAGATGTACTGAAAGAGAGATTGGTGCACGTCAGATGGCCCAGCACAGTGCAGCATGGCCCTGCACAGCCTGGCATGACATGGCCTGGCATCCTCCCCATTGGATATCCAGGCTCACCAGCATGGTGGTGCGCAGGTCGAACTT
The DNA here is from genome assembly GCF_009819885.2 of Catharus ustulatus. Classification (NCBI taxonomy): domain Eukaryota; kingdom Metazoa; phylum Chordata; class Aves; order Passeriformes; family Turdidae; genus Catharus; species Catharus ustulatus. The sequence continues at coordinate 2,496,537 of NC_046232.1, read as the reverse complement.
CTCGGCCAGCTGTGTGATGTAGATGTGCACAGAGACTAAGTTGTTCTTGTCTGATTCCTCCACCTCCCGGATGATGTCTGTCAGCCACTCAAACTGCCGCTGCGTGCGTGTCACCCAGATGAAGTAGATCTGTGGCACATTGGAACGAGGCCTAGAGTGAGGCCAGCATCCTTATCGATGTCCACGGACTCCATGGAGGATTTTATCCCCAAAGAGGCCAGCAGCAGCAGGAGGCATCTCAGAATCAAAGCATCAATCAGGTTGGAAAAGACCTCTGAGATCATTCAGTCCAACCTCTCAGGGGAGTTTGTCTTTCAGATACTCTTACCTTCTTACACACCATCTTTGAGTTTATGGATGACTTGAAGACCAGATCCTTGAGAATGGATGCAAAAGGTGTCACCCCAATGCCTCCTCCTACCAATACTGACACCTCAAACTTGTTCCACTCCTGGTGGCCCTCCCCGAAGGGTCCGTCCAGGTAGAGCTGGAAGGGAGTCAGCTGTTAGCAGAAGTCTCTGCTTGCCCAGGTCTTAGAAGCCCTCAGGGCTAAGCAAGTGCCTCAGGCTTGGCACAACTCATTGCTGAGATGCCTCATGGGTGACATCCTGTGCAGGGCTCACCTTGGGCATTGTGCCAAGTAGGGCCAACTTTTCAGGAGAGTAGAGTTCCCGCAGACGGGTGGTCCAGGGCCCAACGGCGCGGATGTGCAGGCTCAGCGTGTCTTCGTGCGGAGCCGAGGTCAGTGTGAAGGGGTGGTACTCGGTGGTGCCCAGGGCCATGCAGGCGATGCGCACCCACTGCCCAGACTTGTAGTCAAAGTCCTGCAGCCGCTGGAACTGCAGGTGGGTGACACCTGTGGGGAGACGGGGAGGGGGCTCCATTAAGTTGGAGATGTTGAGGAGTTGATGTTCCTGCATAGCTGCAGCCCCTGATGCTCTTGCAGGGAGCCTGGGCTGTGCTGGTGCTGTGTGACATGGGATGTTGTGGTACCTGAGGGCAGGAGCTCAGCTTTCACCACACTGATCTCCACCTTTTTCCTGCTCAGGCTGTACAGCTTGTCTGCACTGTAGATGAGAGCTGGGATGATGAAGTAGATGTAGAAACGGGGCTGCTGGATCAGTGCGTAGCTGCCATGGATGATGGTCTGGACAGGGAACAGAACCCTTTACCAAGGCGAGTCATCACCCCTGGGATGATTTGGTGGCAGCTCAACAGCAATGGGGAGCCAGGACTGGGGCTACCATCTCCCTTGGGACTACCCCAAGCTATTCCATCTCATCAGCTGCACTGACTTGACCTACAGGCTTTCAGTGCGTCAGCACCACCCCTCCCTTCCAGCCCAAATCCTTTACCAGGATGTAGAGCAGCACGTAGAGGTGGTGAGTGATCCAAAAGCCCTGAAAGCTGACACGCCGGAAGTGGTGGGTGGCAAACACATACATCACAGCAAGGACCACAAGCAGCAGCACTCCTGTCATGCCTGTGAGAGGAAGAGTTGGGAGACCCTGTGGGGGAGAACAGGGCAGCCCCATAGGGGCTCTAACTGGACTGGGAAGAGGGCTGCCCATCCTAAACACAGGTGAGCAGGTCTGTGTGGTAGGTGTTCTCACCTGGAACAGTCTGGAAGAACCACCAGTAATACTTCTGTGGGACCTGTGACCTGGAGAAGAACAAGAGATTGCACCATGGAGTAACCAGAATGAACTAGTGGTTTCCATTTTAATTTCTGTCCACGGCCAGGACACCGTGTCTGGACTCTGCTTCAAATTCCACCTACCCATCATTTGTAAAGACACTGGAGAAGAGGCATGACAGCACACTAAGAGGTGTGACTGAGAAGATGTAGACATTCACTACATGACCTGCAGTGTGGAGCACTGTAACAGACAAAAACACGGAGAAAGAAGCATCACTTGATGTGGATGGAGATGTCAGACCCTGCTGATGTTCCCAGGGACCTGGAGATTCCTCCTCTTCTGTAGCGTAAAGGCATCTATGTCTCTCCAAGGTCTTTAAGCTTCTGCCTGGTCCTTCCATAATGTGATGGGCTGGTCCTCTGCTTGTGGGTGGCAATCCCCCAGCAGCCCACCTACCTGAGAAAATCAGGGCTGCCATGGCAATCCAGCGGTGGAAGTCAACAGCAGCATCGAAGGGGATGTAGTGATTAAGGAAGGTCTCCCGCAGGACGGTGATGAGGTTGCGGCACATGGTAAGCAGGATGTAGGAGTACATGAAGGAGATGGAGGCAGCTGATCCCCGGGAGATGATGAGCCCCACAAAGGTGGTCTGTGCAATTCCAGTGCTGGGGGATGCAAAGGCATAGTCTGGGGAGAGAGAGTGGAGGGGGTGTCATGGGCCCAGCACTGAGAGCCACGACCCTTCCTGCAACAAGGAAACAGCCACCTGTGTGGCTCCACCAAAAACAGGACACCAGGGATGGATCTATGTGGGGAAGGGGACACAATGACCCAGAACTGCTGGATGACAGGATGTCCTTGGAGATCCAGGGAGGAGAATGTCCACCTGGGAATCTGCACCTTGGGACTGTGGCCTCAGTTGAGGAATCCAATATAAGAGGTGTCCCATAAAATGGAACTAGTCCAGTGGAGACCACCAGGATGGGTGAGAGCTGGAGGACACATAGAGCTATGTCTATGTAAGGGAAAGACTGAGGGAAACGGGCTTGTTCAGGCTAGAGGAGATGGGTCAGGGAAGCTGGCTGTCTTCAGCCATTTCATGGGTGCACAGAGCAAGTCTTTCTCAGGGATGCACAGTGGAAGGATGTAATGCAAGAGCACGAATTTCACTCTAGAAAATTCAGGTTTGAATTCTTGAAATTCTTCACAGGGAGGATGGTCGAAAACCAGCATAGGCCTGGTAAGGCGGTGGAATCACCAGCCTTGGAACTGTTCACACCTTCTCTAGACAAGGCCTTCAGCAGCCTCATTCAGCTCTGGAAAAGGGTTTTCTCTGAGCAGGGCATTGGACCAGACCCTTCCAGAGATCCCTTTCAACCCCAGTGATCCTTTGGGGACCCTCAATCCAGGGCAAAACTGACACTGTTGCCTAAAGCTGTGCCAGCCAAGTCCCCATCGTGCCCCAGGCAACCACCAGCTTTTAGGGATGAAGCCCATGCCCCCCACAGCAGGGCTGGGTGGGCACTCACAGTAGGCTCTCTCAGCAAAGACGCCAGCGGTGATGGCAGAGAAGAGGGTGACACAGATGATATGGCGCCGATAATTCTCAACGAAGCGCTTGAACTCCTGGATCTTCTGCTGAACTCTGTTCTTCTCGTACTTCTTCCGTTGTGCTTCTGTGTACAGATGCAGCTGGTACTGGTTCCCCCTGACAAATACAGGAATGCTGGTGTCACCATGAGGTTTCCCTGGCAAGGAATGGCTCAGGGCCCAGGTTTGGGTTTCCTCTCAAAGTACCCCTGCACATCAGTAACAGGGGTGACCTGCAGATCACACCCTCAGAGGGTGATCTCAAGTCAGCCTGATCTACAGTGCCCTCAAAAGCTAGTAGTAAATGGGGAGGCAGTGACTCACAAATGAAACTGTAGATGAGAACAGCAAAAGAAAATTTCATAGTAATATTAAACCATTAACAATTATCCACAAAAAGAGAATTTCCTTATCTGGTGCAATTAAGGTAAACCAAGACATTCTGGCCACCAATAACAAAAGCTGAATTGCTTCCTTGAACAAATACTTGTTGCTGCCACAGCAGGGAGAACCAAATTCTCTCCTGCAGCTGTTGCAGGCAGCCCAGGTGAACCAGCAGCACTCCATGAAGCAGAGGAGCACAGACAGGAACTGTCAGACAAGACCCCTCTTTAAAAACCACTATGCCAAACTCTGGTGTTGGCCACTTAATTAGTTTGGTGGTTTTTTTGTAGATGCATATCACCCAGACCCAGCTATGGCACTGTCCTGCCAAGATGGGACTGTTTCTGTAGCTCCTTGGCCAATGAGTGCTCCTTGGAGGGAGGGCTGGAGGGCTACCCAGTCTGACATGGAGATGTGAGAAACAGCAAACAGGATGAGAGGACTCACTTTCTTCCTGGTCTCCTCCTCAGCTCTTGGCCTTTTCGCTCCGTGTAATGACTCGTGGTGTCCAGATTTGGGTCTTTCTTCTCCTCTGAGATGGTTCTGTGCAAATAGATCCATGTCTACCCAAAGCTCTATTTGCCAGAAGTGCTTGCCAAAATTTTCCCCTTTTCTCCACTTCCCATCTCAGGCTCAGCTGGGAACATGTCCAGCTCTTTTCCACAAGCCTGCTTGCATTAACTTCAAGTGCAAATGGTCTGGATTTACCCCAAGAGAGCCCCTCCATCTGAAAAGCAATGCAGGACTCCCGTCTCCACACAGAGGATACAACAGGACTCTGCAGGGGGCAATTCCGCCCTTCGGCTGTGCCTGGGGAGGAGGATGGCAGCCCCACCGCAGCATCCAGCATGCATTTCCCACCCTTTCCCCAGCACTGGGACTTCTAACATCTGGTGGGAGCATTTATTGGAAGGCTTGGGGTGAAGGATAGATGTGAGCCAGGGCAGCAAGAGAAGGAATAGCAACAGCGACACTAAGGAAGGGAGCTTACCCTTTTGGCTCTTTTTTAATGAAGGAGACACAGTTGTGCGGATTTTGTTTCAACACCTCAGGGACACCTTTGAGGAAACAGAAGGACAAACAGCCATTCAGAAAGTGTAAGACAAAGTTCAGGAATCTCCTGTGGGCAGGGAAAAGCTCTGAAGAGACCCAAACATGTCACACATGAAGCAACAGCTGATGCCCCATTATTGCAGTTGAAGTGGGGAGATGGATGGGCCAGAATTTGAGAGTTCCATATTGGGTGCTGCCCATTGCCTGCAGCCTTGCAGGACCTGGGCTATCCCAGTGCTCATGCCCACTGACCTTTGACACAGAGCTGGGTGAGCCGAAGCTCGTTGTCATGGTCTCGCAGCATGTAATGGAAATTCTCCCATGTCAGCTCATTCCTGTCCTGAAACCCCGAGGCCTGGAACATGGACTCGGTCACCTGGTCTGCCTGTTCTCTTGATAGGCAGTTGTTGGAGATCTCAATGAAGGACCTGGAGCAAGGAGGTGAGATGGGGACACCAGCTGAGTCCCTCAAATAACACAGGGCAGAGTCTCAGACCAGTTCCATGGGAGAAATGGGTTCTTGGTTACAAGGGTTGAGTCCATGGTCTTCACGGGGCCTGAAGCACAGAAACTGGGAGGTGCTTCTGAAGACATGTCTATAAACATTGTGAAAACATTAGGAGAGAGGAGGAAGAGTACCTGACCATCCTCAGAAACTCTTCCTTGGAGAGGAACCCATTCTCATCAACGTCATACATCCTAAACATCATCTTGGACTTCTCCTCCGGGGACCCTGATAGGGTGAGGAAGAGGCAAAGTAAGAACAAGAAAACAAGAACAAAAAAAACAACAACTTCATTTCCGTCAACAAAGATGCTTTCATATGTTGTTTTTGAGTGTCTGGACCTTGCAGCAGCGCAACCTCATCCTTCCACTTGACTTTCTCAAGTGCAAGGTGAAATATTGGGTAGACACACGTTCTTTCTTGGGCATTATTTTTCAAAGTCAAAGTGCTTTTGCAGAGCAATGATTTTTCTGGGAGTTGTTTTGATTGAATCTGGCATTCAACATCATTACCTATGAATCCACCATTCCAGTGGTCTTTTAGGGAGAATCAGATACCAGAAACAGTTACTATGGTCTCTCAAGTACAGGATGCACAGTCCCTTCAAGAGAAAGGGTAGACATGTCTGTGGTGGTAGAAGACAGCTCCCCTCATGAACCATCTTCCAGAAAACACAATTATGTTGTCATGCCTCGTAACCCAAGCTGAAGCTGTCCCGAGTGAAGGAAATTTTAATCTGTAGCTTGTGTCTACAGGTTGACCTGCTGGGTAAATCTTGTCCTCCACTCTGACAGAGCCCAGAAACAGGTCCAAGGGCAGCAGATGGAGGCATTAACCAGCTCCCACCTTTCATGAAGACCACCAAGATGTCCAGGAACTCTCGGAAGGAGATGTAGCCATTGCCATCTTTGTCAGCCAGGGAGAACATGGACTCCACAAACGTGGAGTCCTCTTTGAGCCCCAGGGCTTCAGCAAACTCAGCTCTGCTCAGCTCACACGTAAGAGACTCCTTTGCCTTCTGTGAAGATTCAAAGCTGAGCTCTCCAGCATCGGATCTGTCAATTTCCAGCACCTGCAGGTTGTGTCCCACAAAAGAAATGTTCTGAATGATGGCGGAGCAGAAGGCTGGTGTTTCCTTTCTGACTCATTGCACAAAGACTGGTGGCTCCCTGGCACAAAACTCATGGCAGATACCATGGAGAAAGTCCTGCACCTCTCCTACACAATGTGACTTCACACTCCAGGTGACTAACCACTCTGGAGACCCGTCACATCACCCAATAGTCTCTTTGCCACTTTAGACACTCGTATCACTGCAACAGATCTCCCTTTGTCTTCTGCAAAGGAAAATGTCCCTGGAAGTATTGGCCCTTGTGTGTGGCTTACCAGTTTTACAGAGAGCAGCAACCCCAATGTTCATTGCTTAATCAATACAGAAATACCTTCTCCCATGCATCAGGGCTTGCTGCACCTCTACATACCTGTGCAAACAGGTGCCTGAAAAAAATCTCCAGAATTTTTTTTCTCTGCTCTTGAGTGACTGCCCGTTTCATCAGGCTCTGTTCCTTCATCTCAGATAGATGCAGTTCAAGTCTGCTCTCCTTCAAGTAGTCTCCTAGCTTTTTGACAAAGATGCTCCTCTCGGCCTCCTCATTGAAGAGCAACACCTGCAAAGGACCCACAACTGGATGTGATCATCAGAGGCTCAGCTCCATGGTATTTGCTGGACCTAGTGGTTCTCAGGAGACCACAACTCAGCAGAGTGGTGCAGAGGACTGTAAGAAGTCCAGGAGAAGGTGTCATAACCCAGGCACCATAGTACTCACCAGGTCATATTCCTTGGGGCTCTTCAGGAGCAGAGCTTTGTTCCCTTTGTTGTTGGAGAGGATCACCTCCACTCTTTGGTGGGCTTTCAGGTTGATGCTCCGGAGTACAGATCCTCTGTTATCCAGCACTTTGAGCACTTTTTCAGCTTGGAGCCGAATGTAGACAGGAGAGTTGTCTGTCTTGGGCCCATGCCACTCTGTGGCTGGTGAGAGAGAGCACAGGACTCAGCTGGAAAGGTTCCTACCTATCTCAGAACCTCCTTCACCAAGAGGCATTTTGGGAGTGATTTCATGACCAGGTGTATCTTAAAGGAACAATGATGATGTCCTAACTGCAGAGCTCAAACACATGCACACAAGAGGAGTACAAAATATGGAGTAGAGAGGCAGGACTTTTCCAGTGTGCAGAGCAAGGAGACACTATCCCTGTCCTGGAACTACTGGTGTGATTGCTCTACACAGATTTCCTTCGCAGGCATGACCTGGAGAGGATTGGAATTACAGAGGCACAGGATGGCTCAGGTTGGAAGGGACTTCTGTTGGAAGGCTATTTTGCCCAACCTCATGTCCAAAGTAAGACCAGCCACAGGTCAGTCTGCTCAATGCTTTATCTGGTCAGGTTTTGGATAGGATGGGCTACCAAGTTCTCTGGGCTTCGTGTTCCACTGCTTGACTATCCTCCTGGAGAAACAATTCCTCCGTACATCCCATCTTAAAGCCCCAGGCCCAGCCCTGCCTCAGTGTGTGCCCTGACTGCAGCAGCAGCATCACCAGACGCCATCACAGGGTTGATAGTGCCACCTTACCACATGTGTCCTCGCCAGACACCTTCCTGCACACGCTGGTGCCCTGCTTCCTCTGCAGTTTCTTGAAATCTCTCTTGCGGAAAGCGGCAACAACCCAGGCAACAAACAGAGTCACTGGGGACACATGGGAGAAGGAGGCATGAGAGATCATAAAGCTCCTTTGCCCTTTTGGCTCCTTCCTGCTGCCCAAGGACCCTGCCAGCTCAAGCACCTCATTAGTGACCAGGACTCAGCAGCTCCTGCGGGGAGGTGCTTTGTCCCTTTCTCTGGTGGAGAGGTGGAAGAGGAGAAGAGTGACAGGAAGAGGAAACAGTGACAAACCCAGGGGCAGACAGCAGAGGACAACAATGATGATCCCGAAGCCTGCACCACTGTCTGCAAAGTAGTCCAGCACCATCATGGGCGTGCAGTTTGCCAGGTGTTGAGCTGTCAGCTGCTGGGGCTGGGGGCATGGATTCCCTGCAAGGGGGAAATAGGTAGTGAGTGTCATTGACCCTGTACCCAGCTCACCAGCAGAACCCCCAGGAACCTCTGCATTAAGATGTTGATGAGATTCATGTCTGAGTGACCCAGAACTGCAGAACTGGGGTACTTAAATTAAACTCCAGATCTTGGGGAGAGCCTTTGGGTTTGGGTTCAACCTTTGCCTGCCGCAGCAAACCAAGCACAGAACTGGACTCAAGTGCTCTGGAGGTTCAGCACCATCTCCTTGGGATGGGCTAACCAAGAGGCACCCTGGGCCACAGCAAATTGGGGCTCAGAGCCTCCACTCATCTGGATGTTGCAAATCCAGGAAGTCCTCCTTGTGTGATTACAAGGAATGCACACCAAGGCAACAAGGTCACCTTGTGAGGTCTGGAATGTTACCCCAATTAAATGCTTACAGTAAACGGGAAGAGTATGGCAAGATTCCAAGAGGAAAAGGCATTTTGCCAAACAATATGCATTTTTCCCTTGGGATCATGCCTGCACTTCAGCCCTCTTTCAACATCTGTATCATACATCAACATCTTGCTCACAAGCAACTCTTGCATTTTGTGCTCATTGCGCTGATTTAGGGTCATAGCAGGTGTGAGGCTTGAGAAACTCCAAACCTGATATGTTCCTTCTGTCATTTACTCACCAGCTGTGTCACTGGTGAGTTTTCCTTGCTGGAGCCATTCCCTCCCTGTGCCCTCCCATTGCACAGTGTGCTCACCCTCTCTCCATATGAACACATGCGGCTGGAGGTCTGTGGATTGGGCATAGGTGACAGAAGTCAGGATGCTGTGAAAGGTGGTGTTACGGATCTCCATGATTTCCTCCTCTGTGAACAGCCTGGATAAGGACGTGGAGACAAGTGGTTGCTCCAGGTGTCACTGACCAGCAACAGGAGGGAACTGATGAAGCTGGAGGATGCTTTTTCCTCCAGCCCCAGTTTTCATGTGTTACTGGGGTTTGCAGAGCAGCTACCAGATAAGGACAAGGTCATTACCCATTCTTGGTGTTTTCGAACCAAAACCTGTCGCCACCACGCAGGCGTAAAAACTGTTCCAGGATGATGGTAGAGAAGAGGGAGCCATTAGCCTCCAGCATGCCTCCTGGGAGCAGCTCCAGCCTAGCCATGTTGTTGGCATACAGGTCAGCAACCTTCTGCAGGACCTGGTGAGAAACCCCCACCACACATCTGTGAGCACAGGGAATTCTGCCAGGGCATCAGAAAGTGTTGGTTAGCCTTAGGAGGGGTAAGAAATGTGCATTTCCCGGGCATCACACACATCTGTGGGCTGGCAGGATGCTGAGCCTCACATAGCATTGAGCTCATGGCTTGAAGTTGAGCAACTGAGCAGCACTCCCAGAGCATCTCAGCTCTAGGAGGAGCAGAGTGCCTGGTGGCACAGTGGCATGGGAGGGTAGAATTGGGGCAGGATGGTTTATTCATGCCATGTAATGACGTAGTTACCCCAATGCAAGAATGAAAATTACACAGTTATCACCCTGCAGACATGAAAATCAGCCAGGGTGGGACATGCATTGATCTCCCTCTTCCTATGATGCTGCAGAATTCAGTTCCTGCCTGGAAGGTCCCTTCATCCCTTGGCCCACATACATTCTTTGCCCAGACCAGTTCCCTGTTACCTGTGGCTCCAGGTGTGGGGCAAGGTTTGACCAGTTTTGGAGAGGTTCCAACCCAAAACGCTGCCTGACTTGGTTGTAGGTTGGCAGGCCAAAGTCTCGCCCACGCTGAACCCAGCTGGCCACATAGTCGGTGCGGGAGTACTTCACGGGCCCATACCAGTAATCTGTGGGTGGACACGTTTAATGTGCCCTGTAGCTCTCTGCACTACATTAAAAAGGCTGAAGCATGTGGTTGGGTGTGATGGAGGAAGCAGTGGCACCTGCCTCCCCACCTTGCCCCCAGCACAGCCTCAGGCATTGGGGTCCCCCACCAAGGCACAGCTGCAGTACAGACCTTGGAGATCTTCCACTATAATGTTGTCCTCCTGCTCTGCTATCTGTGAGCTCATCCCCAGCAGCAGGTTGTCCACATCTTCTGCCTGTGACAGCCCGGGGCTCTGAGAGGAATAGCATGAGCAAATGATTCCTCTTGCATGAGGAAGGACAGAAAGTAGCCCCACAACCCTGAAATGGTGCCCCCAGGGGTGCAGACTCATGATGTAGGGGAATCAGGGACCTCTTCCAGGCTCATTTGCTCCACATCAGATCAGTCTTGAAGTCTGAGCCTGACACAGCTGAAGGCTGGGGATGTTAGATGGGGAGGATCTCCCACCCCTTGTCTGGCTGTCATGCTCTGCACCCAGTTTCTCTTGCTCCACTCCCTGTGGAGTGCCCCATAACACAGAGCAAGAGATGAAGCCCCCTGGCCAGCCTGCCATATCCTCAGGACCCCCATGCTCCCTCCCCTGTACCTCTCTGCTCCAGTAGCTGTTGCAGAGCCGCACTGCTGGGAACGAGCCACTGGAGACAGACACATTCTGGAACTGACACTTGGTGTCTCTGGAACAACAAAGGAGGATTCACCCACAGCCCTGAGCCAGTGCTGCCTGGAGCTGTCAGGGCTTGGCTGTCTCAGCCGAGGGTAGGACATGGGAAAGGGACAGAAGACCATCCCAACAAAGACCATTCCCAGTCACCAACCGAGCTTGGGCATCCCTTCCCCTCACACAGGCACTGTAGTCCCATAGCCCCGCCAGGCTGCTCCTACCTCTTGTAAACTCCTGGAGGCACCATGGTGGCCAGGAATTGCCCTGCAGCTGCCACAAACTCTGGAGAGAGGCTGGGGTCCAGGTGCTGCTGGTAACCTGTGGGGCAGTAGCCAGGCTGGAGGGAAAAGGGGCCAAGCTCCCTCTCCCCCACCCACTCACCAGCTTCCCTAGTCCCTCTACCCCTGCTTCCAACACTCCATTTCCTTCCTACCCCTCACCTTGGTACTCCGGGACCTCTGTGCCCAGCAGAGTCGGCAGCCACTCATACAGAACAATGCTCTAGGGAACAGGGAAGCTGAGTCAGAGCCAGAACCATGCAAGATTTTGGGAGTCCCTTCAGAGCTGGGGGATCCCATCCCTCACCTGGAAAGTGGCGATGACCCTCTTGCGAGTGTGCTGGAAGAGATCCTCATCAGACCAGTCAGGATGCTCCTGGGCCATTGCTTTGGCCAGATGATTGTGGTACCGAAACCAGGCGATGCTCTCAGCCTGCACAAAGGGGTTCTCATTCCCCCAGGCACTCCCCAGGTCTGCAAGAGCCACCATGACCATCAGTGGGGGATGTCACCACTGGGTCTAGCTTTGCCCATGGCTAAGATGCCAGCCCTGTGGATCTAGCCCTTTGTCTCTTTGCCCTTCCTTCCTCTCCTCAGGCAGACCAACAACCTGGGCAAGTGAAAAGCAGTACTGGGTCCCCAGCACGGAACAAATGTTGGGCAGGTGAGGAATTCAAAGCAAGCTGAGTGAGTTTGTATCAGCAGCAGCCCTTTTCTTCAGAGGAGTTCACCTGGGATCAGAGCTGGTCTCTGACATTGCCACCTGGTCATATGGCCTCTGGAGTTCCTGGGATGTTTTTGCTGGGGCTTAAATCTTCCACTCCCTTAGGAAACTCTGACAGCTCTCTTGACCCATGTGTCCTGCCTCCCTGCATCTTCTGCCCTTTCCCCTTTCCTGGGATCCACTCTGGGCTCAGCTCCAGGGATCTCCTGCTCCCCTTGCTCCCAATCAGGGATGAAAAACTACTGGAATGTCACCATTACCGTATATCCCTTGGGGACCGCCCTGCCCCGTGGATGGATCCAGTGCCTTCCACATGGGAACCCTCCCATCCGTCTGCCTTGGGAGGCTCCCGCTGGGCCCTGATGCCAGCTGTCCCCCCGAGAAGCTCCTCAGGGCATCGCTCCAGGAGTGTGAGGGGCCGTAGATCGCGCTACCATCCAGCCAGCCTGTCATCTCGTTGGTCTAGGGCAGGCACAGGAAGGAGGCATTAACAGGTGCCAGGAAAGGTGTAAAAAAGAAGTTTGTCTCTTTTGCTCTTGCAAAATAGCCTGTTTCAACTCTATTTAAACAAGAACTCTCAGGAAGCAAATAAATCAGCTCTCAGGAAGCAGACAGTCTCTGTGCAAACTTCAGGAATTGGTGCCAGGAAGAGGAAAAGACCAGGTACAGGTTTTTCAAAAGTATATTTGGGATTGTTTTTTCCCCAATTATTTTGACTATGCCCAGAAGCAGTGAGTCTGTGTGTAGGCCGGAAGGGGACTAAACCTATCTCTGGGGAAACTAGGAACTAGGAACTGTCCCCTCTGATCTCCAGCAGGAAGTCCCACTGTCCTGGCAGCATGCTATCTCCCCTGCCAAATGCTTGCATGGAAACATACTTTTAATTCTGAAAATATGCTTGAGTTTCCAATTTTTTTAAGCTTTTAAATGTTGATAAAAACATGACTTGCTAAACTGGTCTTTTCAGGGTTTGTCACATGAAAGGTTCAAGGGGGTATTTAACCTTGGTGATTTTGGCTGGGAAGATCTCCAGCATGAAAGAAATCTGGGGAACACAAGCAGAATGGCAAAATCCAGAGAAATTATGGGAAAACCTGGATTTATTTTCCAAAACGACTGAAATTCAGGGAAACACTGCAACTTTGTGGCACTGTCAGCTCAGCTTTGTTATATAGTATTAAAGACAGGACTTGGTGTCCAAAACAATGTGCGGTAATTACCTAATTACCTTTTCTTTGTTCAGGAAATGCTTTGACCTTGGGCAATCACTAGTGCCGCTCGTTGTGAAACTTGGAAGTTGACTTTGGCCTCATTTAATTGGTTCAAACACTTGAGAGATGTGTATTTTTAGGGACACAGTAGTGCTCTCATTTTATTTTCGCAAGTTATCTTGGCTGCTACAGACCCCAATGGTGGGTGAAGAAGAATTTAGGCAAAAGGCAAAGAGCAGAGGAAACCACACCTACCTGTTGCCGGGGGTTGTTGGGGCTCTGCCCCGTCTCTGCTGCCCAGCGGGTGCGCTGGAAGGGCAGGACCACATCTCCAGTGCTGGCAGGGTCAAACACTGTGTCTCCAGACGGGATGTGGATGTTGAGGAACTCAGCAGGACAGCCGGGTTTCTCTGTCTCCAGCATGTCCAAAAGCACATGGAAACCTGACAGACACCAAAGCATGGTCAGCAGCAGCCAAGACTGCCGCCAGCACCTGGAGTAGGACAGCAAGGAGAGCAGCTGTAGGCTGAGTGGACCGCCATGTGTGACAAGGGTGACCCAGGCCAGGTGGAACAGGGCTTGAAGAAACCCGGCCTAGTGGAACAAGATGACCATTGAGGTCCCTTACAACCCAAACATTCTGGGATTCTATGATTTCCCAGAGACAGACATCTCCAGAACTGGAGACCTAAGACCCACTGAGCTCCTGGGGGAACAGAAAAAACTGCTCCAACTTGCAGCAGTTCAACTCAGGACAGCTTATTGTACTTCTCCGGTGTTCCCGACATGGGGCAACTCCACTGATAAAGAAATGATGAAGTTCCCAGCTGACTAATACCAGCACTTGGGTTAACTGGCAAGGGTTACCAAAAATCGACACAAACTCTTTTAGCTGGACAATGCTGTGGTAAAGCCATACCCAAGGTTTTGTGGTCTGATATCCACATGTGGGTCTGCTGAGGAGGGCTGGGTGAGGAGCACTCCGATGCATAGCCTTGGGTGTGTGAGAGACCAACATTTTTCCACCCAAACCACCGTTTTCCCAGTTGGTGTGGGGCCCCAGGTCTTACCGAAGAAGACAGCCAGCACGGTTATGTTCCTGCGGGAGGGCAGCCCCGAGGGTCCCCGTGCTACTGCATTGCTCAACTGCCGAGCATTGGGCACGTGGGGCTCCTGCAGGGCCTGGTAGACGCCGTCTGCATAGTTGGCTGGCAGGAGACGCAGCAGCCTAGCTCCTGCAACACCAACAAACATGGAATGGGTTCTGTGGTACCCAGTGAGAGCCACACCTACAGCGGGATACATGGATGCGTGTTCAGGTCCCAGAAGACAGTGAGAGGATAGCATAGGTTCTTGGAGTGACCAAGAACATGCAAGTTTTGGTGTCATCAACACTGGGATCAGTACTTTTAAAACCAGGAGAGATCCTCCATCCTCCACCTTCCTCTCTTCCAGCTGTCCTCTAGTCCCTGTTGCCTCCTGGAGGTCTGAGGTGGTGCTCCAGTGGGTAACTGGAGCAATGTTGAGCTGTCCCATGTTGACTGTGCAATCATACAAAAGCGTGATGTTTAGAGCATCATAGGGAACAGCCAGAGAGGCAGCGAGACAAGTGTGAAGATGAGAGAGAAACACTCTGATTTTGCATGCACTGCTAGTCCCAAAACTGAAAAGCCTAGAGGCAGGTCATTTCACTGAATTTGAAAAGCTTGTCACCAGTGTGGTGGCTCCATTTACTCAAGTTCCCCAGAACTGGGTGAAATCCTGAATTCCTGCCTTAGTTTCCACAAGTTGGTTTCCAAAAGTTAAGGTCTGATCTGTCTGCTCTAGAAGAGGAAGACCTGGTCTGTCTGTCATGGCTGGTTTTTCCTGTCAGGCTTTGGTGTTACCAAAAAGCTGGTGACACACATGTCGGGGGAGAATCCTTTGGACTCGAAGCTGCGCATCTGCCACTGCACCTTGTGTCAGTGTGTCACCAGAGCAGTGACCAACCTGGGCTGCCAGAAATGAGGATTCAGAATCTTCAATGTTTTAGATAAGATCCTGCCTGATCTGTCCTGGTCCCTGGGTCAAGGACTTCTGGAGCTGAGCCCATGGGCTGGCTGTAGGCCCATGGAGGGGAAACAGTTCACCGATGACACAGGGAAATCCCAAATGCCTCTCCCAGTACCGACCAGTATATGGTATCAGCTCTCTGCAGGGCAGAAAATCAATAGGTTCAGCATGTCTGGACCATGAACTCTTCTGCCTTGTGTTGAATCCTGGCTGAACTGCATGTTGATTTTGGCTAAAGATGGTTTTCTGCAGCTCTGGGATCCCTGACCATCACAGAAACACCTGCTGAAAAGAGCTGGGTCCTCCCTGCCTTGGATATTCTGAGCGATCTCACAAAGGCATAGCTTTACTCTAGGATTGATCCAACACCAGCACGACCTGCAGATTGTGCCTGGGCAGCAGCAGAACGTGGCAATGCCCAGACATGCTGTCTGACCCCTCCATACTGCTCTAACAGGGTTGTTAGGTGCATCTAGGACCATTGAGGGCCATGGGAGGTGGCATTGTCTGCTGGTTCAGGCTCAGGTCAGAAAGGTTTCTGTCTCAGCCACAAAGCAAGCCAGATGCCCGAGGGGCAGCTCACCTCACCTCACCCCATCCCACCTGTCCCGAGGCCCGGCACTCACCCACGGAGCCGTAGCTGTGATGCATAAGGTTGTTGTACCAACCATCATAGCGCTGGACCTCCCAGGAAATGCTCTCCTGGGCTCCTGGAAGAGACAACCCACTTTACGAGCAGCAAGAAAAAAGCATGAAACAAGCATCACCACTAGAGAATTATATTTATATTGTGATCTTTTCCCGTATTCTTTCTGAAACTTCCTAAATACACAGGTTTTTTAGACAAATTTTGCACTCCTTTTGAGGGACAATAGCTAAAATTAGAAATTCATGCCTGTCATCCTGATGTCCTCAGATCAATTTGTAGCCACCACCAGCCTAATTCCAAAAGATATCCCTCTTCTCCTTCTTTCTCACTGGATCAGAAACGTCTCCTTACTTCTGACTCCTACAATGTCTACATGAGTCAAGGAAAGGCTTGGCACTTTTGCATCAGCATCACCCTTATTTCCTTCGCGTTAATTGTTTTACTTTTACTTTTTACTTTGCTAATCCTAGCAAAGACTTCCAGTTCCAGCTTACAAGCTGTCTACTCAGTTGTCACAGGGCAGTCTCTCAGCCTGCACTTCGCTCCTAGTTTTTCTTATCTCCTCACAAACTGCATCCTAGAATAATAGAATTTGTGTTGGAAGGGACCATAAACATCACCTGGTTCCATTCACCCTGCCATGAGCAGAGACACCTTCCACTACACCAGGTTGCTCTGATATGATGTGTGGGTCAGAGGAAATTCCCCTGAGGGGCATCAACTACCCAAGATCTCCCCTTGTGTTCCCTTCCCCAAAATCACACTTACTCCCCAAGGTCCATGCTCCCAAAAGAACCACAACCACACTCAACATCATTGTTGCAGGTTGCATCAGCCACTGGGTCTCTGGAAGCAGCAACCTGCAAATGGAGCAGAGGACAGAGTTGGAGGTGGGCTGTTCCTGGAGGGTGGAAACATGGAAAGACCGAGACCTCAGCTCTTTTTGGTGGTTTCTGCTGCTGGGTAAAACCTCACTGCTGCCATCATCCATCAGCAGTGTCTCCTAATTTGGGCTCTGGGAAGTTGGCAGAAGTCGTGTGAGACCCCATCACCTTGGGATGTGTTGGGATGTGCCAGCTGACCTGAGAACACCTTTCTGCTGAAGCAGGACCAATGGCCCTGCCTTGGGGTATCCCAGTTACAGACTCACAGCTCATCATCTAGTTGTGTCTGCTCCATTACAGAAACAGGTACATTTCAAATGGAAATTTTTTTTACATTGACTCATCCAAGCAAATCCAGCTGTGAACATGATGGGAAAGCCTTAGCACACAGTCAGACATCCCAAAGTGTGTAAGCACTGCAGACAAGACAACTTGGTCCCCTCTGACCTAATCTGATGGCCATCCCTCCTGACGACCCTTTCTCATGATGCTTTACCACCTCCCTTTCCAAAAAAGCCCTGGATCCAGAGCAGATTTCATCAATGGGAGCTGAACATTTAAAATTCCAGGCAACAGCTGTCAGAAGAGAGGGATTCCCAGTACTGAATTGTGATTTAGAGTCACAAATGTGACAATTCCACCTACCACTGGCTTTTGGTGCACAGAAATGCCAAACCTGAATTTAACTCCAAGGCAGGGTTTTCCACTAAATATGGCTCTTTGTCCCTGTTTCAGTGTGTATCCAAAGATGAGTACTATTTCAGAAGACCTGTGCTGCCAAGAGATGCAGCAATGCACAGGTTTCAACTTTTCCTACACAGCTCTGTCACTTCCAAATAGATGTTTTTAATTTTTAATTTTATTCATTATTTTAATTAAAATTTAAATAAAATCAGGAAAGGCTTACACATTACCAGCAGCTCTGTAGGTTTTATTTTTTATTTACTGAGAATTACAGTGGGGTGTTTTCACCTATAACTCCTAGTGGTGCAAACTGCAAAACAAGAGCTCATGTTGAACTGCTTGGAAAACAAAGTGGCCTGAGACTTAAATATTATCATTTGCACTCACATTAATTACATTAATCAATTTAAACACTCATCACCAGGTTGTGAGCGAGTATGTAACTCGTAGTCAGTCCTTCTGCCAGCGATTCCTGTACTTTTGCATTAGAAAATAAGTTGTGTCTCAAGAAGTGACATTTCCACGCTACTTGACCGGCACAACAGTTCTTCCTTCCCACATCCTTTCCACCCCACAGCTCTGTGGTCTGATGGATGTGAGATTTACATTGTGCAGCTTGTGGGAATTAGAGGCTCTGTGAGCTGCATTCCATACAAAGAACATGGAAGTTTGACTAATGGTGACACACAGAGATGCCTGTGATCCTGGCAGGAGCGACAGAGCGCTCCCACCATCACCACATGGGACTGGGACTCTCCTGCCTGAAAGCTCTCCCTGTTGAAACAGCTCCTTCCCTGAGCACTGGCAGCAGTTGTTGACTCGTGCAGAGAGGTCCACATGGCCTCCTGTGCTGTCGAAAGGGAGACCCCAGAGACACAGTTAGATTTATCTCCTCCTGATCAGAATGTACAGTTGCAACCCCCACTCGGAGTGAGGCCTGAAGGTGCCACAGAAGCGGCTCAGGAGACACAGAGCAAGGCCAAGGCTCAAAGCACATCACCACAGCCACAGACCCCCTGGGTCTTCTCATAGAGTTCCAGCAGAATAAGTGTTTTAAAATTTCTTCTGTCACTAAGCACATCTCCCTTTTCCTCAGGTATGGGAAATACTCTTGTCTCAAGCTGTGAGATTAAATGCCAGTTCTCATAAACCTTTTATCTTTTTATGCCTCAGAAATTAAAATTTATTTATTGCCTTATCAAAGACTGGAGGTTTTCCAATCTGGATCATGGCCAATGTGATACAGTAATGGTGGTGATCTTGCAGTCCTTGTAAACCCATGGGTGCAGCTTGCTGAGGAAAGCTTGACAAGTGTGAATTATTTCCACAGCCTTGTCAAGCTTCCCAAGAATTTTGGAATGAGGAGCCCTCCAGACTCTGCTTTTCCACAGAATCCCTGTGTCATCTTTGGAATTCATTCCCTCCCTCTGCATCTACTGAAATTAAGCTTGTCAGCCTCGTCTTCTCCCATCACAGAGGATCCCTTGCCCTGTCAAAGCCTGGAGTTTCATACCCCTCCAAAAACTGTCAGATAGTGCAAACACACAGCTTATCACAGAGCAAGGATCTCCTATTCCACCTGATCCCAGCAAATTTGGTTCCACTAAAATTAGGGCTTCAGCCTCCAAGAGTTTCCTGGGCTCTCCCTGGAGCCACAGGTAACCTGGGATTGTGGAACACACCAGCATCCTGAGAGAGCATCAGC
Source organism: Catharus ustulatus (assembly GCF_009819885.2). Lineage (NCBI taxonomy): Eukaryota > Metazoa > Chordata > Aves > Passeriformes > Turdidae > Catharus > Catharus ustulatus. The sequence goes on along the minus strand of NC_046232.1, from coordinate 2,477,562 downwards.
CCCATGGCAGAATCTAAGCGTGGCCACCCAGAGGACAGCAGATTCAAGGCCTTCCACAAGCCTGGAGCCTGATCCCTATGGTCCTTGTGAGTCACAGCTAATTTCTATCTCTTCCCAGTGCTGGTGGGACACACCTGGGGACTGCCACCTCCCCCCACACACCAGTCAGTGCAGGGATTTGAGAACAGCCTACATGTCCCCAGCCCCGGATCCTAGAGTATCCTAAACGTGTGCATACCCTGTGGCCAATCTGCACACAGGGATAAGCGGTGTCTCCAGCTTCCCCTGGGGGCCAGACGTCCCAATGCCCCAGAGCACAGCAGGGACTCTGAACCCTGGAGGAACGTGAGAGGTCTCTGCCCGTGCCTGCGGTGTCGTGTCCCACGCAGGACGCGCGTGTCCCGTGCGTGACTGCACCGCTCCCTGCAGGCCAGGGCGCGCATGGCCCCATCTCCCCGTGCTCGCACATCACCCGAGCGCTGCAGCCCTCGGGACGTGCACTGGGGATACGGCCCGACCCCTTCCATCCCCCAGGCACGGCCCATCCCGGCGTGTCCCCACAGCAGGAAAAGGAGGAGCAGCACCAGCTCCTGTTCCCTCCAGCAGTGACGGCAGAACCTCCCGCGGGTAACACGCGCACGGCCCCGGCCACCACAGCCCCGCGAGCTCCCGGTCCCGCAGCTCCCACGCGAGTGGGAACACGTCAGGTGCCGATCCCCGGACCCACCCCACCTACGCAGGCAGGAACACGCGTGGCCTCGGTCCCTCAGACATCCTTCCAAGCGCAGACACGCATGGTTCCCAGACACAGCCACAACGGGGAACGCGAGTGTCCCTGATTCTTCAGTTCGCGACCCGCCCCCCAAGCAAGGACACGCGTGTTCCCAGTCGTTTGAGCTCCCTTTTCCCCACGCAAGCGGAACGCCCACAATTCTTTCAATACCCCACGGATTCGGCTGCACGCGTGTCCCGATCACCCTCTCAGGCAGTGCCACGCGTGTCCCGGTCGCCCAGGAGCGCTGTCCCCCGAGGTGTGACCCGCGTGTGGCAGTGGCCTGACCTGCGGCGGAGTGCGGCGGACGGGCGGCACCGCGGGTTACATACGGCCCGCGGAGCCACCCCGCCTATAAGAGCGCGGTGCGGGACGGAGCCGCCCAAGCCGCCGCCTGCAGCAGCAGCAGAAGGAGGTAGGTGGTGGGAGGGGGTCCCGCTCCCTGTCCCCGTCCCTGTCCCCGTCCCGGTCCCTCTCTCTGAGGTCAGCCCGTGGCGCTGCCCGCCGCTCCCCGGGGGTCCCGACTCGCAGTGACAGAGGGGAGGATGCTTCCCATCTACAGTTAACCCCCGGTTTCCTCTATTCCACCCTGTTACGGGGTCAGGAAAATACAGCCAGGTTGTCTCCTCACTCCTCTTTACCTGGGAATTGCAGTTCTGATGATTCAGTTTCCAGGGGAGAAGATTTTATTTTTTTCCAATAGAAAATACCAACCTGCAGGAGCAACCCAGCTAGGATTGCTGCTGGCTCTGCCACCGGGAGTTTTTGGCTGAACACTTCCAAATCTGAGCACTCGGTTCATTCTGTAGCAGGAAAATGGAGATTATGTAATGAGACACTTCTGGGGTTTGGGCAAACTTTCTGCTTTCTTTGCCTTTCTCTCCAACAAGTCCAGAATATTTTAAAATGTAAGACTACTTTATTTTTTTCTGCTGAACTGCTGATTGTACCTTGAAGATATTTCTAGTTTTCCCCTCCATACATTGTGACAGAAAGAACCACAGGGGCTCTAAGGTCACAGCAATGCTTGAGTGTGGAGGATGCTTTCCAAGGTGCAACAAATTCAGTTTATCCTGCTGTGAGCTGTAGGCATCAGTTTTCCACTTGAAAGCTGCAAAAATGCCAAAGAACTGCAAAAATGCCTGTGGGGCAATCAAGGGAGAAAGATGGGCAGACAGCAAAAGAGTTGTTTCCCTAGAAGCTCCCTATAAAACAAGTCCCAGCATATGGAAATGCAAAGCATACAGAAATGCAAACATCCATTCATGCTGGTTGAAAGTTAAATTTAAATTTAACAAGACAGCGTTCTTCATGTTGTATTTTGGTTTTTAATTTTTTTTTAACTCTGAAGAGTTGTGTTTTGGTGAATATGGACTTGGAAATCTTTTTTGCTTCATTGTATCTCATAGGAGATTTGGGCAAAGATACCAGGACACAAGTGGAATTATGATTTAATCTGTCCTAGGTTAAACTACTCATTTATTTCTTTTCTTGCAGCAACTCTGACTGTATTGTGGGGACTTTTGCTGGACTTCAGTAGTATTGGGAATCGGCTACAGCTCCTGCTTGCCAGACAGTCACAGCTCTTGAGGGCTTCCTTTCTCCAGGTTTGTCTTTCCAAGTAATTAACCCAAAGCTGTTACAGGAAAATAGCCCCAAACACTTGTAAGAGCCCACCACAGCTCTGGTAGTTTGTAGCAGTCAAGCTAAATCCAGGTCTAGAGCCGTTGTAAAATCCCAGTCTCCATTCCACACTTTAGTTTTATTATCTGGGTTACTGGACAGAAAATTATTCTCAAATAAAATAGTACTTTATGTATTGAAAAGCAATTCAGCTGTCCAAGCAAGCTGTTTTATGATAGTTATTGTGATCCCCACTCACCTCTAGGGATTTGGGACCATATTTTTGTGGCTGAAATGCTCTGGGTTGGATCTTACCTAAAAATATTATTAAAACAGCTTTTGGAAAATGAGAATAAAATCACCTGCTCTGTACAGGAACAGAATAAAATGTTGTTTAGACATGAGTCAGATCAGCTCTGGCATTCCCTGACTTTAACAAACTTCCTGCAGCAGTTACATGCAGAGGGGCTATTTAGTAAGCAATAAATAAGAGGACTAAGCATATTATCAGTTTTGGTAGAAAAGATGTGTAATCGCTGGAACTGGAGTGTCAGAGGAAGTTCAAGGTCATCTGTGGGAATGACGCATCTTTTCATTTCATATAATTCAGCTACCTTTAGCCTTGAGATGAGCTCACAGAGTTTTGAATGTTCTTTGGACCCTCATCCTGGGACTAGGGACTGCTTCTGGCCCCTCCAGACCAATCCTCCCTCTTCCTCCTTCACCAGACCACCAGCTCCTGGGGAAAAGCTTCTTGGAGGAAATGAGCAGGAATAGGGGACTTTGTTCCACTTGGCACTGATGGTCCTTGGCTGGGGATAATTTTGATATTGTGAAATCCATGTTTTCAATTGTTCCTGGTAATTTTGAAGGAAAATGCTTCTGTGGTGGTTACTGGCTTGGGCACTTCCCCTAAGAGTTCACCCCAAGGTGGAAAGCCCTGGCTGCACCCTCTGGAGGGAAAGACTTGGCCCTGTCTGGAGAAGAGCTGCTTAACAGGTTCCTTCTCTGGGGCTGCTCCTCACACTGCAGCAGGACAGGGGTTTGTGGTTCCTTGGGCTGCCACAGTCCCTCAGCCCAGGCACCTCGTCTCCTCCACTGAGGGCTTTTGGGTGGTGTGTTCTCTACTGGGAAGTGTTCTACCTGCTTGCAGCATCACATTTCCTTGTCCCTCTGGGGACCATTTTGGTGAATCTCCCTCAGCTGGTTATTCCAGAACTGAACCACCTGGATGCTGGAGGCATCCAGGCAGGGCAGTGCAGGGTCCCCGCTGAGACCACCTCTCTTCTGCAGGGTCCCTGCTGAGACCACCTCTCTTCCACAGGCTCCTGGAGGTGCAGGATGACTCTTTTCGATGGCATCTACCCCTTCTACCCGCAGCAGAGGAAGGCTGCTGGGTTTGACATCAGCACCATCATAGTCATCGTGGTTTTCCTGGCGCTGGCTTGCAGCTTCCTGCTCATCATCCCAGGCATCCGTGGACGGGCGGTGTGTGACCCTGGGCAACTGCTCCCCGTGTTCTGGATGCTGGGACCCTCCTGGGTGGTTTAGGGTGAGACAGGAGGAGAGCCAGGGCTATTCCTCCCTGCCTGATGCCCCATCTCTCTCCCTGCAGAGGTTGTACTGGACTCTCCGTGTTCTCCTCAGCCTCTTCGTGGGATTGGTGATTGTGGGTAAGTGCTGTGCAGCCCTTGGGGATGGGTCTGAGGGCAGGATTAAACCCTGGGGTGGGGTCTGTGTCTGGGAAATGTGAGTTGGGGGTCACAACCAAGCTGGCTGTGGGGTTTACCTTACTCATGCTCTGCAAAGCAGTCACACAGCTTCCCAAAACAGCTTTCCCTTCCCTGGTACAGGGGCTGAGGGCACTTGGGGGTGCCTGTGGTTACTTCTGGGAGGTTTGCTGTCTGTAACTCAAACAGGCCCAGCTCCATCAGGCTGCACAGCCCCATGTTCTTCCAACTGTGTGTGCAACCCGACTCAGGCAGGATGCAGGAGCAACCACAAAAGCATGGATGAAATGCAAAGAGCAGATTTATTTTCATTACCTCACCCTCCAGGGGATCCCCAAAGCAGCATGGGGTAGAGACAAGGAGGGGACCAGCACCACGATGCTCAGTCCGTGCCAAAGGATCACCACATTTGCTGTTTTCACCTGTGGTTCAGGGTTATGTGCAGGAGTAGTTCACTGATGTATTCTGATCTTTCCTGTAACAGGGCTGGATCTCAGGCTTGTTCAATAGGTGCTTCTGAGCTGCTGAAACACAGATGTTCCACTTCTCCATCACACTAGGCTGGACAGTGGTTACTGTGATCACTGGGTTTTTCTACACCCCAGCTACATTGGTTGGGTGTGTTAACAATCCCCCTCCCCAGTTTTCCATTATTTTCCCACACTATGTGAGCCCTCCTATGCTGCCTGGGGCAGTAGCCAGGCACATTTGGAGATTGTGAGGAGCCTTGCAGCGATGTGGAGGGAGCAGGTTGGAATAAAACACAAGGCAGAGATTGCAGTGGGGTAAAGACCTCCCAAGGAGCAAGGTCAGAGGAGATGAAGGAGAGGATTTCATTTAGTAAAACCCAGGAAATCTCCTGTAATAACTGATGGTGGAAACCAGGCAGTGGCAGTGGGATTTCCAACTCAGACAGGGCAACAGGATGGCTAAGGAAAGCTGTACTGAGGGGATAGAAGATTCCAGGTGGCAAGAGAAACCAGCCCTGACCCTAAATCCCTCCTGCTGTGAAGGACAAGATGGATTACAGGACTGCTCAGAGAGGGATGAAGAAGGAGAGGGGTAATGATAACCTAAAAGATTATTTGACCAGGCACTAGAAGCAGGTAGTCATACTGGGACTAGCTGCAGGACACACAGACCATCCCAGCACAGGGTTCCCACCCTGGGGATGTCCAGGTTCTGGGAGATGCCACCAGAGCCGCCTGAGAACCTGGTGCCAGGCTGGAGGTGGCAGGGGGATGGAGGGCAGGACTGAGTCCACAGCCCTGCAGAGCCATCCAGCACCGCTCTGTGACAAGGCTGCAGTTGGGCTCTGCTTGGGCACATGGGAAGAACAAATTGTTCTGAAGCCAGCGTCAGAGTTTCTGTCTGGCAGCAGCAGGCCACACTCACCCTTGCAGCCAAAAACATTCCTGTGGAGCTCCCACTGCATCAATGCACTCACAAGTTGACTCAACAACTGAACATTTTCTCAGGAAGGTTTTGTTCAGCCTGATATCAAATCACTGACTTTACTCTCCCTGTTGGAAAATGAAGCCCACTGCAAAGTGGAAGTGCTTCAGAAAAGGATACCTTATTCCAAAAAACATATACAAGAAAAGCTTCAAATTTTTGTTTTTATCCCAGCTGGAATGACTGCCCAAGCTTTCCCATTCCCACCCCTCTCCACCACCTCCTTTAGACAATGACTTTTACTGTTTCTAATAGTACAATTTAGGGAGCTGAATGTGTGAAATGAGACTCACCACTGTTCCTGTGGCTGACAAACAAGCTCATCTCTGAACCTTGTCCCTGGGTGGTGTGGCTCTTGCCATGGCGGGCAGCTTGCAGGGAAGTTCTGGAAAGGATGTCCAAGGAGAAATCAGGTCATGATGTTCATCTCTGGGGATCTGAGCTCCACTGCTCCCAGATCCAGGGAGCTGATGCTTAACAAGGGGAGGACCTGAGTTCTGCAGGGTGTGGGAGCTGGTTGGGGCATGTCCTGGTGGCTGAGTCAGCATTCCTGCCCTCCTAACACTCCCTTCCAGTACCATGGTGGGAATGCTGCCACTCACTCATGATTCTCCCCTTGAACACAGCAAAGCCTGAAACCAGACCTGCTTTAACTCCAGTTTTATTTTTCCTGGCAGTTGTCCAATTCACAGGGGACTGGGAGACTGGCTGGGTGCAGGCAAACACCTCCTACAAGTCCTTCAGCCCTGTCCAGGTGAACGTGGACGTTGGGCTGCACATCGGCCTGGCAGGGGTGAACGTCACGCTCAAGGGTGAGTCTGATGCCCACATCTGGAACTCTGGAGTGGCCATGGCCCCAAGAGGTTTACAGCTGCTCTGTAGGGGCCCTTGGTCTGTCTGGAGGCTCCTGGGACCCTGCCATGCCCATGCTCCCGGCTGGCATTGCCCAGGTTCTGGCAGAGCAGTACCTCAGCTCATCCCTCCTGCAGGAAACCCAGTGAACCAGATCAACGAGACCATCAACTACAATGAGCACTTTCCTTGGAACTTTGGAGCGGATTATGACCACAGCTACAGCAAGGGGCTGGAGAAGGGGCTGCCCAGCCCCATCCTCTATGTGGCAGAGAAGTTCAGCACGCAGAGCCCGTGTGCTGTGCACAGGCAGTACCGCATCGCTGGCCATTATGCATCAGCCATGCTCTGGTGAGTCCTGTCCTGGTGAGCCCTTCTGTCCTGCTGCAGGTACAAGAGATGCAGGGATGTGAAGAGCTTGGCCACCTTTCCCCTAGGCTTTTGGGATGGATGGGATTCCATCCTGCCAGGAGGGAAGCTGTGTGCATGAAGGGGTCCCTGCAAGGCACGGTGGACACTTTAGGATGATCAGAGAAGAAGTCATGGTTCTCCCTGCTGGACAAATCCACAGAGCTGGGCACAAGAGAGAGGAAAGTGGTGCAGGTCCTTGCTGTGATGTGGTGATGATGGCAGAAGTCCATCCCCGTGGATGGAGTGGAAGCTGCTGTCCTTATTGGCCCAGAGAGACCCATGCACACATGAAGAACTCTCCCAACCCTACCTGTGAGTGGATTTTGTATCTCAGATTGGGATCAGGTGAGGGAAAGATGTTGCTGCTGTTATTGTGGTGTTGATCTTGACTCTGTCACAAGGTCAGAGATGTGTCACTGCCCACTGGGCTGAGGGAGAGCTGGTCCCCAGCTGGCAGGAGATGGTCCCTTCCACCACATGTTGGCCATCAAGAGCCATTGCAGTGCTGTTCTCCCTGCTTGGTGTTCGACAGCAGGGATACAGAAACTAGGGAAGAAGCCTGGCAGTGCCATGGAACAAGGGCTCCTGGTCCATAGCTGAGGCCTTCCTCTGTAGCCCAACTCTCAGCAAGTGCAGGGCAAATGACCTCTGCCTGCTCCTGCATTTATCTCAGTTGTGGGTGCTACTCTCAGGGTCCATGCTGCCCCATATGTAGAATGGCAGGTACTTGGGATGGTTCAGACTCACTGTGTGGGCTGCTACAGCCTCCTTGAGGCTGGTACTGCCTGTGAGCTGAACAGTGGGAGGAGGGAATCTGTGTTTCTGGATGCAGCAGTGTGCAAGCACGTGTGCTTGCTCAGCGTGGGATTAGGGATAATTCCTGCCTTCCCTCAGAGCTTCTCCACCTTGTACAGAGCACTTGGAGTCCAGATTCCTCCTTCCACACGGAAATCCTCACATGGAGCATCTTAATCCATGGTACTCACCCACTCATCTCTTGGTCTTCCCTTGTCTCCAGGGTAGCCTTTTGCACATGGATCATCTCCAACATTCTCTTTTCCATGCCTGTCCTCGTTTATGGAGGATATATGTTCCTGGTCACAGGGGCCTTCGTGATCTTCTCACTGCTCTCATTTTCCACCGTGAGGAACTCCCCAATGTGCGTGATCCAGATTGGGACCAGGACCCTGCATGTGGCCTATGGAGGATCTTTCTGGCTCGTGCTAGCAATTGGTAAGAACATCAGGGTTCCCCAGGTCACATCAGTGTGTCCCTCTGTATGTACAAAAGTCCCAGTGCTTCCTTCTCAAGTGGGAAGTGCAGCTCTACAGAGCCCCAGCTCGTGCCTTGAAAAAGCAGATCCTGGCAGAGATGTGGAGGGGAAAAGGGGAAACGTCATCCTCATCTCAAGGGCAATACAGGCATTTATGGTTCCTGAGGTGCAAAGACATTGGGATCGCTTTCCTGGGTTTTTAAATTTCTGCCTGGGTTTTAAGGATGCTCAGAGCAGCTCATGCAATAGAAGACCACCTTCCATAACCAAAGGCATTGTCCTCTGGCAGGGGACAATCCAAGGAGAGCAGTGGGGTGGGGACACTTCTGGAGTGACAGGAACCCAACTGAGAGCATGTTTGTTTCCAGGCCTGCTCTGTTTTGTGTTTGGAATCATCATTGTGGCAATGCATCACCTCAATTTGGACCTGTTGAAAACTTTCTTTGATCTCCGTGAGGACAAAGCAGAGGAGTACCAGGAAATGCCTGAGGTGGTCATCAACCCCAGTTTCATGAACAACGACCTGTCTCCTTCTCAGCCCTCTGAAATCAACAGCATCTAGAAGAAAGTCCTCACTCTCTCCCTGAAGATGGACCCAAAAGAGCAGAACACATTCTTCTTGATGCCCCCAGAGACGCATTCCCCATCCAACTGCCTTTGAAGTCCGCACTGGGATAGGTCCTTGCTGGGAAGCACTTTCAGAGACTGTGTCTCCCTGACAGTGCCCTCTGGAAGGGGCAGGCTGTGCTGGTAGGCTCACAGCTCCAGAGACCTGAGCTGCACACTCACCTGGGGATCCCTGACCCAGGAGGAATGCCCTTGCTGCTCCATGCCCTGCCCCATGCAGGGATTCTCCACTGGTCTGTTCCCACGGAAACTGAGAAACAGCTCGTGGGTGACATTTCTCCCGGGGAGCACCTGCTGCTCCAAAAGCCTGCCATTAAACCTGTTAAATTATTTCCCAAACATGCCATTTTGTAGTTTAGGAAAGCCAGGCATGGATCCAACTTCTGCAGCCTTGATGCTGCAGGAGCTGGAATAAAAAAAAGCTGCTCCACACTGAGTAAATGTACCATGGAGTTAGCTGTGGCAGATGTGGTGATGTGATACTTTTCATATGCAAATTTGGCCTTTATTAGACAAAACTTGTAGCCTAATGTGAAACAAAAAGGTGCCATAGGAGAGGGAGTGAGGAATGAAGTTATCCTTGTCCAGCTGGAGCACACTTTGGCTGGGCAGTGGGGGAGGGAGGGCAATCTGTCCCTCTGCTTCACTCAGGTGAGACCCACCTGCAGAGCTGCCTCTGGAGAAGGACATGGAGCTGTTGGGATGAGTCCAAAGGAGGTCATAGAGATGCTCTGAGGGCTGGAGCCCCTCTGCTCTGGAGGCAGAGAGAGAGAGCTGGGAGTGTTCACCTGGAGAAGAAAAGGTTCCAGGGAAACCTTACAGCCCTTTCCAGAGAATAAAGGGGCTCCAAGAGATCAGGAGAGGGACTTGGGACGAGGTCTCATGTGACACAATGAGGAAGAATAACTTCTGGCTTCCAGAGGGCAGGGTTAGATGGGATATTGGGAAAGAATTCACCCTGTGTGGGTAGTGAGACCCTGGCACAGGTTAACCAGAGAAGCTGTGGCTGCCCCATCCCTGGATGTTCCAGGACAGGTTGGATGGGGCATGGATCAGTCTGGGATAGTGAAGGTGTCCCTGTGCATGGTGGGGGATGGAACAAGATGAACCTTAAGGCCCCTTCCAACCCAAACTATTCTGGGATTCTATAACTGAATGCTGGAAACCTGGGCACTTTAATTCCAATTAATTATAAAGTACATAATTTCAGTATTTTTACTTTTTTTTTCTGAGATCCTTGCTGAGAAGTTACTTATTTCTGTCAGATAAATACTTTTGTGTCACTAATGTGGTTTGCTCTGTGCAGGAATTATTTTCAATAAAAGTTTACTAAAACCCCTCTCCTTTGAAACACTGTGGACATTTAGGGGGCTGGTTTCTTAAGAAGGAGCCATGGGGCACATCTGAAGGTGACCTCTGGCAAACCTCCAGCAGCATCATCCTTCCCATGGGGATAAATGTCTCATTGGCACGTTTCAGGGGGTCACTCACAAAGAAATCTTTGTCACGAGGAGCTGTGAGAATGTAGGAGAGCCACAAAAGGATTTTAACTAGCTGAGGGCTGGGGCTAAAGCTGTAAGAGTAAACCAGCAAAACTCTCTTAGGAAAAGGAGGATCCTTCCTTGAGATTTTCTTGCATCCAGACACATGAGGTTTGAAGGCACTGAGGGGAAGATGGTACAGCAAAATACAAGGTTTTGGGGCTGGTATGGGACAGATCCCATGACACAGGAGGCTGGGGGATTTCCCAGCCTTTTGGCCATCACATCTGGCTCTCTCCAGCTTCATCTCCTGCTTTAGGGCATGATTCCTGCCCAAGAGCATCCTCACCAGAAGGAAAACTTCGTCCTCTTGTAGCAGACATATAGGAGCATGAACCAAAATAAACAAAACCTAAATAAAATTTGATCTGTTTGAAGCACTAAGTGTGTTTGAAGCACTCTGTGTGTCTTGTCTGCTTCCTAGCAAGCACAGGATGGCCAGGATTTCTGCAGCAGGTGTTGCACAGGGCCAGCTGAGCTGTACCAGTGACATGATGGAGCATGTAGAGAGCACTTCATGCAGGGCAGTGGCAGGATGGGGCTGCCCGTGTCATGGGGACCGGCCACCTGCAAGAACATGTGCAGGTGGAGATGTTCTTCCCTTGGAACCACACGGAGGGGCACACCCAGGACCGTTGCTCAGGGGTGATTATTTTGCCTCAGTAGGTCACAGCAGCTTCATCACTTGCCCTGTAAGAGCTGGTTGAGCAGCCCCTGCATTGTGCTGCTGCAGGTCCCACTTCCTCCTTCCACCACAGCTCCCAACTCAGTTTCCTGGCTGGGTTGAGGTGGAATTAGACAACAAGAGGTAAAATGATCACCCCTAAATCCGTGGCTCTTGGCCCAGAAGAACTCTGCCCTCCCCATGTCTGGGGAATCTGGCATCCAACCAGAATCAGTGCCAGCAATGGAACAAACACTCAGCTTCTCAGGAAGCACAGCCTAGGGCTCTGCAAGGACCATGCTTCTATGCCCTGGTGGCACTCACTGCAACCACCGTGGCACCTGGCAGGCAGCCACTGCACTGCTCCCCAGGCAGGAACACATTGGAAAGGTTTGTGATGCCTGAATTTCAATTGACTAATCCAAAGGGATTTGTTGCACTTTGGATCTGGTCTGTCTGTATGCTGAAGCATCTCCTGATAGATGTCATTGGGCTGGCTGAGATCTCCTGAGCCAAAGGAGTTCAGCTCCAAACTCTGTTGGGTCCTCTGGGTTCTCACTGAAGGCTCTTCCCAGCAGAGTGGGATGGGAGAGGATGCCATGGCTGGGCTCCTCCTCCCCAGAGGAGAGCCTGGCCTGTGGTGCTTCTTCTGCAAACGTCTCTGCAGGGCTGAAGGGAGTTCCCATCAAACCTCCCACATACTCAGGGGCACACCAGGAACTAAAGTTCTCCCATATTGACTCTGCTTGTTTGCTGGGGATATTCCAATACCCTATTTAGGTTGCACTGCCTTGACTTCGTTGCCCTGCACTGGCTGACCATGGTTAGGTGTCCCATTCAGGACCACAAAAGAGCTCTTCCTTTTCTTTATCCCTTCCCTGTGGCTGCCATGTCACAGCAACAGTCCTCAGAGGAGCACCTCTACCAACAGATAAGTGAAAGGGCAAGTCACACTTATTTTGTTGAGATAGAGGGGAAAATAAGTGAGCACAAAACAGAAATAAATGGTTGTGAAATCCTCAGAGGTAAAGGAAGGGGTGCAAAGCTGAAGCATGCACCCTGCCTGCCTGTGTGGGCAAGGGTCCAGCTGGCTGCCAGCAGGCAGGAGTGGGTGGCTGCCTTGGGTGTGCAGAATGTCAGTGTCTCTTACCCCTGACTTGAGTATTTCCACAGCTGAGCAGGAGGAACCCAGACTGGAGGTGCTGCTCACCACCCCCTAATTGATTATAGCTGATCTCCAGGGCATTGCTGTACCTCCTTTCCCATCTCCTTCTCTTCTTCCCTCCCTCCTGGTCTGGTACCTCCAGCATCCTACTAAATTGTGTTCCTCTTTGCCATCCTGCTCTTCACCTCAAACTGAGAGGAGTGTTGGGTACAGGGCACCCTGGGGAGCACAGCTCCATCTGCATTTCCTGACTGCTGATGGGAAGAGCATCCAAGGGCAGGGGACTTTTTGAGGGTCTCCAGTTGGAGGGGGCTGATGTGGGCTCTACTCCTTTGGTTCATATCTATGAGTCTGCAGTTACTTGCCTTCTTGCCTTCTCCCCAGTTTTGTTCTGATTTAATCTCTGTATCCTGGGGAGGACTCAGGGTTTATTGGGATGGACTGGGGGGAAGGGCAGTAAAACAGAAAAAAGAAAAAAAAAAAAGAAAAATCAGACTGTTGTATTTGAGAAAACTCTTTCAGATCTGGATATTCTCATCACTTGGTTCTTGTCACATCTCTTCCCACCTGGGCTGCTGATGGATTTGGTGAATTCAGGAGCAGCCTCTCCAGACCTTGTCTCCCTGTGCCTCAGAGCTGGGTGGCTGTCACTTGGCAGAGCTCGCCCAGGGGGACCATAAGCCCATCCTGTGCAGAGCAGCTGGGCTCAGCTGGCAGGCAGGACTTGTCCCTCACCTTGTCTTTGCTGCTCTTGTCCAGGCTAAAGATGAGCTTCAGCTTTTCTGGCTGCACAGAGTTGAGGATGATGATGCCCAGCCCCAGGAGCAGGCACAGCAGCCCTGCAATGCACAGAGATACACAGGGACACCACTGCAGGAGTCCTGCTGGGTCCCAGCTCCACCCAGCTGCACACCAGGGACATGTCCCATCACCCAGCAGGTCAGGAAAAAGTGTTGATTTCTCTTTCCCCATCTTGATTCTAGCACCACTTTGGGCTCCCCAGTACAAAAGAGAGGTTGATGAACTGGGGTAGAGAGTCAGGGCTGGAGCCCACTATGCACAGGGAAAGGCTGGAGGACCTGGGCTGGTTTAGCCTGAACAGGAGGAGTATCCAGGGGGAATCAGTTAACATCTGCTGCTGGAAAAGGACTGGTCTCCCTGGAGGTGATGCTGTAACATGGAAAATTCTGGTTTGATCAAAGGAAACAATTGCTGCTGGGAAGTGGAGCAGGTCCAGCAGGTAACTTCAAACATTCAAATCTCTTGACTGCTCATCTCTTTTTCTCCCCAACCTTGATAATTCTGATCTAAAATCTTCTAAGCTAAAACTATCACCTTCTGTGACCAGCCATGGATAAAGAAGGGATTAGGAGCTGTTGGGGCATCATATCTGTAGGGATGGAGAGGAAAAGCCCCAGAAGCAAGCTGAGCACTCACCTGTCACTAATGTCAGCCAAAAGGATTCACCATAGTCTGTTTTCAAGGAAACTGGGCCGAACTGGATGGGGCACTTCAGAGTGTCTCTCACAGTGAAGAAGAAGAGCAGTGAGAAGAGGATCAGAGTGGCAGTGAGCAGAAGCATGTGGCCACCATACAGCAGGATGGACATGGAGAAGAACAGGATGGATATGAGCCATGTGCAAAAGGCCAGCCTGCAAAAGGACCACAAAACTGAGCAGAAAATATCATGTTTGGAGTATCTGCTCAGGGTCTCCTCTCCATATCCCAATGGAGGGATAAAGCCTGGGCAGCCTCATGTAGCTGACCTTGCTTGCACAGACAGCTGGGCAGCCTGATCTAAAGAATCCCTTACAACCCAAACTGTGTAATGACATGCATGGTGGAGCTGTGGGACAGATTCCACAGGAGCAGAGAGGGATCTTTACACCTGGGAATGTTCAGTATTGGATTTCCTGGAGCCCCCAAGCACCTTGGTATGGCTTTGGCATCAGCCCTGCTCTGGGTGTGGGGCTGGAGTAGAAATCTCTGGAGGTTCCTGTGACAAACTGAAATATTAATGTTTGATAGTTTGAATATTTGGCCATTTGCAGAGGCAGCAGGTGCTTTGCTGGGGCTGGGTTCCCCTGTACCAGGGGAGAAGGAGGGGTTTTGGGTCTGTGGTGGCAAGCCCTCTGGGGTGCATAAGACTGAGGACCCCCCTAGAAGCTCTGGGTTTTGAGCCAGATGAGGGAGAAGGCAGATAAGAAGCAGACCCTGGAAAGGCAGGGTGATGTTTTTTATCATGCCAATGTCCTCCCTTACAAAACTGGCTCAGGTGAAATACTCCCCTCCCTTCCCAGGAAGGTCCTGCTCACACCACACATTGTTTCCATTCACATCTCTGCCTGAGGGTTTTCATCTCTTCTGAGGGGGTAGAATTGCTTCAACTCTGGCGTGAGAGGCAGGGTCATGTCTTAGAAGGGGTCATAACCATCAAAAACCCCCAAAGCACCCCAAGACTCTGAGCCCTTCCACCGGAGAAATACAGTAATTTCACGACTATAAGGCACACGCTTCTGACTAAAATTTTGGTCCGAACCCGGAAGTGCGCCTTATAGTCCGGTGTGCCTTATGGTTGTGAAATTACTGTACACCTGATCCACAGCATTGCAACAGATCCAGAGTGCTGCAAAATGCAAAAGTTCCCCTCTGCAGGGAGGGTGCCTGGGCATTTCCACTTAAACCTGAACTGGCATTAAACTCTGAGATTTGTGGGACCCCCACCACTGAGAAGACCAGAAGAAGAGGATCAATAGGACAGTGTCTGGTTCCATGGGTGGGCATATCTTTTTACTTAATTTGTCTCTCTCTCACTCCCTCTCCTTTCCTTTTCTGTTTCTTTCTATCTTTGTCTATATCATATTTGCTGTCAATAAAATCTATAGTATTGACCTCAGCATATGGTCTCATTTGCACCTTAATTTGGGAAGAGGATCTCTGTAATAAACAGATTGTAACAGTCCTGTCAAAGTAACATTTTTTGTTATTCTTGTGATTGTCCACAACGGGTCACCCCCAGGCAGTTCCCACGTGTTCAGAGGGACAATGGCATCAGGGGACACCTTTGTTTGGAGAACTGTATTATTAGCTATGCCAACTCCTGATTCAGCACCTGGAGTGCATCCAGCTGCCAGCCCTACCCTGTGCTTGTGGCTTGGATTTAGCTCCCTGGGGAGGTGAGCCTAATAAGATTTTCTGATTCCAAGAAAGAAACAAAAAAAGAGTTTTCATGAACATTTCTGCCTTGAAATACAGGAATGTTTGGGTAGGGGTAATTATTTTTCCTGAAAATAAAAAAGGAGATGGATACATGGACCTGGAACCTACATTCATGGCAGAATTGCAACGCTCTCTCTTCCCTGCAGTGCCTTTCCCACCACCTCTGAGACTCATGGGGGTGCTGGAACTCCACAATCAAAACACACACAAGGGGTCTAAGTTTCATACCAAGAGATGAGCTCTGAGCACCCTCTTGAAGACCCTTCACAGTGGATCTCAACTAGGACTCTTTACCTTGGTCCTTGGGAGAGATCTCGAACCCTGAGTCCCACAGTTGCATCTATTTTCTCTTCAATGAATTTTCCTCAGACTGCAGTTTTGTACATCAAGGCAGAGGACACGTGACAGGAGTCTGGGGACATGGATAAAAGATGCTCCAAGGACTGGAGCCCCTCTGCTCTGGAGACAGGCTGGGAGAGTTGGGGGTGTTCAGAGAGGACAGAAGGCTCTGGGGAGACCTTACAGCCCTTTCCAGTGCCTGGAGGGGCTCCAAGAGAGCTGGAGAGAGACTTCAAACAAGGGCTTGGAGGGACAGGATGAGGAGGAATAGCTTCCCACTGCCAGAGAGCAGGGTTAAGTGGGATATTGGGAAGGAATTGTTCCTGTGAGGATGAGGAGGCCCTGGCACAGGCTGCCCAGAGAAGCTGCCCCATTCCTGGAAGTGTCCCAGGCTAGGTTGGACAGCACTTGGAGCAACCTGGGATAGTGGAAGGTGTCCCTGCCCAGGGTGGTGGGTTAGAGCAACATAAGTTTTAAGATCCAATCCAACCCAAATCACTCCATAATTCCACAATTCTATGAGTCTATGACAGACCCCAGAAACGTGAGAACCCCAGATTTTGCAGAGAGCCAAGGCTTTGGCATGGCCTTACAGTGACAAGGGTGGCTCCATAAAGCTCCCTCTGCTGTCCCTGGTCCTTCCCAGCTCCCCACTGCATGGGACAGGGCTGACCTCTCGCTGTAACTCACCACAGGGTGAGTGACGTGTAGTGGCCAGCGATGCGGTACTGCCTGTGCACAGCACACGGACTCTGCGTGCTGAACTTCTCTGCCACATAGAGGATGGGGCTGGGCAGCCCCTTCTCCAGTCCCTTGCTGTAGCTGTGGTCATAATCCGCTCCAAAGTTCCAAGGAAAGTGCTCATTGTAGTTGATGGTCTCGTTGATCTGGTTCACTGGGTTTCCTGCAGGTGATGAAGACTCAGGACCTTTCTCAGCACTGGAGGAAGCTCCAAGGCTCCCTGGTGTGGGGTCATTATCCAGGTGCATGGGTGCCAAACCTGCACCCAGTCCCCTCCTGTTCAGATTTGCACTTACCCCTGAGTGTGACGTTCACCCCTGCCAGGCCGATGTGCAGCCCAATGTCCACGTTCACTTGGACAGGGCTGAAGGACTTGTAGGAGGTGTTTACCTGCACCCAGCCAGTCTCCCAGTCTCTGGTGAACTGTACAGCTGTGAAGACTTCAGGGGTTAGTTACAGCCTGGCAGCAAGATGTCTGGTGCTGGAAGCACCTGCCAGGATGGTCACCATGGTCTGAGCATCATGACCCAAGGTCAGGACTGGACTGCCAGCCCCAAGGGGCAGAAGTCCTGTATGTGAATATCAAGCCCAACCCACGACCCTGAAAGCCCCACTTGGGTTGGTTTCTCCCCAGCCCCAGTGCAGATCCTAATCCTGGTAGCAGTGGGACTGATGTGTGGGCACTCTCTGGGCACTGCTTTTCATCTAAGCCCATTTGTCTGAATTCCGTGGAAGTTGGTGGTAGGTTTTTGGTGACTGCCCTGGATTTGAGCACCAGTCTTCAGACTGGAGGCAGGTGGGTGCCCTCCACCAACTGCTGGATCCACCCCCCAGGCACAAGACATGTGTCCATCTTCCCATTAACTCATCCTATGGGTGGGACCTGGCCCTTGACTGATCTATTCACCCTCCCCACCTTTCCCCTCCATTTCTTGGACATCCATGAGCTTCCCCCCAGGATCCCAGAACTCACTGAGGAGCACTGCTCCCATGAAGAGTCCCAACACCACCCGCAGGAACCAGAAGAGTCGCTGTAAGGGTTGAGCAGAGTGGAAGGAGAGGTGTCAGTCAGATCTTACCATGGGGACTTCAGCACCAAGCACACAATTCAGAAACATGGTGAGGAATAGAGCTGTCCCTCCCCTCGGGAGTCACCCCATGTGCTCTGTGGGTGAGTGGCATGGGGTACACCTGGGGCTGAGGCATCCCTGCTGTGGTGGGGGGGAGGCAGCAGGGAGATTGAGACAGGGGAAGAAGATCAAAAGAACCCATTGGGAAAGCTGTGACATCCCTTTTCTTGAGAAAGAGGGTGGAGAAATTCCCTCTAACAGTCTTCAGCTGCTATTTCCACATTTATCCAAACCTCATGTCTTTGGACGTGTTGACAGCTGGCCACAGCTGTAGGAAAAAGGAGTGACCAGGCGTTTGTAGAGTGACAGAAGCCCCTCAACCAGCCCTGCTGCAAGACAAGGCATACAACAAGCACTTGATGTGGCTCACAGCAGGGTCTGCCCAGTGAGTAGTGTTGGGACATGCCCAGTAAACACCTCCTTCTTTTATTGAGATTTCTGGGAAGGTGGGGTGAGATCTTTGAGCCTCACCCTGCTATTCCACTCTGGTGAAATCATTTAGACTTATTCACAGAGACACCCAGCCAAGGTCAGATCTAGCTTCCTCAGCATTCTGGGGTGGTGGAGTTTGGTGTCTCTGGGATGAGTGCTCATGCTGGGATAGGCTGGAACTCAGTCCCATGGCTCTCTAGAGATAACAGAGCTCTGGCCATGAGCCTATGGGCAGGTTTGTTTGCCAAGTCTGTTACGGAGGCTGGGAAGGAGGAGGAATGTGGGATGCATAGGCAGCGACCAGAGGTCTGAACTGCTCCTGCCCCTCCACTTACCCCCCTGGCTGGGATCCCTGGCAGGATGACGATGGACGTGACCAAGATGGAGAGGAATATGGTGACAATGACAGCCCGGGTAGTGTCAAAAGGGAAGCAGGCATTGGCTCCAGGGTAGAAGGGGTAGGAGCCATTCCACAGTGTCATCTTGCTGCCTGGAACGACTCAAAATTGGCACCCAGAGAGACAGTGGTGATAAAATCATCTCCTCACATCCACTCCAACCAGCCTTGTCCATAGAACTATCTCCTGCCCCCTTGCCAGCACTCTGCTTGTCCCTGGTATGGCTGCGTGTGCATCCCAGTGTCCGTGGGCACTGAAATACCATACTGGGCATGCACCCAGGTATCTCCCACAGGAACCCTTCATCTTCCCAACGTACAGCCCACAGCTGTTGGAGCCACCAGGGTATGTGCTGTAATACTCAGGCTGTCCCCAAAGAGGGACAGCAAGACATGCAAACAAACACTCCTGAGCTGCTCACTCCCCTCTTCTGTTTTCCATCCCCGAAATCTTCCCTGTGCTCCCTCCCCAGTTCAGCTCTTCATTCAATAGGTGTGCTCGGGGCTATGGGTTAATCACTGCACGAATACAGGCTGAGCCCTGTCGGGCTGCTCCTCGCTGAGCCTGTATGAAGTTAACTCCTCATCGTCCAAGGAAACGGGAATAACCCTGAGGGGACAGAAAAGCTCCCTGTCCTTGGCAGCGGTGTGCCAAGCACTCAGGAGCGAGCTGGGGACAACAGTGGGACGCTGCCTGGGAGACCAAAGGCTGTTTTTACCACTGCAGTTGACCAACTCACTTTCCTGCTGTGAAAGAGCAGCTCAGCATCCCCCTGGAACGAGGGCTATCCCTGCAGCAGCAGCAGCATAAACACCCACATCCCCATCCCGAGCCTACCTCCGCTGCAGCCGGTCACGGGCTGGGAGCTGCGACGTGCGCCGGGATGCTCCGGGAAGCGCCGGGATGCTCCGGGAAGCGCCGGGATGTTCTGGGAAGTGCCGGGATGCACCGGAATGAGCCGGGATGCTCCGGGAAGCGCCGGGATGTTCCGGGAAGCGCCGGGATGTTCTGGGAAGTGCCGGGATGCACCGGAATGAGCCGGGATGCTCCGGGAAGCGCCGGGATGCACCGGGAAGCGCCGGGATGCACCGGAGTGAGCAGGGATGCCGCCTGCCCGCCTGCTCGCACTGCCTGCCAAGGCTGCGGGAGACGAGCCAGCCTGCCTGGAGTCACGGCTGTGTTTCTCCCAGTGTTTCTTAGAGTACCTGCCTCCAAAGGTGATTGGATCATCCAGCCTAAACCACAATGGACAAGCCGCTCCGGCACTCCTGCTGAGTCCCAGGGCACGCAGGGGAGCTATGGGCTGGCACAGTCCTGGGAAGGGTTTGCCTTCATCCCCTTGGCTTTTCTTGCAGAACAGTAAAAACTCCAGTTCCATATGGCATGAAGACCGTGCAGCTGCCAGGCCCTTCTGGATCCTGGTGGGAGACGAGGTCTCCAAAGCCCTCATCTGCACTGCCTGAAGGTTCCCATCACTGAGCACTGGCCTCCTTGACGACCCTGCTGCTGACTCCCTCCCTGGGGTAGTTTCCCTGAGAAGGTCCTGACTGAGCTGTTGGTCACCAGGCAAGGAGTCTAGAGGTGTTCCCAGCCTCATTGTGCAGAAGATGCTCAGGTTTGTAACCTGGTCATGGCATGGAGAGAATGGAAATTCAAACTTTTGGGGTTTGCTCTTGTACTTTGGCCTTTCAGTTGGCTGAAGAAGGTTGTATTGATGCTGAGAAGGACCAGCGTGGCAGAAGCCCTCTCCTGACCCATGTTTGGAGTCTTCCCTCTGATACTGGCACAGCCATCCCCTGGATATTTCTTTTTTGCATACCAGTGAATGGGCCAGCTGGATACTCACCCCCTTGGCAGAGGGAGGCAAAAGGCAATTTTTGGGCAAAGACTTTGCCATTTCCCCTCAAATCCCCAACTGGTCTGACCCAGTCTGAACACTGAATCCCTCCCCAGGAGTTGTTTAAAAAAATTAAAGGGTGGTAAGGGTGATGCGGCTGAGGAATGTATGTGCAGAGATTTGCTGTGGAGATGTCTGGTGGGGATTGGCACCAGCTCCAGCTCTGACAGCCCCTGCAAAGCAGAGGGAGACATGGACTTCACAGCAAATGGAGCAAATCCTTGAGGATGATCACATGGATACCCATGGGGCTTTGGACCTGTTGGAAAGGTGGAAGCACTGAGAAGGTGGCTGGTAACTGGCAGGGTGAAAATAATCAAGATGGGGAAGATGCAACCATGTGAAGTGATGAAGGGATGAGGGTCTAAAGCATTCTTTGTTGCACTCCCTGGAGCTGGGAGAGGCAGCAGAGGGGTGAGCCCTGCACTGGCTTGGATAAACCAATATGTGGAGTTTGCCTTCAGAAAGGATTGAGGCATGGTGGCTTTGGGGCTGTTCAAACAAGCATCACAAACATGTCCTTTGCGGGGATACCCTATTCCCAAAAATGAAAACAAGGGGGAAGGAGTTCCCCTTCTTCTCTAAAGGTGACCAGCAATACAAAGGTTTGTGTGTAAGGACGTCGGGGAGCTCCCAGAAATGCTCTGGTTCTCTCATCTGTCCCCAGCAGTGTCAGAAATGGGCCATGATTGTGGCAGTGGGATGCTCCCCTTCCCTGGAGTGCAGATGAGATCATATCCTGGGAAGTGTGAGAAAACGTCTTGATTTACCCCCCACCTAGCACTCTGCATATAGGAAGAGGCCATTATTACAACTGAGTGTTTGTGTTTTCCTCATTTTTAAATTTTAAATTTTCTGAGTATTTCTGCAGGTAGTAAAAGTGTGTATTTCATCACACAGTTTCCAAGGAACATTACACATTTTCCAAGGAGCTTCTTCTCCCACTGTCAGCACCCTGCCCTTGCTGGGGCAGCCCTCTTCCTTGGGCAGCTTCTGCTTCCCTTCTTCCGGAGAGATGGAGCCCCCGATTAGGGATTAATCATTTCATCCAGGTCACCCGAGGGAGGGGCAAGGGGAGGGGCACCCATCACCTCTTGCGCAAGCGGACATTGAGTACTGCATTAGCCCGCCTCCCTCGGAGTTGCATCAATCACCTCTCAGTGCTGGGAAGTGCAGTGAGGAAAGAGTGGGTGCATGCCTGGGCAAGGAGGTGATTTTGGGGATGGACCAGGAAGATTTCTGCCGGACCCATTGGAGCCAGAAGGATGTGATGCTTATATCCAGGAGTCACTCTGCCCCATAGCTGTCCCCATCACCCCTCTGTCTTCTGCCCTGACACGGACAATCTGCGGCTGGACTTGAGCTGGGGCTCTGTTGTGAAGCCCATCCTGTGGAGCCTTGCCCAGGAATCTTTGCCACAGCTGAATGGCCGATGATGGAGCAGCTTGAAGACAGTGCCAGGAAGAAGGAAGGAGGATCAGTCACACCTTGATGAGCAGAGAGGTTGCTGTGGGGTTGGTTTGGCTCTAGATATATTTGCAAGAAGGATCTATTTTCCCAGCTCTGTTTGGAAGTTACATTTTGAGAGAAGGAGAAGGTGTTGCTATGCATTACACTGACCAGTGGGTTTCATATCTTGTGATGGAGACAGCTCAGGGTCAAGTGAAAGGACTGCCAAGAGATGGAGGCAAAGTTCAGCAGGAGTCACATATCATCCTGGTGGGAACTGAAACAGCAAGGGTTTCAGCCACATTTCGAGGAAATCCTCATCTAGAAATTGAGTGTTCAGCCCTCTGACCCTTCTAAGAGCCAAGAGAGGAACAGCTCTCTGGACATGTTCTAGACCTTCTGTGGCAGGAGGAGCCTCTTGCTTTGGGTACTTGATCATCTCTACTTCTAGTCCCAAACAGCTCCTTTCAACTCCTGCCAGTGTTACAGATTTCCATGTGTTCTCAGAGATACAGGGGGCAGAAACCTCCCACTGCCCTCCCAAATATCTCAATCCCACCCAGAGACTCCATGTTTGACTCCAAGGGCACTAAAATTCATGTCTGAGTGGGGAAGGGGCTGGGGCTGTTCCCATTCCTTCCCTTGCTCCTTCCTGGGGTTACCCAGCTTGCATGAGGGGTTGCAGGACCAGCCCTCCTCTCCTGTTGACAGACCCCAAGTGCCCCTTACAGGCTGCCCTAATACCAGCTCTGCAACAGGGACATGGGGAGGGATCATGAGAGGGTTCATACCCTGGGAGGTGGGAGGAGAGGGGAAGAATGTCACTTCCCATCTTGCATCTGTTACAGGTGTTTCCATCAGAGAGCAAATGGATTTGCCAGCTCCCAAACTGACTCTCCAGACTCATCCCAGAGTTTCCCTCATCTAACAGAGTTCTGCCCTGGGGTCAGTCTCAAGAAGTGCATTAGTTGTGGGATGCATTTTATCAGTGATTTTACTCTCCCAGCTTGGGGAACCTTGTCCCCACGGATGACAGCCCTTTCTGCCAGTTTATAATGTAACCATCAGGGAGTTGAACTTTTCCCAGCTTTGCTGAGGCTTGTTAATGATGCACTATGCGGTAATTAGCACTTTAATCCCTGGTTGCATCTTAGAGAGCTTTCTTTTGTAATCCCTGGCTTTAAAGGCCAATTTTAAGCAATGAACGTTTTTCTGTGGAAACTCCTGTGTCTTTTATCTCCCCGCCAGCCTTGGAATCCCTTCACACCACCTCCCAAGGGGTGTGAGCTCCCAGATCTCAGATCAGCAAAGTGAGCATTGTGGTGGAAGATATCCAAGGCAGATTAGGGGCTGGCCAGGTCTCCTATGCATGTTCTCCACCACTCTGGGTGTCACAAAAGCTTTGATGTACGATGGTCTTGGTTCTGGAGACAAATTTCAGGAGGAAATGCCCTGGAACAAGTGTTTCTTCTACAGAGAAAGGGCTTCCATAACTTCTTTTTTTTTGCCAATGACAGAAATGGATACATGGGATATGGGATACATGGGAATGAAAGCGGGGAAAAAAAAATTAAAACTGTTTATTAACAAAACAAGATACCCGCAAAACAACGGGGAAATAAAAAAATTGATCCTCATTCCCCACCTTGCTGCGTGGCCAAGAGGCAAAGATGGGTGGCTGCCCTTCTCTGTCTCTGGGAAGAGGGGAGACAAAAATTCACACAGCAGCTGGGAACTTGTTGGATTTCTGGCATGGATCTTCTCCTCACAGCAGCCAAAGTTGGTGGATTTTAAAGTCCTTTCTCATGTTAGTTCAGCTCCTCCGAGGTTCCCTGCCCCCTCCCCTGAAGGGCTGAAAAGAAAAACAAGCCAAGCCAAAAACAGTTCAAGGGGCAAAAAAAATGCTGAGAGGATTCCTGGTACAGGGAAGGGGAAGGTGAAGGGGAAGGGGAAGGGGAGGGGGAAGGGGAAGGGAAAAATCCTTCTGGCTTCAAGCTAGCTAGAAACTAATCCCACTAAAAGAGTAACACAGTGTTCAGGGTCTGCTCCACAGAGAGATTGAACCAAAATCACACAGGAACCCAAAGCTTGCTGGCCCACCCCCAGGTCAATTTTAAAGCCACAGAAGCTATATTCTGGGCATAAAGCAGACAGTTAGAAAATAAAAAATCATTATAAAATCACCCCAAGACAACGATGTTCAGAGCTCTACCCTCCCAGTGGTGCTGTCCCACCAAACATCACCTTGGGATGATGTGTTGCAGCTAGTGACAGTCCTGCTGTGAGTGTGGGGTTGAACCAGAGGCCTTCAGCAGCCCCCCACCAGAATTTATACGAGACTGAAGGTCCTGTTCCTCCCATCATAGTCTCACAGATCTTCTAGCAGAGCTGGTTCCCTAAAACCTTTCAGGATATGTGTCTCCTGTCCTTCCAGGGAAAGGACACATGGCAGGGAGATGGGAAGCTGGCCCTTCATGAAATGACAGGGTCTTTTAAGGTCTAAGTCTGCCATCAAATGTTCCCAGGCAAGAAAAACAGAGTCCCCCTTTTTCCAAATCCCAGGTGAGTATTCCTGCCCTGCTGGGAGCTGCCTTATCCCTTTCCACGGCACTTGTATCAGGTTCTGGAGCATGTTGCTACCTCCCACACCAGCAACATGACCAGGCTGGAGCTGCTTCTTGTGTCCGTGCTGGAGGCTGGTGGCTCCCTTATCAATGCCACCACCCTGGACCAGTTTTTGCTGGTTTAGGCTTGAAAACACTTGGAATAGGTACAGATTCACTCCTGAAGGGAAAGGTGTTCCTTGGCAAGGGAAAGGTGTTCCTTGGCACGTGAAAGGTGTTTGTTGGCACGTGAAAGGTGTTCCTTGGCACGTGAGATGTTGGGAGATGTCAACAAGGCTGTGGGAACAGTGCAGGAAATGGGAAGAAAGGACTGTCCTAAGTTCACTCTTTCTATATCCTACCTGGAGTAGGAAGGGGTCTTATTGTATCCACCTCTGCCTACTCCATTAGGAAGATTTGCCCAAACTACTGCTTGCCTTATCTTCCCACAGTAGAAACACACCTCGGTGTGGTGGCAGACCTACACATATTTTATAAAATTCATTAATTCCATGGCAATTCTGCAGCTCTACAATTCCTGGCATAGTGTCAACATTGTACAAGGAGTCCAAAGGATGGCTGGTGGAGATGATAGGAGGTGGCTTACGGCACCTTCCTCTGCAGCACAGCAGAAATATGTGCTATGAGCACTATGAGCTATTACTGGTGCAATTTCCCAGTGCTATGTCAGGTGTTCTGCTTACTGTGTTTTTCACTCCACAAGCCTGAAGAACCAAAAAATTTATTAACACCTTATTCCTACTGGAGTCCTTGGCTTCATCTCAGCCCCATGTGGAGGTTAAAATGAATAGAAATGAAAAGAAAATGGCAGTGGGATTGTGCTGGACCTTCTCTCGCTGCACTCCAGCACCCTGGTGATTTGGGGAGTCCTGTGGGGAGGGTCCTGTGGCAGAAGGGCTCTCAACCAACCCCACAGCTGGTTTTGTCCCTGCTGCTCTAGAGCTGTTTTCATCCCATTAAAGAGCCCATAAAAGAAGACTTTGTGGGTCTGTAGCTGGGGTGATCCCTGTCTCTTGCTCCAAGGAGCAGCACTTGGTGCACACACACTGTAAGAATGTCTCATGAGCAGGGTCATATAGAGGACTTTGGGTCAGACACAGCCCTGAGACCTCCCAGACTGGGCAGACAGGGAACTGTGATTCTGCCAACACAGCCAAGCACCTGTGCCTCTTTCTTTGGGTTATTCCGAAAGAACACTAAAGATTTCAATGCTCCATGTTCTATGATGTCCATACTGTAGTTGCTGAAGCACAGCCCATCCCAGTCCAGAGCAAGGCGTTTCCTTGGAGCCAGGGTATTCCTTGGGGGAAGACTGAGCTTGGGACCAGCAGCATTTGGAGTCATTTCATATCCCAGAAGGCTGGGATTTCTCCTGGGCTGAGAAAGAAAGTCAAGAGAAGGGTTTCCTCTAAAGACCGGAGCAGTGAGAACAGGCTGGTGTCTAGGGAATTTGACCCTTTCTCATTTCCAAGGGAAACTGGAGAACTGTTGTTCCAGTGTGAAATGGATTCTGAACTGCTGGGGTTCCCACAGAGGTACCAAATCTCTGGCAGGCCTCTTACTGTCTACTACTGCACATGCTCTGATCTTTAGCTGAATCTCTTCCTGAGGCCTCAGCCAAGAGTCAAGGCACCTGATGCAATGAAAGTCTTCATCACAGGAAAAGGATTCTGTGGGTTGAGATAAGTTTGATGGCTGAAAGATCACAAAAATGTAAAAATAATAATAATACTAGTGTTACTTCATACTACTATGACTAATGACAATAGCTGTAATTTAAGAAAAAATGTTAAAAGAACACCCAAGAGAAACAAGGGATACACAGTTCATGTTCACCATCTGCTGACCAATGCCCAGGTTGCCCCTGAGAGCGATCAGAGGCTCCTGGCCAATCCCTCCCAGTTTATATACAGAATATGATGTCCTGTATTACGGAATATCCCTCAGCTGTCCTGGCCATGCTTCCTCCAGTTTCCTGGGGAACTCCTCACTGGCAGAATGTGGGACACTGAAAAGTCATTGACTTGGAGTAAGCTCAGCAACAGCCAAAACATCCTTGTGTTGTTGACATTACTCTTGTGCCGAATCCAAGCCACAGCACTGGACCAGCTACTGGGAAAGAAATTAACTCCATCCCAGTAAAACTAGGGCAGTAGCCTCCCCTTGCCCATATCACTGATGGTCTGCCAGATTCCATGTTTCCCAAGACCCCATCACCTTTCCTGTGTTCTGATGGATACCCACACACACACACACACACACACACACACACAGATCATTCCCTCAGTTGATGGACTATGCCTGTAAAAGTCCATTGAGTTCATTTTGACCATGAAATTGGGTTCCAGTTGTCTTTCAGGGCAACAAAAGTTTCTTCCATGTTAAAGCTAGCTCTTGTTCCATCACCACTGCATTTGTCCAGTTTCATTAAAGTTCATCCTCTGTTAATGTGATGATCAGAGGGGAGTCAGCTTCAGGTCTCCAAATCCAGACAGTGCTGTGAGGTGCCTGGTGGGATGAGGAGTGTATAGAAGTGCCGTAGAGTTGATAATACACAGCATTATGTACCAACTTACTTCATACAATTGAATTTATTGGCTGTTCTCACCCTAGATGAAATTGCCTTGAGGCATACATTGGGTTTTCCCATCCTCCAGCATCACCAACAAAGTACACTCAGGTTCTTGAGTAAAAAGGAATCCCACAGATGGTTTTGCCTTTGCCTGAGGCAGGAATAACCCAGGTTGTTTCCTTCAGCATATTCTTTATGTGCACTGCAAGAACTTTATCCCATTCTGAAGGTTACCTGAAGGTTTGGATTGGGCAGGGCCAGCCCAACAGGCAGATCCCCTGGTGTTGACTGAGTAGTAACTGGCCTTGGTTAAATGCTTATCCCAATGTTCGAAGGTCCCATCACCCTCTCAGTGTCATCTTTATCAGTTCAGTTTTTCCAGAGGCTGGTGAGGGATAGGGAAAAATGAGCTGGTGGGTCATATAATAAGGAAAAGGCCTTTGAACACCTTATCACAGAATCACAGGATCACTGATATTGGAAAAGTGCTCTAAGACCATTGAGTCCAATACATGACCAGGACCCTCTTTGTCAACCAGACCAGAGCACTGAATGCCACATCAAGTCATTCCTTGAACAACTCCAGGGATGGGGACTCCCTCTCCTGAGCAGCCCCTTTTAATACCTCACCACCCTTTCCATGAAAAAATTTCTCCTGATGTCCAGCCTGAGCATCCTCTAACACAGCTTGAGGCCATTTCTTCTTGTCCTGTCCCTTGCTCCTTGGGAGCAGACCCCCAAACCCACCTGGCTGCACGCTCCTGTCAGGGAGTTGTGGAGACACAGAAGATCTCTGCTGAGACTCCTTTTCTCCAGGCCAGGTCCCCCCAACTCTGTCTGCTGCTCCTGGTGTTCCAGCCCCTTCCCCAGCTCCATTCCCTTCTCTGGACATGTTCCAGCCCTATAATGTCCTTCTTGAAGTGAGGGGTCCAGAGCTTCCCCACAGCACTAGAGGTGCTTCAGTGGTGCCCAGCACAGGCACTGCCCTGGGCTGTGGCCACACTAGTTTTGCTACAAGCCAGTTGCTGTTGGCCTTTTTGGCCACTTGGAATCTCTATGTGGCTTGAGATCGTACACTGCATTTAACTTCACCTCCTCCGCCCTGGGATGCTCTGCTCCCTGGAAATTGTTTGGATACAGTGCCAAGCTCTGGAAATTCACTTCCTCGGGTTGTCCCAGCCTCTGTCCTGGTTGGATTTACCTTGGTCAGGTCAGGGTTCGATGTTCATATCAGGATATGAAGAGCTTTCCCTGGAGGAGCGTGGGGGATGGCAATGGAATTTGGCTGTTTTGCTGTTTTGATGGCAGCCTGCTTCCCTTTCTGCTTCCTTCCCTCCCTTCCTCACTGCCTGGCTTGTGGGTTTCCTGTGGAATAGAGGTCTCCAAGCCCCCCAGAGGAGGGAGTACCCCAACGTGGGGCCTGATGTCTTTGCAAGAACAAAGGAGAAGGGTGTCTTCTGCCAGCACGCCAGGGAGCACTTTGCTAAGCCTGGGACAGCAATGACACCAAGTGGTGGCAGCAGACTTTCAGTGACATCCCTCTGAGCCAGCTCCTACTCTGACTCAGTTCCACAACCAAAGATGAAAATGTCAATCGTGAAGGTGACTTGTGTCTATTTATCTTACTTCATGAGATAAATACTTCATAAGATAAAACTTCAAGATCTTTTCCCATCCCTGGGGTCATGCCATGGCCTCAGGCTGTGGGGGAAGCCCAGGAACAGCAATGGTCGCAGCTGTTAATGAGCTCTCAGGCTTCCAAAGAAACCTTTCACAGGTCTGAACACCCCAGGAAAGTCGTCCCACTGATCCTGAGGGGCCCTGTTGCATCTCTGCTTGCAGTGCACAAGTCCTGCTGTGAGCAAGGATTTGAGCACCAGCAGCAGCAGCATGGCAGGTTATCCTCAAACCAGAGGAGCAACAGGAACAGATCAGAGATGGGAAAAAACCCTAAAGTGAAGAATTTACTCATTTTCTAAGCTTGGGCACAAAGATTTGGTCCTGGAACTTTCCAAGGAACGTGACCTGGTGAGTGATAAGATATTGTGCTGAGCCTATGCATGCTGAGGGCCAGCAGGTAAATGTCAGAAAGGTGGATGACAGGGCAGAGACAGAAAAGTGCAAAAAATTATGAACTTCCTCAAAAGCTTTCCTGACCCTCTCAGTTTGTAATAGAAATTCAAGACGGAAAAGTGGTTCAGGGCTTGAGTAGTTTTTTGTCTGTGAGGGAGAAATAGAAACATTGAAACAGCTGAGCAGTGGACTCAGCCTTCATACCTGGAGGTTTTCAAGCTCTGAGTAACCCAGCCTGAGCTCAGGGCTCATGTTGCTTTGGGCAGATGGCTGGACTACAGATCTGCTGAGATTTTCCCCAGCCTGAGTCTTCCTGTGCTTGTAGGATGGTGTCCAAGGCAGGTACTGGGCACTCAGGGCTCAGGGTGCTCCAATCTGTGCAGCAGTTCAGAGGAGGAGGATGAAGAGATGCTCCCCAGCGGAACAGGCACTCCTTGAATGGACCACTGCCTTGGAAGGTACTGCCTGTGGAAGACTCATCCATGAAAGAGCATATATATCCCTCGTGCCTTCAGCTGCTGCTTCTACAAGGGGACTGAGTGTCAGCAACAACAGGGAGGAGGAGAGGTGCTGAGAGCCTGCCAAAGGGGAGGGGAGGTGCCTTCCTCAGGTGTGAAAATGCTTGGGGGGCTTGTTTCTTCCAAAACATTAATCAAATACTTAAATTAATTGATAATAAATTAACTTATATTTCCTAAGGCAAGCCTATTCTGCCCATGGCAGCAGCAACAAGTGACCTCACTCTATTTTGCCTCAACCCAGAGGAGAGTGATTGAGGGCTGGGGACACACAGACACAGAGGCAGCTGGACAGGTTCTGGCTGGGTCAGAGGGAAAATGAGGATCTCACCTGGGTGCCTCATGGCCAGGAACCTGCTCCCTTGCTCCAGTGAGCTTGACACAATGGTCCCATGGCACATCAAGTCCGGAACCCCATTAGGCTATCAGTCCCTCACACTGCTGGCTGAGGGGCATCTGGTTTCCTCCAGTGTCAAACACAATCCACAGTGTCATTATTTTTCCTGCTAATAATTAGTTTTAAGTCAAGGCTTTACTCCAGCTAATGAAAATGTGAGCTGGGGGGTCATCCACATCCCAAAACACAGCAGCGAGTCTGGGCAAAAAAGTAGATATTACAGGAAGGACTCCTGCATGAATGGTTGTGGGACAGTGGAAAAACCTCTTGAGCAAAGCTGGTGGGTAGGAGACCATGAAGGACTCACAAAGGCAACAGCTACAGCCAGGCTGTTCACCAGCAGGATGTAGAACCTGGGAAACTCAAGGTGCTGTGCTTCCCAAGGGCAGCCAAGCAACTGCTCCAGTGAGGAAGAGAAAGCTTCACAGGATCTGAACTGTCCTTGAAGGGATAGTGAGCATGGTGGGAACATCTTCCCTGGCTTTGATCCCTCTACTAGAGTTATCAGCATCTTCAGATGCTGGATCATCCCTTGGCTTGGTATGATGTGGCTCTGAGGTTCCTGTTCTTGGGCAAAAGGCTCTCCTGTAGGATCAGAAGATCAGGTTGAATTTATCATCAGAACTGTAGAGAGCAGAGTGTAAAAGTTTAAAGTTTCATTTATGGCAGCAGGTTTTGCTCTTCCTGGGGACATCCTCAGGGCCAGAGAGATGCTCAGGGGAAAGGCTGACACAGTACCAATTGCTCAGTTGTGAGGAGAGAAGGCTCAGTGGAGACCTTAGAGCCCCTGCCAATGCCTAAAGGGGCTCCAAGAAAGCCGGAGAGGGACTTGGGACAAGACAAGACAAGACAAGGAGAAATGGCTTCCCACTGCCAGAGGACAGGGTTAGATGGGATACTGGGAAGGAATTGCTCCCTGAGAGGATGATGAGGCCCTGGTGCAGGTTGCCAAGAGCAGCTGTGGCTCTGCCATCCCTGGAAATGTCCAAGGCCAGCCTGGACAGGGCTTGGAGCAATCTGGGATAGTAGAAGGCATCCCTGCCCCTGGAATATGGCCACAAGGTGTGCCTTTTAACCCAACCTATTCTATGATCCCATGACCCCCAGAAGTGGTTGGCAGCCATATTTGTGAGCAGCACTTCCAGAAGGTATAAAACCAGTCTGCTCATGGGACTGTTCCATCAGCCATTTCAGCCAGGTCCCAGCTCCCTTCTCCAGCCATCCTGTACAACAAAGGGCCCTGGGGCTGCACCTCTGCCCCTGTGAGTGTTGGACTGCATGCACAAGGTGAGGGTGCACCAAGCCATCATCACAAAGCAGCCTCATAATCAGACTGAGTGTCTGATGGCCAAGGCCAGTGAACCTCTAGTAACCCTGAGGTGCTACAAAGCCAGGACTCTGATGGAGCCAGAAATCCCACCACTGCCAGGACAAGATTTTGCTGGGAATATTCCCAGCAAAGAGAGTCACAAAGATGCTTCAGTGGTGAGTGGTGTGATCAGCTCACCTAAGTGTGCTGTTTTATCACGTTTTATCATGTCTCCTCCAGTGAGCAGAGGCTACAGGGAATGAATCCAACCCTTCTGAGCTGTTGAGAGCCAAGCACTTCCTTTCACCCTGCCCCAAGGTGGTCCTACTCATCATTCCCTCTGCACAAGTTCTGGGGGTCTGCCTTCCTACCCCCACATAGGAGTCTGCAAAGAGCCAGTTTTATTCAGGCACATCAGACATCAAGAAAACAAAACATACAGGAACTATACAGGGAGGCTCCACTTTTCACACACACCATCACTATTAACAATATTTCAGAAAGAATAAATAAAAGTGATGTTGCTGTAGAAACCCACAAGGACGATGCTCTCCTCTGTTCATCACCCACAGCCGACCTTGCAGACCTCATCCTCATCCTTCCCAGCTGCACCTCTTCAGTTTGAAAAGTACTTCTCCAGCACCTTGGCTAAAAGCCCAGTCTCCTACAAAACAAGGCACAATGGTGAGACATTGCATACAACCACCACCATCACCATCCATGCTGGGTACCGTAGGACAGATCAGACAAACATCCCATGCTGGAGCACGACGGCATTTTCAGGGGTGCCTTGGGATGGCACATGAGAAGGACAGAGCCAGAAGCCTCCCATCTGTGCTCCAATGGCTGAAACACAACTCAGATGTCAAAGGGAAACTTCATCCCAGTGAGGCAGCAGCCACTGGGCTGAGCTTCAGGGGAGAGCCTCATTTAGCAGAGAATGTGAGAAGGGAAAAAGAGACAGAAAACACAGCAAGGAAGAATCACAGAGGAGTTTGTGGGATTGGCACTGACCACAGGGCCCAGAGCTATGCAGGACAGCACCTGCCTCAGGCAGAAGGGCTCTCCCCATACCACTGGAGCTGTTCTGTTCCACACACATGGTCTCTGCATCCTGGGGAATCAATGCCACATACCTAAGGAGATGACAAAGAATGGGAAGGATCCTTCTCTGCCAGCCCAATCTTTGTCACACAGAGCAACATGACAGCAGTGTGAAGCCCCAGCATGCTGAGAGCCAAGCCCTGTCTGTCACACATGACTAGAAAGTTGAGATGGAAATGAGAGATCCTGAGCAGGGCATGGACCAGGGGTTTCATAGGGCAGAGCTATGAAAAAGCCTGTGAGGAAGGTGGGAACATGGCACATAGATCAGTTCAGGCTGGGTGCTGACACCTGGTGTCCAACAACAGTCATGCTGAGGGGGAAAGCTGTCAGGGTGGCAGGAATTTGGACTAGCATTGTGACAAACACAAGAGCAAGAAAAAGTAAGGTCACACATAACAGTATAATGTGGACAGCACTCAGAGGCACTGGGGAGAAGCAGTTCTGTAATATCAACAGCATGGATGTGAGGATACCCTGGTGATGGGTGGGAGAAAGGAGCAGGAGGACAGGAGCTGTGGAAGTGAGGTGCTCAGAGGTGCCAAAGGAGCAAAACCAGAAACAGAACCCAGCAAGGTGAACCACGGGGACCAGGGCACTGCTGAAGGAGAGGCTTCAGGTTTTGGGAAGAGAAAGTGGGGGGCAGGAGCCAGTTACACTTCAAGCACACATGTGGGCATGGAATCCAACCTTGTTCTACAGAGGCACCAGGCACCAAGGCAGGCACTGGCCAGCACCTGCAAGGCACACCCTCCACCAGCAGAGCTTTGGCACCCAGTGCTATACCTGGCCAGGACCTACCCTTGAGCACTGGCCAGGCCCTGGCACTCAGCTGGAATCTGTAGTGCAGTATCAGCACTCAGGGCAGCCTTTGCACAGGCACAGCTGCAACATGAGCAGCGATCTATGAAGGGGATAGCCCCAGGGAGCATCTTTACCAAATTCACACTACACACTCAGAAACAAGGCAGCACATCTACCAACTCTCCCATCCTCTCAACAAGTGCCCTCCTGCTCAAAGGTTCCTCGGGGAGCATGGGGCTCCACAGCTCTCATCTCCTTTCCAGCTGCATCTGAGAAGCAAACACTGCAGCAGCACAGCACACTACACAGAGAGTGGGGTGGGCTAGTGCCTTCAGCCTTGCCCAGCAGTATCTTCACTGTGGGAAGCCCTCTACTGAATGGGAACAGCCCTCTGGGATGCATCAGTTTACCTTAATCTGCTGAAAGTGAGTCCAAAGGGGGCTTGAGCAATCAGTAGCTCTCAGGCTCCCAGTCCTGCAACTCTGCTCCACCCGTGCCAAAGAGGAGCAAGCCCTGCCTAACCCTGCATAGCAGAAATAGCTTTACCTGCATGCAGTGCTACTGGATAGCTCCTCAGGCTTCTGGCTCAGTGGGACTGACTTAAGAGGATTTAATCCTTTTTAGAGTCCCAGTTACTTCCTGCAGTAACTGGAAAGGGTGAGACTCCAGGGAAGTGTGCAGGAGGCAACAGACAAGCAGAGCCACACAGACTAATTCCATCTATGAATGCATAAATTCCATCCCTGGACTGAGCAATTCAATCTCTACATCCTGCCTGAGGATCTGTGCCTGTGCATTGCTCCCAGGGGCAGGTTTTCCACTAGGAGCCAAGTGAGCTCAAAGGTAAAAGCCACAGTAAGGCTGAGGATCTGCTCATACACAGTGGAACCAGTGAAGCTCCTGCCCTCTCCCTGCTCCCCAAAACCTGCTCTGCAGCAGGAGGACCAACACACCCTCTCCAAGGCTTTGTGCCCTCAGCATCGAGGAATCCAAATCACACTGACACAGAGTCAAAGCTCTTTGCTTGATTGATGCCTTTCCCTTCACAAACTTAGTCCCTCATGATCTGCTGCTGTGGAAATAAGAGGGAGAAAGGATTTCCCTGTCCTTGGAAAAAGGGGCACCATCCTCTTCTGCATCTGGCTGAGGAAGACCCAGATGCTTATTAACAACCCCTGGAGACCACCACTGTCACAGCTCCATCACAGTGTTACTTGCTCATCCTCACACTCCTCCCAAGCACCTGGGACTATTTGTCACTACCCAGCTAGACACAAGCCTAAGCACACTTCTCCTCTCTCCCTTTATGGTTGCTCTTAAGAAGTGGTTTAAGGAGGGTTAAAAGGAAGGTAAAGAGGGGAAAGCACCTGTAGCAGCTGTGCAGGTGCTCCCATCTCCAGCACAGCTCCTCCACCCTTCTGCTCTGAGCATCTCCCTCCATCTAAGTCAATATTCACCTGGTCAGTGAGGTCGTATTTCCCTTGGTTCTCATCCAATAGCCTTTCTTGCAAGAGGATTTTCAGGAGCTCCCGGGTCAGCAGTTCCATAATGTCCTCCATCAAGGCTCGTAGAGAGGGACTGAAAACCATTGGCACTTCAGGCTCCTCCGGAGTCTCCAGGTGTGGGGAGCCTGTGATGCTCTTCTTCCCCATGAAGTGACCTGCAATACCACACACGGTGTGTCTGGGGGGATGCAGGGCTCCAGCTGAGCTATCACTCACCAGCAGGAACCAACGAGGAGCACCAAGTGACCTAAAACTAAGTTAGTCAAGAGAAACCCAGAAATCCCAAGTTCTCACTGCACATGGGATTTTTGGAAAACTTCCCTCTCTGTTCCTGTTGACAAGATCTCTGGGGTTACAGCGATGCCACCCAGGGATGCTGAACCTCATATTCCAGGGATGCCATACTGCTCAGTCTGCTGGAGATGCCGCCCTGGGATGCAGGTGGAGGTGACTTCACGCCTCCCTGGCCTCCCCCTGCCCATCGCGGTACTGCCAGCACCCCCTTCCCTGGTGGGAGCAGGGGCTCCGCACAGGCGGCCACAGGACAGTGCAGAAGGTCGCCGTGCCCCGCACACCCTGCGTGTCCCTGCTCCCCCCGCCCGGTACCTGTGGCCCAGAGGTTGCCGCGGGGGTTGACCTTGATCTTGGCGGCCTGACTGCGATGCTCAGCTAAGTCGAGGTGGACGGCAGGTCCCAGCGCGGCTCCGCAGAGCAGCAGCAGGAGGCACCACAGCGCCATCGCCGCCGCGGGACCCGCGCCCGCCGCCGCCGCTCCCGGTTATACCCGCGGGGGCGGGACCTCGCTCCACCCCCGGCCCCGCCCCGGGCTGGCACACTCCGTCCTCCGCTTGTGCCAGCGTGGGGCATCCTAGTGCTCGGGCCGCGGGAGATGGGACTGACCCACCACTGAGGTGAACTGATCCCCATTCCCAGATCTCTCCGTCCACCTTCTCCATGCTGCCTTTTCGCACTGGAGCTCAGCCACGAGCTTCATTTCCAGTTCAGCTCAAACCCATCTCCCAATACGTGTACCTGTGCACCTGATTATCAGGATGGACAATCTGAGGATCCTGTCCTTAAGGACCTGCCAGCTCTGCCCAGCTCCTTCATTTTCCAGAGCAGCCTCCCAGAGGATCTCACTTACTGCACAGCATGAGCACCAGAGCCTGTCTATCACTTCTCACCTTTTCCACTCCCTTTGAGATTTTGCAGACCACTACTTCCTGATTACTACACCCAAACCTTCTATGGATAATCATGTTCCCCATGAGCTCCTCCTTTTCCATTGATGGGATGGAGCTGTGACCAGCCATGCCAGGGACACAGACAGTGGGGACCTGGGACACAGACTGTGAGCCCAGGGCTCACAGGTGAAACTGGAAGCATTTGATCAGAGAGCTCCAAGGCACAGGGTTGTGCTGCTCCTTCTTGTCCCTTGCCTGCAGCCAACAGGGATTCCTCCAGGTTCTGTATTAACACAGGGATACTGTCAGGGTCTGGGGCACAGTAGGTTGGGGTGAGGTCTGGTGGGGGTAACCAGGGTCAGACATAGTCCTGGAAGGTCCATAGTGAGGAGGAGGAGGGCCTGGGGCCAGGTCAAGCCAGGCACTGTGGAGCTCCCACAACACAGATCAGTGACAGTCTACACACCCAGGGCTGAGCTCAAGTGGCTCCTGGGTCCATGTGGATAGAGGGAAGTCCCAGGTGAGATCCATAAAAGCTAATTAGTGTCCTAAAGGTCCTGACAGCTTCTGCTGGATTTACAATTCCATGACTTTGCAAGGAGGTGCTGGTCGTGGGGATGAGATGACCCAGTTCTCCTGGGAAATGGCAGAGGGAATTCATTAGCAATGCCCTTCTCAGCATGTGCTCCTTTTCAGGAGAACAGGGATGGAGGTAACACATTCCCTTTCAGCAGCAGAGAGCTGCAAACTCAACTCTAAGCTTACAGGAAGAAATCCAAAAGTGTTCCTGTGTCACCACGTGTTTGGCATCCTCCCAAACTGTGTGAGTGTCCCCTTGGGGGGCAATTCCAGCATGGGCTCCCTTACTGTTCCAGAAATGTGCCACAGTGATGGACAAGGCCTTCTCCTCCCTCACCCATCAGATGTGACACCTCTGCCAGCCTTGTGTCCAGATGTGCTGGAGGTCCTGGACTCAAAAGAAGGATCTCACTCTGCTCTCTCACCATGCTCCTTCCCTGTGTTCAACAGGAAAATGGCTGAACAGGCAGTGCTCAGCTTGCCACTCAAGGAGGTGACCCTTCAGGGGGCCACAGGGTGCATGAATACCACCCTAGATGTGGCATTACAGCACCGCAGCCCCACCTCTCCCATTCACATCATGGCAGCTTTGTCTCCCCCACTGAGTCAGCAGAGAGAGGAGACCTGAGGTCCCTGGTCCCTGTGGTGCTGGTGGCTGGGACCACTACTTGGGCTCTGGTGTCCCCTCCCAGTGCCCACATGCCAGTGCTGCATCTGGACAGAGGAAAGACCCCTGTACCTTCACTATTTACTCTCTCAGTCCATGTCCCTCCCCCAGTGTCCTGCACTGCCATTGCACTGACAAAACAAAGCTTTGGGTATTATCCCAAGCCTTTTCTCCAAAACAGTTCTGAATTCACTCGTGGTGGTTGAAGTGATGGAACTTTTGGGTTTCTAGAGAAGGTGGGGGGTGTAGGAAGGGCACGGGAGGAGGAGGATGTGAGGTCCAGAGAAGGTGCTGGATGTGAAGGAAGATCCTGATGCTGCTTCTCCTTACCCTGGGGAAGGGGTGTTTTTTGAAAGGTGAGCAGCAATCCTCTACTGTGGGGAACAGCAAGCTGAAGGGTTACCTGCAGGATTAGGGAGGATGAAGCCAGGGATGAAGTGATCCCAATTACAGAGGGCAGATGAAAGAGCCCTGGGCAATTATGGCACCAACTGAAGCATGACATGGTTAAGTCCCACTCCTTCAGTGCTCCTCACAGGCAGCCCCAGGGGACAAGGGATAAGCAGTGGGAAGCTGCAGGGTTTCAAACAGGATGAAGGCTTTGCACTGCTCTAATTAGATGCACAACCAAATGCACAGAGATCTTCCTTCTATTTCAGCTGCTGTTATCTCAGCCAAGGTGGGAGCAGAGCAACAGGTATTTTCCATCCCAGGGGCACTGCTAAGCAAGCTTGGGAAAAGCTGGGAAAAGGAAATCAGTGCCACTGTAAACCTTCAACAACTGAGGGGATGTCAGATTAATTGCTGAGTACTAAGGCTTGACCTCATGTGTGTGTGGGAGATGTGAACCCATAACCCTGATTTCAAGTCTGGAAAGAGCACTGGAACAGCTACTCAGAGATGTGTTGGAGGCTAGAAGTGGGAGCACAATTCAGGGCAGCCAGTGGGGCTTTATTGGAAAACAATAAATGAGTTGGTGAAAGGACCCCAAGCTCAGCACTCACTGAGCAGCAGGAGCAGTGCTGTGATCCAGGCAGGGCACTAGGAACAGCAATTCCTTCCTCCACAACAGCCTTGGTAAATACCAGCCCCAGACACCAACAGAGATTTTCTCTGGATTTTCCAGTCTTCACAAAGAAGTTGTTTTTAATTTTAGAGAAAATAACTGGCACCCAGGACCTGCTTGGGAAGGGCACCAGGACCTGAGCCCCAGAACCTGATCACCAGCCTGGTGGGGTTTGCGGTAGATATTCTGCCTCTCCCTTTGTCCCACTTTGGTGGGTCAGAGCAAGACACCCAGCCTGGCGCCTGCTGGGACTTGCAGCATTCCAGGTAGGAATTGACACTGCAGTGCTTCTCTGCCACTTAATCTCTCCAACTCAGCAGCTACCAGCCCCCAAGGGGATCTTCCCAGCTTACATATCAAAAAAAGCTTTATAAATTCTACTTTATTTTTTGCTAGCAGAGGTCAGCACACCAGCTTTCACAGACGATGCAGGAGATGGGGCTGTTGGCAGCCCCCGAAGTGACTCCTTGGAAAATGGCAAAGTGTCGATGGTTATCTCCTCGAGGCAGAGGAGGGACTGCACAGAGCTCCCTCTCCCTTCTCCTTTACCCTCCGGGGCTGGGTGAGAGCAGCCCTGCACAGCCCCACATCCTCCTGGAATGTCCCTTCCCACCCAAAACACCTCAAAGCTCCAGGTATCCTCAGCTTCCCCAGATGCCTGCAGCTGGAGGGAGCAGGGGTTGTTTTGCTCTGTTTTCCCCCAGCAACTGACACACACGGTTTACTCTGGATGGTTGCTGACCACAGAACTGACATTTTCACAGCACAATCTGTAACAAACCCGACGTTTCAGATAGTAACACAACTTGGAACCCGTTGTTTTATAAATAGAGTTAAAATTGGTTTTTCTCCCTGTACACCATTTTGTCTTTATGTCCATTTAAATTTCATCTTTTTTATTACCCAGTCTCTTCTGTCTTCCCTTCTGTTCTTTACCTTTTAACAAATAATTTCCCATGAGGATCCCCCACTTGTTCCAGGGCTGCTTCCTTCTTTCAGAAACCTTTGCTGAGGGACCTTGACAAATACCTTTGGGAAATCCAGTGGATGATCCCTGTGGGTTCACCTTACCCATAAGCCTCCAAATTCCTTCAACAAGTTCCAAGTCTATTCTTAGGGTCTTCTGTTCCCTACCAAACTCCTGTCCAAGTAGAGATAAGATGAGCAATAACAGACCTGTGAAAGAGGCACTAGTGGCAAATCCTCTAAATGCACCTAAAGATGAAGCAGGATTTCACCAGGTAAAGAAAGGAAATCACAACTAAGGAAAATAAATGGATGTAAAAACTGCACAGCCAAAAGGGCCTCACTAACAAATGTAACAGAACAACCTGAAAATACCCTGGTTCAAGGGCTTTAAAGCAAGGTCCATTTTGTTTTTTCTCTGCTTTGCATCCAAGTTTGGAGTCCTCAGCACAGAAAAGACACGGACCAGTTGGAGCAAGTCCAGATACAGCCACGAGATGCTCTGAGGGCTAGAGCCCCTCTGCTCTGAGCCAGTCTGGGAGTACTCACCTGGAGAAAAGAAGGATCCAGGGAGACTTTACAGTTCCTGCCAGTGCCTGGAAGGGCTCCAAGAGAGCTGGAGAGGGATTTCAAACAAGGGCCTGGAGTGACAAGACAAGGAGAAATAACTTCCCACTGCCAGAGGACAGGGTTAGATGGGATATTGGGAAGATACTCTTCCCCATGAGGTTGGTTAGGTCCTGGCACAGGTTGCCCAGAGCAGCTGTGGCTGCCCCATTCCAGGAAATGTCCAAGACCAGGTTGGACAGGGCTTGGAGCGACTTGGTCTAGTGGAAGGTGCCCCTGCCCACAGCAGAAGTGGGACTGTGGGACTGGCTGGGCTTTAAGGTCCCTTCCAGCCCAAATCATTCAGAGATTCCATCCTTTCAGTACCTTTGGCACTGTCTCTGGACCCCAGAGAGAGGTAGCCAGGCTGGCAAGGGAGAGACTCCATGCTGTGGATTCAGCTTCCCAGGCCCTGCAAATATCCACCTGGGCAAGGCCAATATGTGCTCAAACTGATGGCTCTAAATAAAAAGCAAATACATGAGCAAAGGTCTCAAATGCCCCTATTTGTCTCCTTCACAGAGCTCCTGGTGCCAATAAAACTCTTAGCAGCAGTTAGGTTGCTTCAGTCTCTTCTTCACCATTTTTCCAAAGCCAGGTCCTGACACATGCCTGAGGGTGTATTTTGATGCATTT
This sequence comes from Catharus ustulatus, assembly GCF_009819885.2. Classification (NCBI taxonomy): domain Eukaryota; kingdom Metazoa; phylum Chordata; class Aves; order Passeriformes; family Turdidae; genus Catharus; species Catharus ustulatus. The sequence continues at coordinate 2,437,234 of NC_046232.1, read as the reverse complement.
TCTCATTGTTTACAAAGATTAAATCCTCTGATACATCCATTCGTCCACAGGCAAGAGCTGTTTGTTTATAAAAGATAAAATTTGAAATCTTGCACATCTTGATTTCAACTCATTTTCAATTTTCATTTAAGCTGTAAATGAGCTGTGGTTTTCCCTGAGGTCTCCCTTTCACTCCACACTGCTGGACATATACAAATAACTGCTCTGCAAGAAGACTTAAGAGAAGAAAATCGTGTTTCCTTCCAGGCAAATCCAGGCCTAGCTCAGAAGTGTCCCAGCCAAAATTATACAGCAGAAATCCAACATCCCAGTTTGAATGAGTCAAGGCTCAGAGAAGTTAATTTCCTCCATATTACTTTCCTTCAGGTCTGTTTTCAACCTCCCCTTTCCCTATAGAAACAAAGGTGATAGCAAGACATTCAGCAGAGAGATGCAGCAAGAATATTTTAATTGTTAAACAGAAGGAGCAAAAATAGTTAAAAGATGAGGAGGGCAGAAGGAGTAAGAGACTGAGAGCACCTTGCTCCATCCTGAATCACAGAGGTTCTGATTCAAAGGTGAATTTCTAGTCCATCCCTATTTAGACTGTTCTTCTCTGTGAAGATGTTTATTTCCCACAAGGTTTAGGAAACTCTGCTAGACAGCCATTCACAGGACCTGCTGAGAACTGTATGATTTCTCCATGAGCTGGAGTAGGTTTAATAGACAATGTGCTCAACTAACAGGCCAGCACATACAGTCAGGTCCTGCTCCATGGGGAACCTGGATTATGTGTGATGGAGCTGATGGGTTTTTACAGAACTGAGGGATAAGCAGGTGAGGCAAATGTGAAGAGGGATTCTCACAGCTGGGCCAGACTAGGAACCCACAGCAAAGCCACCCAATTAGGGCAATATAGAGCCACCAAGGCAGATTTCTCAGGAAAGCCCCTGTGTCCTGTATGAATCCAACATGATTGGCACATCTACTCTGGCAGAGACCTGTGGCTCTGAGAGGTGAGAGTCTGGGTGCAGATGACAAAGGGACAGAAGTGTTATGAGGTTGGGAAGAGGTACAAGGGGCAGGAGGCTGGCTCAAAGCATAGTGTGGGTGCTGTTTCTCTTCTCCCAGCAATGAGAGTCAGATAAATCACCCACCACACATCAACTCCCACCCTGAGCTGCTGACACTGTGGGAACAACACAGGCTGGGCCATTCTGGCCTCACCCCAGTGCACCTTCCTGGAGGATGGAACCAGGACATTCCTCATCTGATTCAGCCACTGAGTCACCAGCACCGTGTGGGTCATACAAACAGCTGCTTTGCACAGCCCCTGCTCTGGCACAGGAGCCATCCCCAGGGCATATACTCTAAGCACCTCTCCCTTCTCTCCTCCTCTGTCTCCTCTACATCTCCTGGTCACCTTTTGGGCTGTCCTGGGAGCTGCACACTTTGTTTGTGTTGTGCATTTCTCCAGCAGAGAGTGGTCTTCATGCATGGACCAGGTTTCTTCTTGAAGATGCTCCTTGGTAAAAAATACAGCTAATCTGTTCTGATTTTATGGGCACGAAAATCACCATGAAATCACCCAATCTCATTAAAGACAGTGGGGAACTCACCATCTGACAAAACCTGAGCCCTGTAAACCCCTGCAAAGCAATAAGCAGCAACAGATCTGGATGAACCACCGTGATGCTCCAACCAACAACCATGCATTAAAGAATCATAAATACACAAAACCAGCCTCTGTCTCGCAGAGCTCCAGCTTGCAGCACCTCATCCACCCCTCACAGCTCACTTCCCAACCATCATGCTCTTGCTTATGCATTTAGCTTTGATACAAAAAAAATCACCCACCAGAATTCCAGTGGCCATCAGACACAGCCCAGCATGGATTTGCTTCATGAAACAGCTCCTGCCTGTGAAGGAAATCTGTGCCCTGAACTGCGGATGTGACTGAACTGTAATTAAGCACTGGAATTGCTACCAGAAAACCCGCTCTGTTTGGCTGTAACCAACCACAACAGAGGCAGGAGCAATCAGCCCTGGTAGACTTTTCCCTTCATTTTTTTCTCCTTTATAAACCAGACCTTTCAACACCCACATACTTTACAGGCAAATCCCATTCCTGTGGTGACACAAAGGTTCTCCATTTCCAAAGCCTCCAGTATCACCGACTGCTGGAGCTGCCCAGTTTCACCTTAAAAAAAAGTAGCATAAACTGAAATAAAACACAAACACATCAAGTTCCTACCATAAACCCCCTGGCTCCATGTGAGCTCAGAAATGCTCCCAAACACCTCAGCATCAGCACCCAGCCAGCCAGAGATGCTGCTCACTCTGCTTTTCTGCTCAGCAAAGCAGAAATAAATCTGGTGGGGATGGAGCCAGCAACAACCCAGTGTCATCCTGCCCCATATCCCCACAAGTTTCCAGACTGTGCAGGCTCATCCCCAGCACTCCCCCATCCTACTGTGGCTTGGAAAGGTGCTGCTGGAGGCAGGAGGTGATGTGAGAGGTTGCACATGATGGGGTGGTGTTGGGAGCTGTGATAGGGTTGACTGCTGAATTATTTTTGCCCTAATTAGAGTTAACTCCTCATTTCACAACTGCAGGTAACAGAACCACATTCTCAGCTGCACAGAGCTGAAACAGGCAGAACAGGCACGGCAGAGATGATTCTCAACGCCACATGGCAGCCCCTTGTTTAGGACAATTGGCTCCTGTTCTTCATGCACCTGCACACCCTTTGGACAGAAGCCTCAGAAAGCTGAGCTGCAGCAGGGGCTCCAGCCACCCCCCCAATCACTCTGCATTTTTCAACGCTTTCTGTTCAATTCCTTCACACAGCACCAGACAAGAGCAGGGCACATCCTCCTCCAAGAGCTCATGCTGGTCCTGTGTCTCCCAGCCCGGGACTCCTGACACCAGCTGCCACCCTCTGGACACATCATCCTGCAAAGAACTGCAGTCTCAGCAGTTTGAGAGCTAAACCTTACTTTTTTTTTTGTTAAATTAACTCAGTGACAGGAACACAACTGCTTTTGCACGCTCAGAATTTTGGAGAAGGTCTGAAGGGAGAGGACTTGGAGAGCAGCAGCAGCACTCCCAGCAAGTGCTTATGAGGAGGTGTTGATCAGCAGCTTTCAGACAAGCTCAACTCAGCACTTTGTGTGAGTCCAAGTTTAAAAACTCATTTATGCATAAAAGATGTGTAGGCTCAAGGCAAAGCAGGGACAGACTCAGGCTCCACATGAGCTGCAAAGGCAGAAATGCCTCAGGAAGGTGCTCTACAGTGATAGCACTCTCAGAGATTTCTCTGTTCTCTCAGGGCTGCCTGGTTTGACTTTTGACAGAATATCCCATCCTTAAGTCAAGAATTACAGAGAACCTTTATCCACATTCTCCTCTCAGGGCTCTAATACTGAGGGCAAGAGATACAGATTTTATTACCATTCTTATTATGAAGTTATGATTACTCAGAGCCACAGGCCCGAGGCTCAGTGCTGGGGGTTGGCCTGTTCATAGACTCCTTTCAGTGCCCTTACAGGTGATGTTTGCTTTATCTTACATAGGGAATAAAGCACCTGGTAACATCAAAACAACTCACCTCCAGAGATGGGAGAGACCTGAAAAACCCAATGAAAGACATATGCAAGAAACTGCAAACAGCCATAAACATCCCAGTGGATTTTGTCCTTGCTTTTCCTGACTGCTTTTGCTTTATACAAGCTGTGTGTGTGGCTGCAGTGACGCATCTGCAATGATTCCTGTTGCTCTGGAATCCTGGAGGCAGTCATGGAGAAGAGCTGATAAACTGCAACATTGCTGCCTTGCACCTCTTCCCTGGGCTCTTTCTGACATCTCCACCAGCAGGATCACAAGCCTGAATGAGAAGCTCAGAAAAAACAGCTGCTGCACATGGTGCCAAATGGGTTTTTATTTCAGACCCCAGGGCACTCTGTAGCTTTCAGGTGAGCTGTGAGATGTGGCCAGTTCATAGGACACCTGAAACCCTTTTCCAAACTAAGCAATTTTTATTATTGCATCCTGCTAAATCATCCCTGTCAAAGAGCTGAGGGTATTTCCTATCTCAATCCTTCTGTTACCTAGTGTCACAAAAGTAATCCTTTGCCATCTTCTACCCCAAACACCTTGCAAGCATTTAGACAGATTATTTCACTGTCATTTACAGAAACACAGAAATATTGATTGATCAACAGCTCAAGAAAGATTATTCTCCAAAGAGAGGTGAGAGGAGCAGCTGCTACTGCTCTGTGAAGAGAGAACAAGTTAGATGGTGGCTCTAGGAGTGAGTGTGTAACAGCAAAGCCCAGGTGTCCCCCAGAACCTGAGCAAGGAGGCTGCTCTCTTTAGGGCAATAAGAAAAAACGTGGCAAGAGGCAAAATCTTTATTCCAGTTCTGAAGTGGAAAAAAACCGTCATGGCAACAACTCACCACTGGACAGTTCAGTAAGCATAAGGGAGGAGGCACCTGGCCCGGCCAGGCACACACTGAGGACATGGTCCCAGAGGCACTTGGAGAGGAAGCTCAGCTTCAAAGTACAAGCACTAAACACTTTGGCTCAAATTTTTAATATAAAAATTCACTAAAAAGGCTAAAATGTGACAAACCATTGGAAATACTGTGACAAACATTCACCCTTACGCAGTAAAAATCAAAACAAACCCAAACTGGCAAGAAGCTTTGAAATGCATGCTTTCTTCTTTCTCCTGGCACATCGGACCATCAGCTACTTTAAACGTTCATCTAGAAAATCCATGGCACCTTCACCTTGTAGTTCACTGCAAGGGACTACTCTCGATGGACCAGCACAAATAAACCCAGTAAAAAGAGGACTGCATACTGGAAGAGAGAGCAGAGGAGACACAGGAGTGCACACTGATATCTACAGCAGCGAACGTGCAGGGCACAGGGTTCTGCCTGTGTTCTCATGAAGGAATTCAAGCTGGGGTGGAAAAAGCAGGCAGGAAATAGAAGAGCTCTTACCTTAAATTTTGGATAATCGTTCATTAAGATAGTCACTATTCCAATATAGGGCACAAATCTGCAAGAATAAAGGTTTTCTTAAAACAAACACTATTCCAGGGTGCAGAGGGAGCATCACTCAAGCATCCCGAGGCCTGCAGTCAATGGGCTGGTGACTTCTTCCTCCCTGTGGCAGTGGGGCTGAGTGACAAGCAGCCCAGAGTGTGTTTCAGCCTATGCCTGGTTTAGATATCACTTGCCTGCAAACGCTGAGCCTCCCAGGACAAATCTGGTGACAATTCCAATCAAGTCTGAGCCCACGCCACCCTCAAATCTGTGTTCATCCAGCATGAACATCCAGGATGCAGCTGACAACTTGATGCCTTTGCTTAAGCCAAGCTAAGAACTCTCCACACTCTCAGGCAGGTTACAAAACCCAGCAGGGATAGCTCAACACAAGGAGGGATTTACCAGATGGCTTTTGGGGACAGCAGTGTGAAAAGCCCCATCATTTTCAACTGCACTTACCCTCTTGCTCGTCCTACAACATCCTTCTTCTCCAGCCAGTGCTGCCCCTGTTTGTAGAGCCCTCTGTCATCCACAGCATTGTTGTCTCCCTTTGTCAGAAATTTGATGTCTCCATTCTGCCTGGTAAAGACAAGACAGCCAGGTAAGGCAGGACAGAAACTTGTTAAAAGCTATTCTACAACAAGCATGGAGAGACCAACACAAGGGTACTAGAAGCAATCATGTCCTACAATTCAAGAAGGATAAAAGAGGGAAACTCTGTCAAATGCAGCAGAAAGCAGATGGTTTGGAAAAAACTGTCATGGGAAGAATGAATTCTGGCCCCAGCTAAGCTTTCCAGCAGACTTTCAGAACAGAACCAGCAGGACAAGTCATTTCTAGTGCAGGTGCAGCTATTGCCTCTTGGCTTTTAACCCATCTTGTGTTGATGCTTCTCTTGTAAATGTTCAATTCTGGTCTCTCTGCTACCACACAGAAGGAGAGGTTGGGATTGAAGCACACAGCTCTACTCAGCAGTGGGCAGAAGCAAGCTGAAACTTAGAACCGATTAGGAAAGGGGGACAGAAAAAAAACCAAATAATACCATGATGACACTGCATGAACTCACGATGTGCCTACATCTCGAATGCTCTGGGCAATGCTGAGACCCCCAGACCCTTTTCTGCAATGGAGAGAAGTGGCAAAGGTTGAAAAATGGTTAACAAGGTCTGAAACCACTTCTATACAACTACAGACCAGCCTGGAAAAGACAGAATGGATGGGAGATGTGACATAGTCCACCATAAATGACAGCAACAGTCAAATAGCTTTTCACTGTCTCTTCCAATGCAAGAGCCAGAGGGTACCAAAAGGAGCTCAGAAGTCATGGGTTAAAGCCAGGCAGAGAAGGTGGTATGCAGAAATAGCCACAGTGCAAACTAAACTATGTCTCTCTGCAAGGTATTTTGGTTTGCAGAAAATTATATTGGCTCAAAAATTGACCTGATACTCCATGTAAAAGAGGAAATTAGGCTATTTATAAAGAACTAGGACTTTGTGCTTGAAACTGTAACCTGCAGAAAGCAGGGAAATTATCACTACATACTCTGTCAAGTCTTTAATTAATCCTGAGATGAATTAGATTGCTATAAATGGGATTATGGAGCAGATTAATCTTTCCTTTGACCGGGGAAAAGCTTTATAGATTGTTCTCAGCCATTCCTGTTCGGATGCTGGACAGCAGCCCAGACAGGCACTACTCAGGGATTCGTCACTGTCACCTTCCTGTGGCACCTGCAGGCAGGTGCTGAGCAGAGCATCCTCAGTGCTTGAATCTCAGCTCTCACAGAAATGACAGATGGAATGCAGAAAAGGAATGCAGGCAGTTCTTTGGAGCTCAGGCTGTTTTCATCATGCCTGAACATGCACAGGTTCCTTGACAGCAGAAGCTTAGAAAGGAAAAAGGGGGAAAAACCCACAGCTTTCTCCAAACACATCTGGCTTGTTGCGTTGTGTGGGAACAACACTCCAGGACCTCAGAGACACTGTCTGGGAAAAGATAAAGATCCCCAAAGGTGCAGATAATGTTGTTTAGGTCTGAAGAGTGACGGTGTAGGAGTGCAGCACCTTACTGAGCAGAGTCAAGGCTCTGTCATGACGTGGCATGAGAAGCCCACGGTGCACTTCTCTGTTGTCTGAAGTGAGTGAAGACTGGTCTGACTGCCCTGCTCCAAAACCACTAAGTAAATTTTGACTGCAGACTCTGTGTTAGTAATAAAGAACAAATTCAATATTGGGCTGAAACAAGAAGAAAAGGCCAGCAAGGAACAAACACTTTCTCACTGACACAATATTGATGTGAAACTGGGCCCTGAGTTGCCCCAAAATCACAGAGAACACTTTCTGTTTTCCTGCATTTTGACACTCCTGTCAGCTTCTGCAGCGACTTTTCACTTCCAAACTGGCACCAGAAAATTATTCTTTAAGTAGTGAAAGAAGCAACTGACATCCAAATCCTGCCTTGAGTTCCCAGATTCAGGTTGCAGTATGGATTTTTCCAGTTTATCTCTCCTAACAAAAAGATTAGGTTTGTGTTTGATTGTTTCAGTTAAATGAAACCTAAAATACTACAGAATGGTTTCACCTTCCCAGTATTGGCACTATGGCCCTTTTACATTTAAACAAAAAATAGTGCTGGATACCCTAATATTGAGAGATAGAGCCAGGCAAAAAAAAAAGAAGGGTGGGCAACATCTGAGAGAAATTGCTGCACAGAACAGGAGAGGAGGAAAACTGTATTTCACTTTAAAGAGTTCCCACAACATCACAAAAAATGCTCATACAGCATTAGGTGTCAAATTCAGCCCATAAACTGACCTTATTTTTAAATCAGTGGTAACAAAGAAGAGCACTTTGAAAACTGACATTGTTCAAAGTTCTAGGTACAGAATAAATCTGAATACCAAAGAATGTGCTTTGCCTACTGTGAGAAGCATTGTTTCGTTACCTCAGAGCCAGGATTCCAGCTGTGCATTTATGTGCACAAGGCTGGTCATCCTTGAGTAGAACTGCACAACTGGTCTGGATATTCCAACAGTTTTGGGAAAAGGGACCCTCTCCATCCCATCAATATCTCAACTAGAGGAATCCTCAGATTGTCACCTGATACAGCTCCAGCTCATACTAGAAAACAGTCAGCAGAAACAGATGCTGGGACTCCAACCACCTAGTGCCTCTCAGAGATGCTTTGAAGAATCAATTATTCAGTTTAAGATTCAGTTTTCACTCGAACAACTCACACGGTTGGCTTGTATCCCCACAGAGCAGCCTGGAGAGGCCACAGCTCCATCCAGCACAACAGGAAAGCTCACGACTGCAGTGGAAGCCTTGGTTGGAAAACTAAGCCCTGTTCAGCATGAAACCAATGCCTGTTCCATTCCTTCAGACACACAACCTCCCCAGTGCTGAGAGTGAACAGTACACAAAGACTCTGAGGATAAAAATACAACTTTCTAAAGAGACAAAAGACCCTGAGTCTGCATGACAGCAAAGACCAGGACCATAGAGACAAGCTCTAAAATAACACACGCTACACACAAAACACCTTTCTGCCACAGCTATGCCCCACTAACAAGAATCACTTCACACATAAATGAAGCCAAGCTACAGCAGACAGCACAGCAGCTTGGGACAGAGGGGATGGTACAGGAGACAGTAAGAGGTGTCAACCTTCCAGTGCCTAAAGGGGCTCCAATAGAGATGGAGAGGGACTTCAAACAAGGGCCCTAAATAGGACAGGGGCAAGGGTTAGACAGAATATAAGGATTAAATTCTTCCCTGTGAGGGTGGTGAGGCCCTGGCACAGGCTGCCCAGAGAAGCTGTGGCTGCCCCTGGATCCCTGGAAGTGTCCAAGGCCAGGCTGGACAGGGCTTGGAGCAACCTGGGGTAGTGGTAAGTGTCCCTGCCCATGGCAGGGGATGAAATGAGACTGGCTAAATTTAAGGTCCCTTCCAACCCTAACAATTCCTTGATTCTGCAGTTTGAAATGTCCAGGGCGTTGGCACAGACTCTCAGTTTGTGCCTTCTGCTGGATGATCTTTACAAGTAAACCAAGTAGGACAGATTTTGTCTGTCTGAAACTTCTATGTTACTTCCTACAGCACCTAGATATTTATAATTGACATCCCACCCACTTATTTACCCAAGCAGATGAAGAATATCAGTTAGGGAAACATCAGCAGTAGAACCCCCAGATTCTTAACATACTTCTCATGGATTTTCAGGACACGATGGACTATAGGAATTTCCCTTCCTTCTATCCTAAAGACAACTATTTCTCCCACTCTGATTGGATCTTCAATTCGGTTCGTGAGGAACAGGAGATCTCCTCTGTGGAAAGCAGGCTCCATACTCCCACTGAAAAAGAGGAGAGAAACAACTGAACAATATTTAAACACTCAGCACCGGGTTTTGGAGTTCATGGCCTTTAAGGAAAATCTCACAAGAACCTCATGAGAAAGAGAAGCTGTGGATACCCCATTCCTGGAAGTGTTCAAGACCAGGCTGAAACCTTGATGAAGAGCTTCTGAGAAAGCCACCTTGCAGACTGGGCAACTGTGTAACCTCTATTGCAACCAGGTGTTCAATCATCGTATTACCAGTAGTTTGGACAGGTTGGGAAAAGAGCACTGCCAGTACCTGGTGTTACAAGCACATCCAAAAAGAAAAGTTTTTTTAATAAGCAAAAAGCTGATGACAAATACTACCTTTTGATTTCTGAGCTCACCATTGGCAGGGCAACGCTGGCAGCTCTGTAATGATGGGAAGCTTTTCTTTTTAAATTTACTTTTTAGAGATAGATAGATAGACAGATTATCCTCAGGAACAAAGCACTGAAAGCATCAGGCTCTTGCATTCCCATCTAAAACAGACAAAGGGACTTGCCAAAAATTTGTTACTGTGATTCATTACCACGACTCAAGTTATTTTTCTTCTGTCTTGTAAATGCCCATTGTTGCCAACTACTTATCCTTCCTAATTCCACATAAATAATGCAAAACAGAACAGTGAACTTTAACTACTGCGCGCAATTGTGTTTTGTATTTTATCTCCACAGAGCAGAGCAGATGCAGTTCAGAACAGCAGGTCACATCACTGTGACCTGTCTTACTCACTGGGAGGAGCAGTGGGAAACATCTGTCCTGTACTTCACGTCAGGAGGGAGTTCTGGTAAGTGGCACTTGGTCATGGCATTACAGCATTTCTACATCATGAACATTGACACAGAAACACAAAGAAAAGGCCAATGTGGCCACAGAGCAGGTATAATATCTGTGCCAGCATCCAATGGCAGCCCAGGGAATTTGTCCCAGGCAGCAGAAAGGTGGGAGTAACACTAGTGGTACCCACTGCAGGACACTACTGTAAGGACAATGTGTGACACCCCAAACATACAGCGACAGTGACAGCCCTTAAACTCAGGACCACCTCTGCAATGGACATTCACTGAATCATCGCAGATGGGTTGGAAGGGACCTTAAAGATCATCCCATTCCACCCCCTGCCAGGGACACGTTCCTCCAGATCAGGGTGCTCCAGGCCCTGTTCAACCTGGACTGGAACACTTTCAGGAATGAGACAGCCACAGCTTCTCTGGACAGTCTGTTCCTGGGCCTCGCTGCCCTCACAGGAAAGGATTTCTTCACACTGACCTATCTACTCTGCCTCGGGCAATAGGAAACGGGACACCCCATTATCCCGTCACAACCTGCCCGGGTAAAAGGTCCCTCTCCCTCTTTTTTACTAGCCCTCTACCAGCCGGCTGAGAGAGCGAGGTTAGATGCTCTTTTTACCCACTCCCTCTTCCCTCGCTATTGCTGAGCCTGGATTCTTAAGGAGCTTCTCGCCCGCGGGGGTTGTGGCAATAGTCTCTGTCTGACCCATTCCTGTGGGGATCCCCCTCGGGGGGGCCTGGCGATTCCCAGCCCAATGAAACAACCTGGGAATTTAAGCCCCCGCATCCCTGGACTGACCTCAGTACCACCACGATGGGACTCTCGCTGCCCGTTACCACCATAAGCCCCTTCCAGATCATGAGGGCGGAGGACACGATCATGCCGAAGTTCAACACCTGGTAGTACAGCTGGAGAGGAAGGGGGTCGGTCAGGCCTCGCCACTGGCGCACGGCAAGGCGGACCGGCCCTGTCCGCCCGCTCCACTTTCCCCTCCGGCCCCCCTGGCCCCTCCGGCACCTGCCGCTTGTTCATGCGCCGCACATCGTCCAGAAAGTCCAGCGACAGCATCGCCGCCGCCGCCGCCGCCACCGCCGCCCGCGGGCCCCACTTCCGCTTCCGCCTGCACGGCCACGTCACCGCCGCTTCCGCCCCCGAGCGCAGGGGAGGCGGCCCCGGAGCACCCGGCCGGGAGCCGGAAGCGGGGCCGGGGCTCATCCGCACCCCAGGGAGCGCGGCACGCACCCGCATCCAGCTCAACACCCCTCCAACGTACAGCCCGCATCCAGCCGGCATCCCACATCCAACAAAACAGCCCCTCCAACCAACACCCATCCGACTGAAACACCATAGCCAATCAAAAGCCGTCCATCCAATGGCAATTCCATCCGTGCCTCTTCAGTCACTCCCATCCAGTCAAACCCATTCAGCCAACACCCACTGAACCAAATTCCTGTTCAACCAACACCTGACACCCCTCACACTTCACACCCCATTCAGCCAACATCTAATCTACACCCCCCATATGACATCCCACCCAACCAACCCCAGCACCCCACATCCAACCAACACACCAACCAACATCCAGACAGAACCAGTGGGCTATATCCAAGCATCGCAAGACCAGATGGTGATGAGCCCAAGCAAGGAGATAAATAGTTCTTAAATTATTTAAACATCATCAAGAGTAAACAATAACAAGCATAGTTCTGGCTCAACAGAATGAAAAAAAATAATAGTATAGAAGGTAATTATATTACACAAAGCATGGGCGTGACAAGGAATGAGGGAGGAAAGAGAGAGTCAATGTGACTACATGGAAAAGAAACATCTCCTAAAGGACAGGTAATGCCGAGCCTCAGCAGGAGTTATGGAGCTACTGATGGAGTGCCAGCCCCTGCTGTGCTGCAGGATGGTGGCTCCCACTGTTTCCAACACCTCTGTGAGCTGTGCTCTGCTCCTCTCCCCTCAAAACGAGCTGTCAGGGAGCCCTGGCACTCGGGATACATCGGGAGCTCTGGAATAGCTTCATTCCAGTTGATCCCACTGACAGGATGAGGGATGTTATCCCCTTCTGGCGATGGCGCCAATCGGAGCTCCCCACTGGCATGAACCACTGAGCACTGGGCCTGGCACCACCCACCCCAGGATGGCCTCCAGCAGCGCAACTCCACAAATGGCCAACGTTGTCCCCAAGGGGACCAGGCCCTCCTAAACACTGTACTCACCAGGGAGGACTGGGGCTACAAAATCCTCTTTCAAGGATGATTCAGGTCCAAGACATTTCATTAAACTGCATTTTGGAAAAGAATGTTGTTATTTGGGCAACTAAAGAATAATCAGCACAACTTACAGCTTGAATTCATCCCGTGTAACACAGATCCCAGATCGGCCAACACAGTCGTGACAAACACGGTTGGCTGAGCCAGTGTTATGAGTTAAAATGAGTAACACAAAGGCAGGATGGGGGGAGAAAAAAGAAGCCATAAATAGAAGGAGAAAGAAAGGGAGATTGGGAAGGCAAGGCTGGGGCTCTGGGCAGAGGCTGAGGCGGTGCACACTCAAAGGAGAAGAGCTTGTCTGAAGGAAACTGCAGCTGAAAAGTGCTCCTGGATCCTCAGGAGTTGGCCAAGCCCCACTGAGGATTCTGGCTCTGCTTTCCCTTTTCACCTCTCTGGGCTGGCAGGGAGGTAGTGCTTAGGATGCAATGCCAGGGTTGCTTTTGGTTTTTTGTGTTTTAAATTTCCCTTACAAATAGGAGTTAACGGAAAGCAACATCCATCCCAAGAAATCAACAGAATATTTCAAAGATTTGCCCCATCCCCACCCTGTATTTTGAGTAGAAACCCTCCAACAAAAAACCCCCAATCAACCAAAAGGGCCTTTTGCTTTTAAGTCTTAAGAGACTTTGAATGATTGTTCTGTGAAGTGCTGTTGGGGCCTTCTGCGCCACACATCTGACTGTGCTCACAAAGAGCTGAGTCACTTTTGCATTCTTTGTTGTCCTCTTCCACTGTAGTGTACAACTCGCCATTGTAGTCCTCATGTCCGTTCTTACCCATCTCTGTTTGTAACTTCTGCCTTTCATCTTCCTCCTCCTCCTCCTCCTCTTCTTCCTCCTCATCCTCCTCATCTTTGACTTTATGAACAATGAAAAGGTGTCTGTTCAGAGAGATGTGAGAGGTGTAGCACAGGCCACAGAACAAGCACTGGAAGGTGGAGCTGTCGGTCTTGTGCCGAGGTATGTGTTCCTGGAACTCAGTCCGGACGTCCGTCACAAAGCTGCACTTAGCACATTTCCAAGGAGCTTTCAGTTTTTTGGCTGGTGGTGCATCCAAACCTGCAGTGCTCTCTGCCTGACCCAGCTCATCCGGTGCCATCCTCTTTGGAGATTTTACCTTAAAAAAACAGGATTCAAAAGTTACTTTATAATTTGAACCGATGAAGAGTAAGTGCTAAAATCCACACACATGTCTGAAGATGCCTGAGGGTGAAGCGGTGCCTAGGGATTCCTGGGGCATTCCCTTCCCTACCCATACCAAACACCTCACCCAGCAGGATTTCAGCTGCTGCCCTGTGATGTGAGATGGGAACACTAGCAGAGGCTGGCTGGGCAGAAATATGATGGGGAAATAGTTTAGAATCAAGGACTCATCAAATGGTTTGGGTTGGAAGGGAATTTAAAGGTCATCCAGTTCCACCCCCTGCCATGGCAGGGACACCTCCCACTAGACCAGGTTGCTCCAAGCCCAGTCCAGCCTGGCCTTGCACACTTCCAGAGATGGAGCAGCCATGACCTCTCTGGCTAAAAATTTGGTTTGGTGTAGGAACAACTTAGACTTTGGTGTGGGAAGGAGAAGGCCACAGAAGAGGGCCAGCTGAGGGACACAGTGGTGGTCATTAGCCCAGACATCGCTTCTCAGATTTAACTTGAACATTTCCTCCTCCACTCAGATTTTATCTTAGTGGCATCTCTCAGTAACTCATCCCCTCTATCTTAGAATCCTGCAGCTTCTTCTCCAGTGAGGATGACTCACTTAAATATGTCCCTGCAGTGATATGCAAAATGGGTATTTTTAAAATAAATGGAGCAAAGAAGCCCAAGCAGACAACCCTCCACTCCAAACCAATCCAAAACAAAATCAGTAGAACAGTTACATTTGCTATACAAAATTACACACTCCTACTTAAGAAAAATGCAGTTCTCAGAGGTAATGGATCTAGCAAGTATTTTAAAACAGAAAATAAATCTTTTATAACTAGCAGAAAAAATAAGGGACAAAGAAGAAAAATGTGTCATGCTCACGAATGGGCTACCAGGGGAATAATAGGGTAATAACAAACTTAAATTACAAAATAGACTGAATAAATGCCAGTAAAACACAGCAAGAAAATCTTGAGAAATGCAAGATGCAAATTCATGTTGTCCTGGTGCTGGTGCAGCTCAGCTGTGCTTGCACTGCTGACTCTGACCCTCCCAGAGGGAACCAGGCTGGATGGAACTGTGAGGGAAGGAAATCTACCCTATGGATGGGAGGGTTTGACTGGCACAAGGCCACAGCTTGATGTAACACCCCAAATTAACAGCTACTCGCCAAGTACATTTAATTGCACATTTAATTTTTCATGAAAATAGGTATTGGTTACTTCTGCTCTGTCTCTCTCTGGAGCTTTGGCCTTGGCCATCTGGGATAAGTCTGGGTTTTTGATGCCGTGCATGAGGCTGATGTGGTTCTCCAGCATGAATGGTTGAGGAAATGTCTGATTTTCATCTGTACAGTACCTTGGAAATAAAAAAAGGAAGACAATGTATTAGAGGATATGCTCTTTGTATTGTGCCAAACAGATGTCACTGGAGACAGACTCTGGTGAGTAATTTACCATTAGATTACCAAAACACACAGCAAAGCATCATTTTAATAATAATACATTACATAACAGAGAAATCTAGAACAGTTTGGAGTTTGCCACAGTGCTCATGAATGAGAGTAAGGCATGTCTTCTTAACAGTGCTAAATAAATATAGGCACTAGTGGAGATCAGATATCCTGTGACAAATGCCAAAGAGGATAAATTATCAGGATGGAAAACATATGGGAGAACAAAAACTGACTCTGAGATGAGAGAACTACACAGAGAGAGCTGATGACTCGTGTGACACCTGGGAGACCTGTGACAAATCCAGTCCTGCACCCAGCACTCCCACGTACCAGGGAAAGCCAGCATTACATCCACCAGACTGTACCACAGCACAGTGGTAACAACTGAAATTCTCACCCAACTGCTGAAATTCCAACTTTTATACCAACAATCTAGGCAGAAACAGTTGTGAACATGTCATTTATATGTAATTCTTCATGTTTGAACCTGGCAGGACTCCAGAGCTGCTACAGAGCTGGCTGACATCTCAAAAAAGAGCTTGTGAAGGGGATGTGTCATCTGTACCTTTGCTCCTAGATGACTGAGATCTCCTGGACTACGTGCCAGGCCTTGCAGACATAAACCAGCCCCCCTGAAGTGCACAGAGTGCTCTGTTAGCAGTTGAGAAATTGAGAAAGCCAAAGTTGAGTATCCGTGCTGTTCTGGTGCTTGCCAGCACAACATGGTAAAGGTCCATCAGCTACACATGGACCTGAGCAAGGACAAGTGACACCAGAGTCCCCTGAACTGCCCTAATTGCATCTGAGACAGCAGCAGCACGGGATTAAGAGCAACAGAGAGGAGCTGAAGTGTCTCTGGGTAACAAAGATATCTTCTAAAAAGGCAGAAGATTCCTACTGATCTTCCAGTAACTAGAGAGAAATTAAGTAACAGTCAGCAATGATGTGAAAATGCAGACATGCTCAATGAATACTTCTGGGTTCTAACAGAAATTGCTCAGAGGATGAATCAATATTTAATGATGATGGAATTTTTCTTCTTTGTGGAGGAAAGCTGAGAGGTTATTAAGTGGTATTTATCAAAAATAAATGTTGAAAATCAAGTGTTTCAGACACTTTCTACTGAAGACTTGAAAAGAAGAGTAGCATCTTAAAACAATAACAAAATGAACTATGAAAGAAAATACACAATACATCCCAGTATTTTGCAATTTTTCCTAATTTAGAATTATTTTCATGTGAGTAGGGAAAGATGCTTGCCTAACCTGAATTACTCCAGTGACAAGCATGGCAGGAGGGTGTTCAAGTAAGTCCTCCATCACTGAATTCTCCCTACAAATTTATCCAAAGACAGAGACCTAAGCAGGGCAGGGGTAGAAAGGGGAAATCACAGCGTGGTCAGTAATCAGATCCATGACAGATTTTATTCACACCTCAAATGGAAACCCAGGAGAAGAGGGTGACATGAAGCTAAGGTATCAAAATCCCTGAAGAGAGTAACAGGTGAGAGTGGTACAAAATGCCAAACAGGAAGAAGGAAAAGAGACATCAGAACCAGAAGAAATGAGGAGCAGTGGACATGTGATGCCTTACAGAGTGCTGAAAACAGTCAAGGAGGAATTCAGGGACTGGAGGGTAAGATTTTTAGAGCAGTGCTCTACAAGCTAAGACAGATCAAATGGAAGACAGGACAATAGACCTCAGATCCAAACAAAGAGTAGCTCTTGGAAATGTTAGGACAGTATTTCAAGGAAGAGGTTTCATCTGCAGAGTGCTGTGATTTCAGTGAGTCTGCCACTACAGTGATTGAAGAGAGCACAATCACTGTCCAATTAAGACTTCATCAACAGATTCTGAGAAAGAACACCACGATGGAGAATTAAACACAACCACAATTTCCTTGGATTGCTAGCTGTGTTTTCACTGCTGGCATAATCACTGCTCTTTGGGTGAACCAGTGGATCCGTAGCTGTGCGTTCTGAAAAGTAACAAGGTAATGCACAGCAGGCTGGCATATCCTAGGCTGGCAGGAATTTCCACACAAATCCTTCTTCCCAGCAACATCTTATGCTTATTTTGATCCTGAAACATTCCACTTTAAAAACAACTGATCCAGAGAGAACAGATTTACACAAATCAGGTGAGCATACCACCCAAGACCATCATCCACAAACTTAAAGCTGAGTGAAACACAATAGGAGACAATATTTCATTTCCTCCAGAGGTTCTAAGTCAGAGGAGTTACAAGAAATGGAAAGTTTAGAAGTCCTGGATGAAAAAATGTCTCAGGAATGTATTCCAAGTGGTAATGCCTATGCAGTATCCACTTACTAAAAGCTGTTGTGGCTCACCAGATAGTCCAAAGAAATACAGTACTTGAGGAATGTACTTGTACTCTTCAGATGAGGTTTTAGCAACTTGAGTGCAGTGAAGTGACAACACACGTCAGAAATGCTTGTATTAAACCAAAATTTTAGATAAACTGGAAAAATCCCCCAACCTATGCCACTGCAAACCTCTTTTCCAGCCCCAATGTGCTTTAATCCTGTTTCAAAAGGATGTCTCTGAATGAGACAGGAAGGAATTATGCATGGTCACTCAGTATACCACTTTCTCTGCAGCAGTTACAGAGGTAGATTCATAAGCATTGGGCTTTGTCCTGAACTGAGATTATATCCACAGTTAAATACGTTGACCAGCAATGATTTTTATTCACCACTATTTCCATAACTTGTCTGAAGTCTCCAGATCCATTTTCCAACTTTGAGGTGTGACTTCCCACGCAATTCCAGCAAGATGAATTCTCTATGGCTTCATGGCCTGTGCAGTCAGTTCTGCCCTTCTAAAGCAGTGGCAAGACCTGGTTCATTTATTAGGATTTTACATACCTTTTCCACCCAAGGAGAAGGCACAAGAGTGATGCATGACCACACCAACCACAAAGCAGTGAAAGACTGGCCCAGTATTTTATTGGATGTTTCACAATGATGAAAAACATAAATCTCATTTATCACCTGCAGATATCAAATCACACCTTCCCTTATGTTTCCAAAAGACATTCACTGCACGGTCAAAAGCAAGGTCTTATTTTAACCATTAAGTCTCTCATGTTTAACATATTCTTCTCCTCACTTTCCTTCAGTAACTTACAGTCTGGAGCAGACAGGAGCAGCAGACATGAGTTATTACAACTTCCAAACTTGAAGGATTAGACTGGTGCTGAAATGCAGTTTGCAAAGTGGCGTTGAGTACGTACCAGCAAGTGTAGACTTTCTTTGCTGTGTCGTGGTTATTGCGGATGTGTCTGCGCAGGCTGTTGGAGGCATTGAACGAGCGCTCACACTGGCGACAGGGGTATCTTTTCATGGACTGGTAGGAAGAGAAAAACAGCTTTGAACAGCAGGGACATGGAAGGCACTGACTGGATTCTAATTCCATGCTCTTCACCTGGACATTAACTCTGAGATGCAAAAAAATCCCATACATTTATGTAATTCTGCTGATAGAGATCACTGAGATTTTGAGATCCCACTTATATTCAGCCTAACAGTTGGATAATACCAGCACTGATCTTTATAAAACCAGGATTACTTAAAGCACATTTTACCAATGTTTTTATTAGGAATTACATATCTGCTTCTCCTGTGGGTTCATTTCACTACTGGACTCCATGCAGAATTCACTCAGTGGAAGGTCCCTTCAGGCCCAGAAGGCAGCAGGACCCCAGTTAAGTACAAATTCACTTACCTTTCTCTTGCTCCTTGTATTTCAGCACAGGGCAAGATGCTAAAAAGCATCACACAGGCCCTTCTGTAATCCATGTATGATATCCTCAATCCCCTAAGAAAGTCTGTCCTATAACCAGCCTCCTCCAAATTTTCCAAAAGGGCAAAATTTTTTGCCCTTTATGTAACCTGCAGGTACATTCCAGTTAAAATCTTCTTAGGCTTGCTTAATGAATACATATATGTATTAATGAATACATATATGTATTAAACTGAAATATTTGGCTAATTTCCTACTTCTGGGACATTCAAATGGGAAAATCCAGCACTCAGCCTGCCCTCATCTTCTTCTCTTGAAGTGAGGACATCATCAAATGGGACAACCCAGCCCTCCTCAAATCAAGCTAAAAGGACTCAAACAGCATGATCCAGATACCCATTCATGGCTGGGTGACTCAGGATATCAAACAAGAAGTCCTGATGCCAAAGTACTAAGAAATCTGGCTGCACACAGCATCTTGGCCCATGTTCTGCTAGTGACAAGGCTTTAGCTTGACAAAAGTAGGTCAAGGCAATTCAACACTTGAACTGGATGAAACACACAAAAAGTAGAGATTTGCAGTTTTTATAATGACAGCCCTGCAAAGGGACCTGGAATGCAGGAGACTGGTGTTCTTCCTGGTTTGCTAGCTCAAGTATTTCATCCATGTCCTTACCCTTCCATGATTCCTCTTCATGTGGGACACATAGGTTTCCCGATCAGGGATCCACTGTGAACATTCCTTGCAAGTCCAACCAGTTCTTCTCAGTCTGGACTTGGATTCAGGATTATGTCCTTCCACCCTCATGTCTTTCCTTGTCAGAGGAGAGGGGGAAGTCCCATTGGCTACCAAAAGCTCCTTTGGTGAGGTATGAACCTGGTTCTTTGAAGCCTTCTCAGACTTCTGCCGGAAGTTTGAGAGCTCTTCAGGATTATGGGGGACTCCATGAACACCCTGTATAACAGTAACAGTGGAAAAGCACATAACATTTACATGTAATTCACATTTCACACCTTTATTTATAAATAAATACCATTTATTATTTAAATACATAATTTAAATTCCCACTGGTCAAACTATGTATTGTTGTCTTGCTCCTGTAGGTTTTCCCATTTCTCCTAGAAGCTGCTGCAGTGCTTTCCCCAACAAGAGATCTTATCTTCCTAAGAAACATGAAGCTTCTATTTCTGTTTCCTGCATGACAACAGCCACTCCTTGGTGCTGCCTGTTTAGCACTTTGGATGAGCCCTGGGAACTCTGGCTAAACAGGGAAGATGAAATGGAAGAGAAATTTCAATTGACATTATTTCAAGAACATAATCTCTGAAAACACAGAGCTTTGGTAAGCTCTGAATGAAATGTTTGCTGGTATCCTGGGGCTCCAAAGCTGCTTCATCTTTGCCCATGGGATGGGAAGAGAAAATGTTGAATTTCTCCAAGTCTATTTCCTTCAATTCCACTCCATCTATTGATATTAACATTTTTCATGGTTCAAAACTTTGCTCCTGACATATAAGACCAAGCATAAAGCCAGGAACCAGCCTTACAAGGAATATGGTTCTAGCCTCTTTGTTACTCAACAGGCAAAATCCAAAAGTCCCCCAGAAAATTCTTTTAACAAAGAAAATTGAACACAAGGAAAATAATCTAAAAAATGAAGAGCTATGGGAAAGTAAAAGCAAGTAAAACATTAAAATACCAAAGAAATCTCAAGAAACTCAACCAGGAACAACAGTTCATCCACAGAAAAGGCTAATTTAGAGGTTTAATTGTGCACAGTAATTAATAATGGGTGAAGTTTCAACACATGAAAACCCCAGGCATTTGGAAGTCTTTCTGTGGGTTAGACACCAAACAAACCTCCAAACACAAGGTCTCAGCTGAGAAGTCTGTGTGCTTTGCACCTGTCCCAGCTGATAACCACAGAAGCCACGGCACTGCCAGCTCCTCAAGAACACAGATACATCACCTTTCACCCCATCTCTGAAGAGTTTCTGTGCCCATTACTCCACTGTTACAACACGGGGGTAAAATAAATGAGGAGCATGGAAAAATGAAGTGATTTCTCTGCAGAATCAATACCAGGAAGCAGAGTTAACTCCTGCTCTGCGATGCTCTAAACCTGAGGAAGATGAGGAGGCATGTGGATTCTTTATTTTGCATGTAGTCACCACCTCCTAAAAACTCTACAGCATGAAGGTGATCTCAGAGGAGATGGAGGAGTGCAATTACTACCCTGCCACAGCCAAAAAGCCGCCAATTACCTCAGAGGTTAAGAGACAAAGTTTTGTGGTGAAGATCTCGGGGTGCTGATGCAAAGTGCTGCAGGCAGGTCCCTGGGATGGGATCTGACAATGAACCACAAGGTATCTCAGCTCCAGTTTTTTAGCACTGGGGATGAACACCTCTTTGAAGATCCTAGGTGTCATAATGCAAGTTCCTTGTAAATAGGCAGTTTCCATGGAAAGATGGCAGAGTCGGTGGGAATAGCAAAGAGACAGCCGGAGAGATGGCAGATTCAGTGGGATATGGCCAAAGGCAGCAGGATTTTGCTGCAGAGACAGCTGGAAAGACAGCAGAATTCGGCAGGATACAGCCAAGGTAGCAGGATTTTGCTGCAAAAACCCTGGCAGTAGGCAGCAGAGTTGCCGCGTGATTCCAGAAACCCTCTAGAGGATTGGAACCGCCATTAGGACCATGGGAGTGTAAGTTTCTACACCAGAACACCCCATTCTGAAGGTATGGACTTTCTTTCTTAAAAAAAGAGGGGTTAATTACAACAAGTGGGTTTTACTAGCCCTGCTTACATGGTGTGAAAGCCATGAACTAGATTGTCTTGGTTTGAAAGGCAGGTGTTTGTTAAGAAAGGCAGAAACCTCTCTTGAAAGGGAGAATGTAAACCCCTCCCTCCAAATTATTATAATTTTGAAATTAAGGAGCTCTCATGCAAAGATATGGAAATAGAAATAACAATTCTTTACTAGGAAAAAAAGAACAACATGGTAATACAAAAAAACCCAAACCCAAAACACTGACAGAGTCAGAATACAACCTGACACCCTGTCAGTCATGGTGTTGGTAACAGTGTGAATAAATAGTGGCTGCAGTCCTCTTGGAGTGACAGATGTGGTTCAGTTGGAGCAGTGCTCCTGGAGAAGGTTTTCCTCCGAAGGTCCGGTGATGATGTAGAAGGGTTGGTTTTCCTCTGGAATCCACTGGAAAAAGGCTAACTGATGTTCCAAATCTCAGATTTTATCTAGGTAGGCTCCTCCCCCATCTCATAATGGGATGATGTAATTTTATCAGTCACACAGTGGGACTCAATGGCCCATTAACAGAAAATATCTCCCTGGAGGAAGGATGGGTTGTGGAAAAGATAAAGAACACTGCCCTACCTGATTTTAACAGATGGTCCATTGCCAAAAGATATCCCCCTCTGGAGATAAAGATCACCGCCCAACCTGGTTTCAACACATGGTGATAGAACACATACTTTTGGTTACATCCTGCTTTGCAAGCCAAGACATAGATGTATCCAAAGGGATCTCCTTAGACTTACTAACTTGGGAGAGGGCTGGCAAAAACATGCTTGCTGCAACCTCTGATGGTGATATAGCAGCCATCAATGTTATAAAACCATCCTGGTTTTATCATCCTGGACTTACTAAATTAAATAATGAAAGGGGTAGAGAAGACACAAATAGCTGTGAAATCCCCGCGCAGAAACAAAAGACCTTTTCAGGCGAGGACAAGATGCCAGTTAAGCATTTTGCAGTTGTGCAGGGCCACAGGACCAGCCTGGCCATTTCTCTAAGCCCATCCTGTGCATGCTTCGGCTGCCACGGCCACTGTGGTACCATGCCCTGCTGCTGTGGCACTGCAATAGCCTGCACAGCCCATGCTGTTGCTTCAGGCGAGCATGCCATGGTGCCCCGCTCTGTGGGACGGGACCACATGGCGATCATTCCAACACTCCCCATGCTGCAGCTGAAAGAGTTTAGGCTTCATGTCCAGTAACACACCACAAAGACAGCCCACAGAAGAGCCCCGAGATGGTGGCTGCCACGTGCTTTGGACACGGGTCCCCCAAGATGGCGGTGAGCACATGGCCACTGGCAGGAAGAGAAGTCGCACATCCTCTGTGGGCGGTGGCTCTGCCCCTGCCCCATCCTTTGGGGGGCACAGCTCCACCACCGACCCAGCCTCGGAGGGACATGCCTCTGTCCGTGACCCAGCCTCCATGGAGGCATCACCAGGAACTCCTTGAGACACAATACCCAGAAAAGTCAACACTGTTGTCCTGAGTGCACCAGAGTTCAGTTCTCCCTGGATTATATACCGACAAGGGATACCAACAGAGCCACTGTCCTCCTGTAGAACACCTGTAGAACACTGTCCACCTGTAGAACACCGCAGCCAATCCTGTGAACGTCTGACAAAAGGTGAAAGAGTCACTCCCGAGACCAAACGGGTGAGCTCCAAAGCCAAGCCTTTGACCACGCATCCAAGCCTTTCTACACCTCCAGTAGACAACTGTAAGTTTATCAGGGCAGTGGGAGGAGACCTTCAATTCCCTGATACAAGTGCAGGAGGGCCCATGCAGCCCTAAGCCACACAGTGTTGGTGGGAACTGGGGGAGCCATTTCTAGCGGCCAGTCCCCTCTCCGTGTGTCTTCTGCTAAGCTGTGGCAGCAGGAGCAGCTGGGGAGGGACGCATAGATCTACACAAGGACGCCTGCAAATGCATGGCACTCTAAAACAACCCCAGCCACACAAAAAACTGCTGCCCCGGGGTGGGGGCCCACAGGCACCTGCCCCCACACCGAGACCGAAGATCGGAGTGTGGGGAAAGTCCTTGCAAGGGTTCCAGCGAGTGAAAAGCAGTGGAGGAAGGATTGTGGGAGCGTGGCTCCACAGAAGTGGTAGTGAACGAGCCACCCTGAAAAGATGTCACCAAGCACATAGAAAAGCTGAAGTACAGCAACAGAGGGCAGCCCATCCTCTCAGCGAGTGCGGTGGGACGTTGGCAGCTCCCTGCCTTGTGGGCAGTAAGGAGGCAAACCAAAGAGCTTAGCAGTGCCAGCCAAGGCAATGCAGACAAAAGTAATACAAGCTTCTACCCCACACAGACAGCAGTGTTTGCCTTCAGCAGAGCCCTACAGCTGTCTGCCTGCCTCTACTTTTACTCTACTAAAACTTTCATACTTTGCAAACTTCAGTAAACTTTGTTAACCAGTTCTTTTGCAGTTGCAGTGGAGATGTCACGCTGGAGTTACAAATATGGATTGCAGTTTGCTAAATATGTCCTAGGGTTTGTAGTGTAATGTTTGTTATTGTTGCTTACATGTGCTAAATTAATTCACGTAATGCTTCTTTGTTAATCAATACTTTTGCAGTTACTGTGAAGATATAACACCAATGTTGCAAATATGGACTATGGTTTGTTGGATATGTACTAGGGTTTATGGTAGAACGCTTATTGATTTTGCTTGTGCACTCTGCAAGCATCATAGACACTCAACATGAAAAACTCAAATACCTTGTTTACTCTAACATTTTAAGTTCAGAAAAGCAAACATACAAGGACTAATTTAGTAGAAGAGTGTCTCATTCACGAACTTTGATTGCAGTTTTTTAACAGTAATTTCTGTTTACAATGTCTATAAAATCATTTTCACCTAGAACTTGCCCTTGCACATTAGGAGTCACTCAAATTTACCAAGTTTCATCACAAAGGGAAATGCCAGAGCAGATACCTATCACAAAAACAAGACATTTCCTACAGCTCTGGGGTGTGCCACACCACACTGGTATCCCCAAATTAGCAAAGGACAAGCAATAGTGGAAAGAGGAGGTAACACTTTAAAATGTAAACTTGAAAAACAGAAAAAAGGAATGGGTGGTGAGACCACACAGAGCAAGCTAAAGTTCTCTATACACTAAATCATTTGAGAGTCTTAGAAAAGTCCCAGAACCTAGTCATTAAAAACCATTTTCTATCACTACAATGACTGAAATAACCTGTTTACCTACCTCATAGAAATCTAGGACTCCTGAAGTGAAAGTTCATACAAGGATTTTATTTGTTTACAAATTGTTGTTCTACTTACAAACTGCTTCTACATTCTCATTTTATAAGGTTGAATGTTTTCTTGTTCACAGAGTTAAGGAGGGAAAACCTTTTCCAGCCAAATTCTTGGCTCTGATCAAGCCAAGAACCTGACTGATAAACGAGATATACCATAATCCCCAGGCATTACTATTCAAAAACAACAGCAGGTCGTTTTTGACCAGTTAATTTGGCTCTGCAAAACCAAAACCTTTTCCTTTGAGATAAACAGCAATCATCGACTTCACAGGAAGGCTTCAAATTGTAATTCATCACTGCATGCAAAGCACTTCCAGATTTGCAAATTAAAGACATGGGGGAGAGAGCAAAGAAGGAGGTTTGAATGGGTTTTGCCTTCAGGAATGAGCTAACAAATCTTCTGGCTTTCTCAGTGTTAGTATAAACAAAATAAAGTCATTGATTTTAAAAAAGTGCCTTTTTTTCCAAAAGTCCCTTTTCTTTCCAAAGGGAAAGAAGACTGCAAGTTCTTTCTTCAGAATGCCACTGAGAAACCTTCTGAGAGGATTTTTGTAGAGTATGGTTAGACACTGAACATAAAAACATCCTGAGTGAGATAACAGAAAAATGTAGCCCTTTTACATTTATGGGATAATCAGACCTGTAAGGGCTGGTACCTCCAGGGCAATCATTTCTGCCTCTCTCAATCCCCTCTTGCAGTCTGGTGTGGTTCAGAGCAGCAGGGAATCAGGGTGTCAAATGCCACATAACCTCCCTCTGAGGCAGCTGTGCAAAGGGTCCAAAGCTCTCCAGGTGAGCACTCAAAACAGCAGATTCAGCTTTCACTATATAAATTCAGTAACACTGTGGGCAGAGGATAATTGCTCCTGTATCCCAGCTGAAGAAAAAGCAGCCACTTGAATTTAATTACTTTCTTTGAGTTTAGGAGGCTGGGGACTCCCCATCCCTGGAAGTGTTCAAGAACACATTGGACAGCACCCAGAGCAACTTATGATAGTGGAAGTGTCCCTGCAGGGGGTAGAATGAGATGGGCTTTAAGGTCCCTTCCAACCCAAACCAACCTGTGATTCTATGTTTCTATGAAAATAGAAGAATCAAAAATCAAGGAGATTTACCTGTAAAACCAAGTTTTTGTCATACAGCTAAAATGCATCTAGATGAAAGGAACTGCCTGCATTAAGACCAACTAACACAAACCATTCCACTGACATTTCCAGATCCTGTAAATCACTCTTGTCTGTATTTTCTGCTAAGATATTCCTCAAGAATCTTCCACTTCTTGAACCACTTGCCTCACATGGTTGATGTAAATTCTCAGCAAACTCAAAAAATAAGATTGTTCACCAGTAAGGGAGAGAGTTACCTACCTTAACATGCTGCATTAGCTGCTGCTTCTGCATATACACCAGCTGACACTGTGGGCACTTAAACACTCCCACTAGCAACTTGCTGGTGTTCTGCTGGAAGTGCTCTTGGAGCAGCTTCTTCTTGTTAAAGACCATCTCACAAGAGCATTTGTAGATCACCCTTAAACAATTAAAGAAAGTAAATTCAGTGCCTGTGCCTCAAACAATGTAAAAAGTTATCTCAGCAACTCCAGAAAGGGATGGACTTCTGAGGACAGCTGTGCTCTCCATGTATTGTCCACACCCACGTGGACATCTGAACCAGTAACTCAACTGGGAAGAACATCAAAATGCCTCAGGCACATACCATAGCTTGCTAAAAATAAGTTCATTTCTATGCATACACATAACTGTGGGTGAGCACAGACAAATGGGAGCAAATACAAAGCATAGCAGCCAGCTACAAACTGCTTTCAATCCCACCTTTCCACAGTTCCTCCCTTAAAGCACAGATTTTTGGCACTAGCTCAAGCCTTGGAGGGAAAAGTTACAGAGTGGAAAAATCAGGACACTTCTCTTTAGTGATTTTTGGGGCCAACACTGCCTGGGATAACTCTTCCCTTTGAGTGCCAGATGCAGCAGTTGCCCTGGAGCCATCTACCAAAAGGTGCCACTGGGGGTCCTGCTGGACAAAGAGGTGACAATTAAGTTCCTTTTATGGATGTTTAGCTCTTGCCTGACCAAAGTACTCTCCTCCTACCCAAAAGACCATGTTTGTACCAAGGCATGCTCTAGTTTGGAACAGACCCCTGCTGGCAGACAAAGCAGCACATCATCTTATACAAGGACAAAAGCCAAAAAGAGAAAAAAAACTGTGAGGGAAAGGGGCAATCCTGGAGCCACCCAGTAAAGGAGAAGAATAAAACCAAAACACTTACTGAGTAGTCTTGTGAGGCTCTGCTGGGTGCTGGCTGGCCACATGAGCCATGGTGCTTTCGGCAGACTTGAAGGCCTTTGGGCAAAAAGAACACTTGTGGAAGACTTCACAATGTTTCTCGTGGATGTGCACTTTGAGCATGGCGAGGGTCATGAAGACAACTCCACAATGGATGCACCTGGGGGAGGCATGACAAAGAGCTGAGTTATAGCCACATCTCACCTGTGGAATGGCAGAGGTGGAAGGATCATGCTATCTATGGTGGGTCCCTGACTCAATCAGTTCAATCTCTTCCATATTAATGGAAGAGTCAAGGAGGAGGAATATGATACAGGAATTCTGGGCATAACTCACAGATAAATGCTAGCAACAAGCAAACAAGATCTACAAAAGAAATATTCAGAGACTAAAACAACCCAAAAAAGAATAAAGATGTGGCTCAACAGAATGCCAGTCCTGTACCTGTGAAAGCCAATTCCAGCACAGGGCACAAGTGAAAGAGTAAAGTCAAAGTACCTGATGAGATCTCCCTGTGGCAAAAAGCAGCACAAATACCAGTTAGTCCCCAGCACAAAATAAAGAGAAAGAATATCCAGTCGGAAATCTTCAGCAATTGTAGCTCCACTGAGCTCTAGAAAACCACAACAGCAACAGCAAAGATACTGAAAACAGCAACAGAAATGTCCAAAGAACTGATAAAGCTCATTAAAATCATCAAGATAAAAGTGCTGCCTACAAAATGCCTGTCTGGAAGGGCTGTCTCACTGCTCAGGGAAGAGAGAGGGAGAAGCAGAGAAGGATTCTTCTGAGCAGCTGAAAACAAGGCCAAGAGGAGAGCATGGCCACCCCAGTGTTCCCAGCCTGCCTCTCCTCCAGACACCTGTGACAGGTCTTGCCTAATATTCCCACAAGATGGCAACAATCAGCAGCCTTACTTCATTTAACTTTAACACTCCTCCCCAGATCTGCCTGCTCTGCTCTGAGAAATGCCACACTCGAATTTCCAAGGGCATGTGAGGATGCAGACACCTGCCCTCGCCTGCCCTGAGCACACCAGCTGCGGGGTTTGACCTCCCATAGGTGCACCTCTGCTGATCTGGGACCAGAAAAGCCTCTCCAAGGATATTCCATCAAAATGACACCAGCGGAACTCTGCTTAAGCCTGCACTGCATGTACAGATGCTAGAACAGGGGAGCCCAGCCTGGTAATGCAGGGGCCAACCAGTATTCATGGGATGTGAGAGACGCACAAAGGATAACTTTCTTACCTTTATAAACAGATTTTCTCTTAATTTCCCTCCTTTCCCTGAGGGCTGTGTCTGTCCACAGTGCTGTTCAGGGATGTGTGCTCAGCACTGCTGGCACAGATGGACCCCAGCTATCATGCATTGGAACAGCTCCAAGCCCGTATCAAAAACAAACAAGCTGCTGGAATATCCTTCCCTCCGAACCAGCCTCCCAACAGCGTTTAGGAAACAAGCCCAGACTTTGAAGTTGCACTTCAAAAGATTGTTAGGCAGAAGCCAGCCTGAAGGAGTCAAACCCTCTCCCCCACACTTTTAGAACACACAAAATTGCTGTTTTCTTAAATTTTGAGAGGGAAGCAGTGACAGAAGCTGGTGTCACCTTTGGGGAAGCACAAAGACATTCTGCTGGGGTAGTTCTGCCTTCAAGCCTGATTCTCAACCACATGAGACAAGGGGAGAGAGACTTTCTAGTACAGTAACACCAGGAAGCAGGTTATTATGGAAGAATAAATTCCTCAAGTATAAATGGAAAAACAAATACTAATCCTGGCAGTAAGGAATGGCTGGTACATCCAGGAATATCCAACGGGCTTCCTCCACAAATACTCCTTGAACTAAAAAGAGATGGTTCTGCCTGATGCTTGAATTACTTCATTAAGAATGAGGAATGAAATAAGCACTAACTCAAGGTCAAACATCACATGTTAATTTAATTTACAGTAGATGGAAGTATAAACAACAGCCACGTTGTAATTAAGAATCCCAGAAAGACAAGGTCTGAGAAACTAATTAGCTGAATAAAGTAGATGGAGGATGTCAAGGGGCTTGCCATATAATTCCTGCAAATTGCAAATCCTGCTATCATCCCCAGCATTGCTGGATCCCTGAGGGCAAGGAGGGTTGGCTAGGAGTCTTGGAAAACATCCTGTGAGAGGAGATAAAATCTGCAAGATGTCTTAAACCTCAAACGCTTACTACACCATCACCTTCCAGCCCCTCAATTCTCCAAATGGCACCAAGCAGAAAAATGAGTCCCAGATTGGTGGGGATGGATGGAAGAGGCTTGGAAAAAGTGTGGAAGGTGACACTTGGAACCAAGAAGAAAGGAGTATTAAAGATAATCTTGCTGAGTTTCATTTTTAAATGTAGAAGACCATTCTCATTTTCAGTGCAATTACTAGCCTTGATTCAACTCCAGCTAAAACAATCATACCCCAAATTTAATTGAAAGCATAGGAGTATGAGCAGAAAAGGAGACAGAATAAGGACTTATCACAAAACCAAACCTGTGCTCCAGAAATTCAAGAAAAATAGGGACATAAAGAGAAGCAGCAAAAGTCAAGCTAATCCCAGGAGGGATTTAAAGAATTCCTCAGCATTTCAGCTGTGCAAGTAAGAAATGTGAAAGAAAAGAATGAAGTCACTCTATGACTACAGGGCAGATGCCACAGATTATCTAGATACGGTTCTGCTACCAAAATTTATATCTTCTGTTTTCAACAATGTCAGTGACATCAGCCTTGCTGCAGAGACAGCCAGGATAACAAGGATGGCACAGCCATCCAGTCTAGTGGACTCAGCTTTCACAGATGAGCTTCAGCAGATGTGAATTAGATGAGAAGTTAAAGAAATTCAGCTTTTAGAGAAGCTGGGTAAAGCTGAAAAATCCCTAAGTAAAATTTGTGAGCTTTGCCTGTGTTTAGATCTTCATTTAGAAGTACGTATCTGCTAATGATATCTGTAGACAGATGGAAGCTCTTGTTGCTGGATTCCCAGGTGCCACTGAAGTCCCAAGAACTGCAACAACCCAAGTTAATTTTCTGACATCTCCATTTTCATTTTTCCATCTCAGGGAAAATATTTTTTCCTCCAGCTTTCCTCCTTCTCAGATTAACTCATTTTCAAACAGCCCCAGTGTCACAGCCATTTAATATGTGATGGAATTAATTCTTTGTTGTCAGCTGGGTCTCCTCAAATCAGATCCCACATTAAAAATTCTTATCTGTATATAATTAAACTCAGAATCAGTTTGTTATGTGCCTCTTGCCTTCACGGTTGAAAGAAAAAGCCTTTGAAAACCTCAGTGTGATTCAGGCCAAACCACACAGCAGAGTTTCCTGAATTTGCAGACATCTTAAAAGAACATCTCCAAGACCAGAAATTGCCCTGTTTATTTGAAATCTCAGAGTATTTAGTGGCAAGCAAGAGAAAAAACAGAACTTCAAGGAAACTCAAAAGATCACCCAGTCTCATCTCTCACGCAAATCATCATGTGTTAAGAGCTGTGCTGCAGCTCAGGTGATCTAAACACGCCAAGGAGCCAAGGCTTGTAGGGAAAAGTCTTATTAGAGTAAGCAGTTTAGTTGGAGAGAAGATATTGTACCACATCCAGAACCTTGGGAGCCTTCTCCACCTGACTCAGCTCACGAGAAATGTCTGGAGAGTTGCAGGGGCACAGAAGGAAATAATCTATGCCCTTCTCATAAAGGCACACATCCTCAGCCCATTACAACTGACGTAAATATAAATTAAAGCCTTAAGGAGATTTACAGGATTAAGATCTGCAATCTTTTTGCTGCATCAATCCAGCTGCAACACAAATTCAATACAAGAGCTTTTCAGCTCAAAGATGCCACAAAATAATGTCTGCTCTCAGAAACCTCCCTTAAATCCAATTAGTAATTATTTCCCATTTCAAATGTGTTTTGTCACGCAGAAAACCATGCCAGGCTCCAACTACATCCACTTTCATTTCTGCTGTAAGACACAGCTCAGAGTCACAGAATGTTTTGGGTTGAAAGGGATTTTAAAACTCATCTCATCCACTCCCTGCCATAGGCAGGGACACCATCCATTACACCACGTTGCCTCAAGCCCTGTTCAACCTGGCTTGAACACTTCCAGGGATGGATGTCCTGATTTCAGATGTTAATTTCTTCTCAGTAACTGCTACAGTGATGTGGTTTGGATTCAGAATAACATTGATAACACACTGATATTTCGGTTTTTGCTAAGCTGTGTTTATCCTAATTTAAGGATATTCTTTTTGTGTGCGTGTGTGTGTCTCTCCTCCAAGAAGGCACACAAAACAAACTGGGAGGGAGCACAGCCTGGACAGGGACAGCCACAACCTCACAACACAACCAAATTGCAGAGGTGTAAATCCCAGCCTCCCAGGGAGCCTGAGCTGCACACACCTGAAGCCAACTTTGCGGGAGTAGTGCAGGCAGTTTTCCTTGACATGGGTCTGGAAGTAGGCGGAGCGGCACACGGCTCCACACTCTGGGCAGCAGTACGGGGACTTGTGAGCGTGAATCCTCTGGTGGGCACAGTAACTGCACTGGTTGGGCAGCATCATCTGGCACACTTGACATGTCTGATGGAAGAAAGGTCACATTAGTTAGTTATTCTCTACTTGGGGTTCCCCACCCCCCCCCCCCCAACCCCTCAAATTCACCCTAGAAAACTTCCAGGTTTACAGGAAGCACAGGCATATTCCTCCAGAAGCAGCATCAACTCCACAAAGCTCTTTAACTAGTCTCCTTATAATCTCTTCCCAACATCTTCCACAGATAACCATTTCAAACAAAAGTTCCATATTTGAACCATATCTTCATTGGTTTATTTCCTTTTTTTATGTGGAAAGCAAACTCTTTCACCTCTTAGTTCTGATGACGTTCTGAATGCTCAGCACTTTCATTTCCTGACTTGAGAAGAGCTCTTTTCTCAACAAGCGCCCACCTCACACCAAAACATCACAAAAAAGAAGGAAAATTGTAGCCTGACTCCAAACACCCTCTGCTGAAGGCAGTGCAATCCTGACGTGCACCCTCCCCATCAAAACCACTGCTGTGCCTCTTGCAAAATTTCTTTGTATCAGATGAAATTTGAACTTTCCAAGACCACAAACTATACGTTTCCCTTACAGAAACTTCATGATGACTAGAAATAATGCAAAGCCTCTTTCTCACCCTGTTTCATCCTTAATGAAATCCATTTTTACACTAAGGCTGACTATCAAAACCTCTTTGCAGAAGCGTAATTTGCTTGACATGTAAAGTTTTTATGTGGATGTATCATCCCATTTTCAACAGTTGTCAAACCTCTGCTCCCTTTCACAGGTGTCTCAATTCTGTACTCCCTCAAAGCCCAGGAGCAGCTACTCATCCTCTGTAGGATGCACATTACTGGATGCAGAGCAGGAGTAGAGCTGGAGCAGGTCCCTGCCCACTCTGAGCCCTCCAGGAGCAAAAACTGTTTTCTGACATTTATCACCCCATGCAAAATCACTCCTCTAACTTAAGAATGAACAACAGCATGCAGTTAATTATGGATTATGAAATCAAGTAATTAACTAAATAATTTCTGTGGACTTAACTGCTGGCAGCCAGGGTAGAAACATGAGACAGAAGCGCCTAAATCTGACAAAAAAATAGAATAAAATTAATGGCCAACTCCCTTTTCTGTATCATTGCTATTTCATGCAGCACCTCTGTGATGCTTGCTCTACCACATAACATCCACAAGGAAACAGTCAAAACCCCTGCAGGTAAGAGAAACCATCACATACAATAAAATGCAAAGCTATGACAAACTTGAAAAGTTCATGGGGTGGAAGGGAATAAAAAACTAGTGAAAAGTGAAAACTGCAGAAATTGCCAAACACATGAAAAGCTTCAAACGTGGTCTGAGATATGTCACAACTTAAGTCTAGGGGAGAAATGGTTTCTCCAGGAAGAGAGAAATGAGTGGAAAAACCACATGGCAGGACCCCCATGTACACACCCATACACAATTAAAGGAAACGCAGGAACATTTCAAACACTGCAGAAGTCCCCTAATTTCAGCAAGGAAAAACAATGCAAATGGGCCAGGGAAATGGGAAAATGAGAAATAGAAAAGCCCCCAGGATCTCTCTGCAAGAAGCTGAGCAGGACCTTTAATTCTCTAATGCACTTTCAAATCCCCAAGTAAGAGCTACAAGAAGTAAGTAATAAGCAGTAAATTTGTAGTGAATAAGAGCAGTAAGTAATATGTAAGTAGTAGGTAAAAGCAGTTTAATTATGGTTAAGACATTTTTTTCTAACTGGCTTGAGATTTACAATGGAAAATTTATCTCCCTGGCATTGTTAAAACGGGACTCTTCTTGTTACGACCTCAACTAGTATGTAAGGCAGAGTCAGCACAACCACAAACTGAAAGTACCTTTGCCCTAGTAAGGCACTGAGAAACATGGTCTCCAGATCCTGCCTTGTCAAAGCCAATTCAGTTTTGATTTCAAGGCAGTTTGAGGCTCACCTCTTCCTCCCCCGCAAGTCATACCCACTGCTCCCAAAATCAATCAGCACGTGTTGAAAACCTGAATTTCCACCACCCTGCATGTTCTTGTGTAGATCTAAAACATGCCAAAACCACTCAGTATTTGATGAGCTCCATGACTGGGCACTGCTGCCTGGGGATGTCAGAGAAGCAACTAGCTCCTGTCACCTCCTGCATTATGTGAAAAGTTCCACAGGGACTGAAACCATGCTAACATAGGGCAGAAGAGATGGGGACCGTGAGCAAGAGGCACCAAAACTGTGGTTATCTATTTTATGGCTGGCAGAAAGCCTGCTAGAAAGTGTGGACACATGATATTGGAATAAAAAACAAGACTCAGTGAGGATAAGGCTAAATTAATTCATTGCTCCTGCAGACACCATGGAAGGAGCTAGAAGGATTCCTACACTGACACCACACACCACAGGAGGGACATAAACCAGCCCAAGCCTCCAAATTCAGACTGCAGCTTCTCCCTTCTGGTCACTTGGAACAATCCAGGCTCTCCAGAGGAGTCAACAACCACATGGGTAAGGAAGATCTAAACTGCAATGGGTCAGGCTACCAGGATTTCCCAAACAGCTTTGCAAAATCCTTCACTACAGGATTTTGAGGAAACTAAGGTACTACCACACAGGAAATGGAGTTTGCTTGAATAAGTGGTTAGAAGAAAAGAATAAGCAGTCTTTTGACAGAGTAAGATCCCCAGGAAGTTCTGCTGGCATTTGGGCTCTTCAAAACAACCTCAAAGAATCTGGGAAAGTTAAACAGCAAAGACTGATGATCATAACCCAGTAACTCAGCATGTTATAGATAAGGGCTGACCACGAGGGCTGGCTGCAAAAAGAACATGCAGGGCTGAGGTTAATAAAATGAACCAAGCAGGGAACACACTGGAGCTGACGAAGGTTCCAGCAAGAGAAAAAAAAACCTAACTGGTATCTTCCTGCTCACACTCAACCTTTCCTCAACACCTGCAGAAGACACAAGGCCAGACATCCTGCCCAGGAGGATTACAGGAGGTTCTGCTCATCCCTTTTGCACCAGGAGCTGCTGCACTCGTCAGGAGCCAATGTGCAGCCATTCTGGGCTCCCCACCAAAGCTCAGTCTTGGACATGGAGTGGTTCTTCCTTTTGCAACTCTTCTACTTCATATGAGAAATTATAGCTTGGTTCCAGATGTCACATTTTTATCTCTCTCCTAGTTTTCCATGACTTTTCAAAGAAGTCTGGCAGCAATTTGAGACATTCATTAGTCAGTTATTTCTAAAACATGTTACCAGGACAGGCTTGAGTTGTGTAATGTCTGTGTTTTTCATATACTCCCATAGCCTACGCTTTAATCAAGAGTTATTTATTACAAATTTTCTTTAATTCTGGTTTGCCTGCCACATTTCATTTGGGCTTTTCTTCCACAAGTCACATTCACACACAGACAAATGCTCAGAAGCTCAGCCATTTTGGAATACTTGAACCGATTCCCATTTTTACTTATTAGCGTCTTCAAAAGAGGAAAAAAAATAAATATTCACTGAGATACAGTGCAGATTGAAAAAATATACTACTCAAAAAAAGTTTGTCTGTTAAACCCAACCCTGCAGCCAAAGAGGTGTTTGCAAATCAGGGCATTTTACAGTAACACACAGTTTTGCCCCAGACAGTGTCTGTGGAAAGGGAACTGGCACGAGCAAAGAAACATTCCAACAGTTTTAGTCTCTTTGCTGTCCCAGAGTTAAATGATGGTGATGAAACCACATCTACTTAAGAGCTGCCCCAAGCCTACAAAGAGTCCACCTTGACATGATCATCATGGAGCTTCAGTTAAAAACACTTAGGCACCAACCCTATGGCATGCAACCAGGACAAGGGAAAAGATTCACAAGCAAAAAAAAAAAAAATTACTAAGGACTCAAAGGTAAACAGCCATAGGGGAACAGAAATTGTATTTGTAGACTGCTAATGTTTTAAAGAATACTTGCCCCTAACACATTCAAACCAAAAATCTCCTGCCAGTGGTGCCCTACAGCCCCACTTCTTCCCAAACCCTGCCTTTTGCAAGCTATAATTTTTATGCTTCAGACAGAGCTGCGGGGGCAACCAAGGGATCACAGAGACTAGCAGGATCCTCTTGCTATTAAAAAAAATAGTGACCAATTACTACTTAAAGTTAACCTTTAACTTCTCAGTAGCTCTCCCTTACTGGGATGAATGCCAGCAACCTGTATCCCTCAGCAGGGATGCTTTGACTGTAGTGGTGCAATGAGAGGACAGCTGGCACACCTTCATCTCTGCCTCCCTGTGCACCCCCTTCCCAC